>NC_058373.1:71164285-71492500 GCF_018350175.1 Felis catus | reverse complement strand
TAGAATATGAGGAAGCATATTCTCTACCCTTCGATCTCTTCCCGGCTCCCCGCCCTCCACCCTCCGCCCTGTGGTTCGTAGTTTTGTCGTTTCCCGGGTTCTTCGTATCTCTTTTTTCGCCCATCCCTTCCTGGTTTGTTTTGCTTTCTTTCGTCTTTTAAGCCGCAGTATTTGAGACTGGTGGAAAGAGCTGTAACACACGTCCTGTCCCAAGAGACAGGACCACCTCTGTTAGGTTTAGACGTTCGAAGCACCTGCCCCGGGCCAGGCGCAAGCTGGTCACCAGGAAGAGTCAGGGCCCTCTCCTGTCTCACGGCTTCCCTTCCCACCCAGGGAGGGCGTCACACGACGGGAGCTGTCTCTCCGCGAAGGATACTGAGTTTGGGGTCGTCCGGCTGCAGGGCGCCCTGACGCGGCTGGAGGAGACACCACGCGAAAGCTTTCCGGAAAGCACGCTCCGTGGAGTGTGTGTGAGGCAGGGCGGGAGATGTCGGAGCGCAGGAACGGTCTGCAGAGTGCCTCGTCGGAAAGGAGCCTCCCCGTTGCCCAGCTCTCCCGCCAACCGCGGGCAGCCCTCCCCACGCCCCCGGGGTCGCCCCGCAGCCCGTGACTGTCCTGGATGCGATGGCCTCCCACCATTCCTGTATAGCATCTTTGGCTCATTCGGAAGCCAAAACGTGCCGAAATATTCTCGTTGGTGCCTGGGCTTTTTTTTCCGAAAAAATCTGTAGTCAAGGGGGCATCGCCTTCCAGAATTTGGGCGAGAGAGACTGCAGTGATCACTTTATCCACTAGGCGTCACCCCATGCCCACAATTGTAAAGAGGGGATTTTCGGGCCAACTGTGTACGTGGCTAAAATTTTCTTTACTAAAGTTTAAAAATGAGAGAGCAGTTGTGTGTGGCTCGTTGGTCTAGGGGTATGATTCTCGCTTAGGGTGCGAGAGGTCCCGGGTTCAAATCCCGGACGAGCCCTGTTTTTCCTCTTCTGTCTGTTGTCTTCCACCCCCAGTAGACCTTCAGCTTTCTTGATGTTTAAACACCTTCCCACTGAAGGGAGCACCTTCTGTAGCTAAAGTCACTGGATGAAAACCATTGTATACTCCACTACTTCACGTTTATATACTTAATCCTCAGGCAAATGTTCTTTGTGTTATTAAATCTGGATAAATACCAGATGTTATTACATATCATTTATATGGTCTTTGACAAAAATCACTGTTTCTAAAATTGACCAGCATTTCACTTTTGCAGTTTTTTATTGTTATCCAAAAATTGTTCATTCAGGACTGGGAGAGTTGTATTTTCTCTCAATCATTTTGCATAACCCTCAATTTTCCTCCACTGCAATCATGGGAGCCCTTCTTTGGGTACTGGGACCACAAAGGGTCGGCAAATGCAGCAAGATGTCTTGTCACATAAAGCCTGGGGTCCCTTCTTCCTTCAAGCCTAACATTCCAGGGACTTGGGCTATGTGCCTGTGGGGGTGGGGGAGTCTCAAGCATGGTAGCACCTTGGGAATGAACTTCTAAGCAGGATGCTCAAGCCTGCCAGCTTATTAGTCTCACCTGTGAAGCTTTTTACCATTCACTGGTTTGGGGTCCAACCCATTAAATTGGATTTTGTGAGGATAGGGCCTTGGCATGGCTATTTGTTAAAAGCTCCTCAGCTATAATTAGGGTTGGCCTAGGAACTACAGCAGCTGTGCAGTTGCTCCACAGGCCACAACTGGAGACTCTACCCAGTACCCTCAGTAACTCTACGGATCCTGTATCCCATCCACCCTCCTCAGAATCACTGCCTCCCAGCTGGGACTTCATCTTCCCTGGATAAGGGTAGTTCTGGGAGCAACCACATGCCAAATTTAGTTTCTCTGTGACCCTCCTTACTTCCCCAGGCCACAGAAACAGACTGTGCTAAGAACAGGAAACTCCAAAAGATAAGAGACGGCCCAGTGGTTCAGCCTGCTTGGTTTGAAGGGGACAGGTGGATAGGTGCATGGCTCTCATTCCTCACACAGGGTCGAGACCCTAGCTAACATCAAGCCTTCACCTGCACTCCCTGCCTGCTGTGTGTTTGGTGCTTACATCCCCATCAGTCAGATGTGCCCTGACTCACCTGATGAACAAGAGCTAGAAACCACAGGTATTTTTACCTCACTCTTAGCTATACTGCTGAGTATTTAACTTCTGGTACCTCTTCAACATTTGGAAGAACTGCAAAATAATCTTGGAACCAACCCAAGATTATTTAGCGTTCTCACATTCAATCCTTTAACAAATGATGTTGGCTGCACAGTTAGAACATTTCCAGAATCCAAACACTTCTCACCACCTCCACCACCACCACTGTCGCATAAGCTGCCACCATTTCTGCCTGTGCTGTTGCAATGGCCCCTTCGCAGGTCTCTCTGGTTGGTCCTTGTGCCCCTTCAGTCCATTCTCAACAGAGCAGACAGAATACTCTTGTTGAAACCTAGGTCAGAGCTGGTCATTGCTTTGCTTAAAACCCTCTGTGCATCTCCATTTCATTCAGCATTAAGTCAAAGCTCCTTGCCATGGCTTAAAAAAAATCTCTACATGACTTTGCTGCTTCTTGAACTCCCTTCACTTCACTGACCTCATCTCCTACAGCTCACTCCCTTTGGTGGCTACATTCCAACTACATTAGCCTTCTGAGCACCTCAGAAATTCCTGCCTCAGTGCCTTTGCACATGCCCTTCTCTCTGTCTTGAATCTTATCTTCCTCCTGCCTGTGTAGCTCAGTTCCTCCCTGCTTTTAAGATCCCTATTCAGATGTTACCTATCAGAGAGGACTTCTCTGACCACCCACATGAAATAGCATCCACCCCCCTTTGCTCTCTGCCCCCCGTTCTCTAATTTTGCACACCCCCTTTGCACATGCCACATGACTTTGGCTGCTGCTGCTGTTGCTTTTCTTAATTCTCCTCCCACCCCCCACCACTGGACTGCAAGCTCCAGGAGAATAGGTTTGGTTTTGTTTTTTGTTTTTTGTTTTCTTTTTCTTTTTTCTTTTTTCTTTTTTCTTTTTTTTACTGCTGAAGTCTCAGAGGCTAGAACAGTTTTTAGCACCTAATAGATACTCAATAAATATTTGGTTAATGAGTTGCAAGAATTGCTTTAAATCACAAAGTTATACAGGCTTTTAAAGAATGCCAGATCCTGTTGCATCAGGGGAGACAGGAGCATGGAGGTTCTGGGGACTTGAATAGAGAGAGCACTCTTGCAGTGTGAGGGATGGGTCATCATTGGGGCATGCCTGGAAAATATTCTGTGGCAGCCCCCCTTTTAGGCCATGATATGGCCCTGTCAATATTTTGAAGAAGTGTTGAAAGGTTCTTTTTGGTGGGGATAGGGGTGAACAGCACAGGCACTGCCCTAGATTTGTGTTTTATTAATTTTGAGAGAGAGAGAGCATGCACATGCTCACACAAGTGGGGAGGGGCAGAGAGAGAGGGAGAGAGAATCCCAAGCAGGCTCCACACTGTCAGCACAGAGCCCAATGTGGGGCTTCATCCCACAAACTGTGGGATCATGACCTGAGCTGAAATCAAGAGTTGGATGCTTAATCAACTGAGCCACCCAGGCACCCCAGAACTAGATTTGTGTTTTAAAAAGATTACTTGGGGGGGGAGGAGGAAGTACCTGGGTGGGTCAGTCGGTTAAGTGTTCAACTTCGTCTCAGGTCATAATCTCACAGTTTGTGACTTTGAGCCCTGCTTTGGCCTCTGTGGTCACAGCTAGAGCCTGGAGACTGCTCCAGATTCTGTGTCTCCCTCTCTGTCCTTTCCCTGTTTGTGTTCTGTCTCTCTCTCTCTTGCTTTCTCAAGGATAAATAAACGTTGAAAAAAAAAATTTTTTTTTAATTAAAAAATTACTGTGGTAGTAAGGTTGACAAAAAGCCACTGGGAGCTCCATTTCTGTGTCTAATAGGCCTAGAGCCCTGCATCAGGAAATGTTATGGCTGGATGTCTTTTGCCAACTCTAAAATTATTAGTTGTTTTCACCTCCTGCTTGTTTTCACCTCGTGCATTCCACCAACTCTGCCAGTTCCCAACCACTTTTATTTTATTTTATTTTATTTTTTAATTTTTTTAATGTTTATTTTTGAGACAGAGAGAGACAGAGCATGAACGGGGGAGGGTCAGAGAGAGGGAGACACAGAATCCAAAATAGGCTCCAGGCTCTGAGCTGTCAGCACAGAGCCCGACGGGGGGGCTCAAACTCACGGACCGCGAGATCGTGACCTGAGTCGAAGTCGGCCGCTTAACCGACTGAGCCACCCAGGCACCCCTCCCAACCACTTTTAAAGAATGTTGGTGAGAACCACAGAATTAAGCTCAGGGCCACAGAGCTAGTTAGTGGCAGAGCCAGTGTCAAGACAGGAATCCAGCTTTCAGGACTCCCAGGCCGCTGCTCATTCTGCCCTGGCTGGGTGCTTCTGAAAGGGGAGATGGTTTGTTTGCTTGTTTAATGAATCTGGATTCTTTGGGGCCTTGCTGATTATTTGGGCTCAGGGGACAATCATTCATATTCTCTAAGGGCATCTTACTGATTTTCAGGGGAGCTGGAACTGGCCCGGAGAGGAGGGCAGAGACAGGAGTGGTATGAAGGATCTGAATGTCCTCGGAGGTGCTGTGGGGAAGGCTGGGTTAATGGTCCTTCCTCAATGAGGGTGCAGAGGAAGCTGCTGGGGCTCAGTCCAGGGACACACATGAGAAGCCAGATATGCTAAGATCAAAGCATTTTCAGAAGTAGAAATCTAAGGGACAGGGGGCCTACCAAGTAGCTGTTAGAAAGACATGTTTATGCAGCTTCCCTCAACCTGGCCTCCCCTGGGTTATGGCCTGCTGACAGTCATTTCAGGGACACACATAAAGTTACCAAGAAAAAAAAAAAAAAAAGGCTTACTTTGCCCCCAAGGGAGAACAGGATCTCCCATGTTCACAGCTTGAGGCTTTTAAGTGTAAGGCTGAGATTGATAGCCTCTGATCTGAGTCTGAACATGTCCTGCCCAAGTCAGGAGCTGCTTGTTCTTGGACACATGCAAGCTCTAGGCTGATGGTCTCACCTGGACAAAGAGACAGGTGAGGTGGTGGGAGGGCAGGTTGGCAGCTGGCCAGAGACTTAGAAAGGTATTGCGTGAATCCACTAGTTAACAGTGTGTTTAGGGAACAGCTCTCCAGTTGCCAAAGGTAGCTGATGACCCCACCAGAATAGTGGTGCTTCATTCCTCCCCACCTTTTTTTGGCCAATACTTAGTGTTCTTGATTTAGTGTGTGTTCTTTTGACCAAAATGTCAATTTCCTAAGCCATTTCACAGGGCTCCTCCACCTCTACCACATTCCTGAATCAGAGCCCCACCTCCCCACTTCGGGGCCTGGTAGCCAGGCTCCATCTCCCTTTCCCCACGGCTTACTCCAGGCCAGAGGGTGGAGACCACATCTCTACCCGCCCTGTGTGTGGGGGGAGGGGAATAGAATTGGTTGCCAGAAATTTGTCTCCTTAAGAGAATAGGAATTGTGTCATTTCAGTTTAGCTCAGAAACTTAGTTTGTGATAGCAGAAAGGAACCTCAGAATCAAATTCTTCCTTTGTTACCAAGTCCGTTTTAGAAATATAGACTCAGACTTGCGAAGGAACACAACTTGCCCAGGATCGCCTAGCTAGTTCATGGCAGAGGGAGAACAAGACCTGAAGTCTTTTACTTTTTCATCTGTTGGCCAACAAAAGACAAAGCAGCAACTGCAGAATAAATGTATGCGCTGATTTGGGGTCTTGGGGATTGCCACCTGGAAGGCGCAGAGTGGAAGAAAAGTGTGCCCCGAAGAGACAATGGAGGTCAGGGTATTTCAAGAGGAAAGAGAATTTACATGAGTTGTTTTCAATGAGATGTGATTGGTGCTAGCTGCAAAAGTGCTGAGCTGTTAGAATGCTACTGGAGAGTCACATGCAAGCAAAGGTTGCAAAAGAGTTTTTCCGGCCTTCTGGCCAAAGCGTATGGATGTTTTCCAGGATGTTGTTTGTACAGTGCTGAGGTTTGGGTTTCATCGGTGTGAGGACGTGCTTCAGACTCACTTCCCCAAAGGCTCCAGGCTCCATTTTATGGCCCCTTAGCGTGTCTGACTCCATTTTACGAATTTTCTTTCACACATCCACTCTTCAAACAACTTTTGATCTCTTGTGAAGTACCAGGCAGTGTGCTAGAGCAAACAGGTTCCTTTTCCTGGCTCTCCAGAAGCCCACATGTGGGAAAGAAGGCCAAATAAACCCTTCGCTGCTCCACACAGCAATCACTAAGCCAAATTATGTGCAGGGAGTGTGGAGACAGGCTTCTTATGGAGATGCAAGGAGGAGATGGAGGTGGTTAATTGAAAGAAGGCTTCCTGGAGGAGTTGGTAAGGCCCCATGCCCTTTGCCCTGCACTTAGAGATATTTCCTGACACCAGGGCTTTACTTTGGTTGCATGAAAGTTTGTGGGAACCAGCACAAATTTCCTCACCAGCAAGGCCCACTTCCAAGGTTGGAAAGAAACCCATCATCTGACTGTTCTCCACACCAGGATAGGAGGTGAAAATGGTTTGGGAGGGTTCTTTGGTGAAAATGAATAGGGGGAAAGAAATCAGATCCCAATTTGGAAGTGCTTCCAACTTTCAGTCTTTAGGGAGGTGCTAAAAGGTGGCATCTGGGTGATAGAAAAGTGGGCACAAAGAAGATTAGAGAATGACGTGGGGGGGGGGGGGGAGGAGTGCACCCTGTGCCCTAAGTGACCTTACTGAATCCAAGCCATTCCCAGCTTCTCACTGCCAGTGCTCCCCACCCCCCACCCCCCGGCCCTGCTTCCAGGCCACAGGCACACTGTCACTTCTCCCACACTGATGCCTGGCCCCGGAAACTCTCTCCCTGGTGGAACCCAGATCATCCTAGCTCATGTGTATGATCCCTGTGAAATGATCTCCAGATTTGCTGAAAGAACACAGGTAATTGAGGACCACAGCTAAGGAATACAGACCAATCCTTCCTCTTCCAAGGGTGTGGTGCATTTGGGGGCAGGCCCTCCCAGTGTCCAAGGAGGGGGCCCTCTGAGAAGCTGCTTGAGTCATGTGACATGAGGCACTTGCACAGGCTTTGTGGGATGGAAGCTCTGCAGCAGGGCAGGAATCCAGATGTGGTGCTTTCAGACTGAGGTGTCAGGTACTCTGTATTGTAATGTAAAAGTCAGTTCTATCCTGGAATTGCAAGTCTTTAGAAAGTATTATGCTGCTTACCAATTTGGGGCTCATCTATTGTGGTGACCCTTAAATTTCAGTGTGCATTATAATCACCAGAGATGGCCTACTGATTACAAATGCAGATTCCAGGGCCTTACCTCCAGAGACTTGGATTCAGTAGGTCCAGGGTAAGGCCCAGGTTTCTGTAGTTTTAGTTAGTAGCCAAGAAAGGGACGCTTTCACTTAGAAACCACCTCCATTCACTATATATATTTATAATTTTTTTCTTAATGTTTATTTATTTTGAGAGAGAGAGAGAATGCCAGCATGGGGAGAGGCAGAGAGAGAAGAGAGAGAGAGAGAGAGAATCCCAAGCAACCCCCACACTGTTGGCACAGAGCCCAGTGCAGGGCTCAGTCTCACTGACAGTGAGATCATGACCTGAGCCAAAATCCAGAGTCTGACACTTAACCAACTGAGCCACCATATATTTTCTTTCTTTCTTTCTTTCTTCTTTCTTTTTCTTTCTTTCTTTCTTTCTTTCTTTCTTTCTTTCTTTCTTTCTTTCTTTCTTTCTTTCTTTCTTTTCTTTTCTTTTCTTTTCTTTCCTTACTTATTTTTACATGTTTATTTTTGAGAGAGAGAGAGCACATGCATGTGAGCAGAGGAGGAGCAGAGGGAGATGGAGACAGGATCTGAAGCGGGCTAAGTGCTGACAGCAGAGAGCCCAATGTGGGGTTTGAATTCATGAACTGACCCGTGAGATCATTACCTGAGCTGAAGTTGGGTGCTTAACCAACTGAGCCACCCAGATGCGCCAGGCAGGGGCAGACTAAGGAGTGGTTAAGGGCTGGTGGTGAGGTCATTAACCCTCCCCTAATAACTCTGCAACCTCCACTCCCATTCTTTCCTATGGGCAGTTCATGTTTCCTCAGCTTTAGGTAAAGCACTCAGAAAATCCATCTTCAAGAAGAGTGCCCCTGGCGCCCTCTTGTGGCATGATCACTGTCTCCTGCACGCTCCTCTATGGGAACTCTGTGGTCACCACTACAAGGACAGAGGGGCCCAGGCCTTGGGGAAGAGGAGATATAAAGCAGAGGATGATAAGAGGAATAAGCAAACCCCATATCAGAATGACCAAGGAAAGGGACATTCAAAAGAAGTTCTAGTGAAGGGCTGCTGATGGCTGCTGGAAGTAGTGCATGTGAGTTAGTGTTAAGATTTTTTTTCTCAGCCCTATATACTTGTGTTTGGTGGGCATTAAAGAACTTAATGCAGGACTTATAAATTTAAAAAGCACTCCTCAACGAGCTTCTAAAGTGCCTTTGGGAAGGGCACTAAAATTCTAGTAGTAGTGAGTGATGGGGTTTGGATTATTTTTATATGAATATTGAAGGGCAACCCCCCAAACAAAAAAAACTGGGACTATTTAAGTTACATTCCCTTTGTTTATAGTTTCCTTGGTTTGCACTCTGGTGGCATCTATGGCTCCTAGTCCCTTGCAGCAGTTCCCAAACTGCTATTCCATAGAACCCTGTTCCTTTGGATGCTAACAGTGGTGCCGCTCAAATGAAGCTCCATGCTCAAATCAGTTTGTCAAGTTCCAAATCAAAGGAAATTAGTCAAGCCTCTCAGAATCTCATGCTTTGTGACTTTCGTGACTCTTCGAGGGAAGGAATATGATAACAATGTTTCTGAAGCTTTTGATCAGGACACTTTTCTTGAAGCACACTTATTACCATTTTCCAGAACAGCTTTTACCTGAAGGCAAGTGGGAAAAGCGCTTGCTTTTCCTCCAGTGTTTATTCCCCCTTTCTTTTTAGTAATAACAACCAGAATTTTAGCTGGGCACATGACAACCCAGAATAAATCCAGCGTTTGCCGCTATCCTTTGCAGTTGAATATGACCGTGTGACCAAGTCATTGTCAATGAGATTCAAGTGGAGATGGTGTGTGACACTTTGGGATGTACCCTTAGAAGGCACTGCCATTCCCCTTTTATGCCTTTCTCCCTGCTGTCTGTTCCCTGCTCCCTGCTGGCTGGAGATGCTAGCTGGGGCTAAAGTGGCCATCTGAACAGTGACGTAGAAGCCACATCCTGGGATAGAAGTCCAGCACCTTGGAGCACCTCACCAATCCTGCACTAACTACCCCTGGCTTTCTTTTCCATGAGAAATAAACTTCCATCTTGTTCATACTGCAGTTACTTTGTGTTTTCTGTCATTAGCCGCCATTTGGGAAATGTATAATGATAATCTCTTTAGATTTTTTTGTAATTTTTTTCATGCTTATTTTTGAGAGGCGAGAGAGAGAGAGAGAGCGAGAGCGCGAGCATAAGCGGGGAAGGAGCAGAGAGAGCGAGATGCAGAATCTCAAGCAGGCTCCAGGCTCTGAGCTGTCAGCAAAGGGCCTGATGTGGGGCTCGAAACCACGAACCATTAGATAATGACACCCTTTTTTTTCTTTTTAAAAAAATTAAAAAAAAATTTTTTTTTAGACAAGAGAGTGAGTGTGATCAGGAGAGGGAGAGAGGGAGAGAGAGAGAGAGGGAGAAAGAGAATCTTAAGCAGGCTTCATGCTCAGTACGGAGCCAGACGCAGGACTTGCTCTCATGAATATGATATGATCTGAGTGGAAATTAAGAGTCAGATGCTTAACTGACTGAGCACCTAGGCACCACTGGTTTTGTTTTTTTTTAATATTTTTTCAAAACCAGTTGTGTATTAGGATGTATGTATAGCCTAGGAATGTATATAGAAGCCAACAAAAATAAAAAGGATATTAAGAAAGATTGGAATAAGGCGAGGGCCCTTCCTATTAAAAGCATTTAGGATTAAAGATGTATTCTAACAATAAATATGCTAATTGTAATAAATTGGGTTATTGAAAGTATTCTTGTAAAGTTTCTATACATAGAGAGTTTATATAAGGGAAATTAAGAAGAGTGTTTTCCTTTGATTGGTGCTGTTGGCTAGTACAGGTCCCATAGTGAGAAGGAGCAAGAATTGTTTGCCTTCCAGATTCTCCTGGGCCCCTACCTAGGGAGGAAAAAGAAACTTAATAATGGCATAAGTTGAATTTCTCCCCAGCTTAGTAGGACAGAAGACTTAGAATTAGATTCAACTTGATGTAGAAGCAATTAAGAAATGTAATTTTCTTTCCCATGTTTGTAGAATAAGATTCATATTGGCTAGGTAGCAAAATATTTATTTACTATACTTCACTGATCTTTTAAGGTGACTGGATGCTCAGAAAAGGGTCTTTATTTGGTCATAAGTAGATTGATGGGAAGGTGGGGGGCAGGGAGGGGAAGGTGGAATCCAGGAGACCTCATGAGTTATCCCATCAAGCAAGGGAGGCTCTCAGGACAGGAATGGAGAGAGATGGGGGAGTCAAAAAGGAACTTTTGGGGTTTTTACAGCAGATGGAGATTTAGAAACTAGTTTTTATTATTGTTGGTATGATAACCTATACTCCACACCCAAGAACACTTCAGTGCTATCTACAACTTGCTAAAAACTTGTGGAATTAGATTTGCTTTGGGAGATTCAGCAAAGTGATGAGCCCTCTATTCTGTTGATCAACTTGCTGTTTTACAATCACCTTAAAATGGTGACTGACAGCAATAAGAATTATGTTGACCCTCAATCTGGAGGCTGACCAAGCTCAGCTAGGCAGTTCTTACTTGAGGTCGTGCCTGTTTTTACTCACGTGGCGGCTGGAGCTGGATGATCCCACAGGCTTTTTCACTCAGCCATCTGGCATCTGGGCTGAGAAGACCTGAGCATCAGGGAACTGGAACAGGTGGGGCAATCTGAGCATCTCTTTCTATCCATGTGGCATCTCCTTGCAGTGGCCTCAATGTTACCAGACTTCATACTTGGTGGCTGAAGGCACCCAGAGTGAATGCCCCAAGAGAACCATGACCAAGCAGACCTAGTCTCAGAAGTCATCAGAAGAGATGGGATCAATTGCACCAGTCTAAATTAGTGGGAGCAGGCACAAAGGCCCACCCAAGTTCTCAGGAAAGACTGTGGACTCCACCTTTTAATAGAGGAGTCGCAAGATTCTGGAAGAGAATGTGGAATGGAAAACATTTTGTGGCCATTTTTAGAAACTACAACCTGCTATATAGCCTTAAGTTGAGCATGGCATTGGGCAATTGCAGACGCCTTGCAAGAGTAGCCAACCACATCCACAGGACACTAATGACCTCCACAGTCTCCTGTGGGAGAGCCAAAACCGGGGGAGCTCTTTGAGCACTTCTCTCTATCCAAGTGTCCTCTTCATGCGGTGGCCTCAGCACAGTGGAACTTCGTACACAGCAGCTGAAGGCACCCAGAGTAAGTGCTCACTTCCTCTGCTGTCACTTTGAGACTCTTGCCTGGTATCATGGGATACTGGAGCTGGTTAGTTCCCCAGCTGTCCTGAAGGGCAGCTTATTCATTTGATGAAATGAGCGATTAGGGAATTGCAAATGATGTGTTACATCCTGACACTAATTTTAGTTTCCAGCAGCTATGTGCCTCCTGTAGTCCCTGGGTTTTGCCCCAAAACTCAGCAAAGGGGGGTTGGGGTGTGGGGAGGAGTCTTAGGAAAAATTCAGTAGTCCAAAAATAGATCCAGTTTTCCCTCCCTTTCCTTCCTTTTCTTCTTCCTCTTCCCCCTACCCCCCCTTACCCTTCTCTCCCTCCCCTTCCTCCCCCTCCTCCTTCCTCCCCTCCCTCTCCTTCTCTCCCTCCTCCCCTTCCTCTCTACCTCCTCCCCCTCCCCCTTTCCCCCTCCCCTTTCCCCCTCCCCCTCTTCCTTCCTCCCCTCCCCCCTCTCTCCCTCCTCCTCCTCCTCTTCCCTCTCCTTCTTTCCCTCTTCCCCCTCTTTCTTCCTCCCCTCCCCTCCCCCTCCCCCTCTCCTTCAACTCCTCCCTTTTCTCTTCTTCCTCCTCTAGCTCCTCCTCCTCCCCCTTCTCCTCCTCCACCTTCCCTCCATCCTTTCTTCTTTCCTTCCTCCCTTCCCTCTTCAGGCGCACAAAATTGAGTTTATCATATTCTGTTTGTAGCCTATGCTAGGCCTTTCCTTTGTTTTATTCAATTTTATTATTTCTCTTTTTATTCCTTGTGACTGCTTCTATTTCTCTCACCCTCATGGACACGTGTGCCAGAGTATTTAATCCATGTTCTTCCATCCTATGTATTGTATACCCTTGGAAAATACATTGTATTATTTTGGAGCATGTATGTTTTAAATTTTAATAAATAGAACTTTCATTCTGGTTCTTACCATTTTTCACATGGCACTGTGTTTTCCAGTTCTATCCATGTTGCTATTTCTAAATCTATTTTTTGAAACTGCTTTATACTATTTTATTTTATGTATTCAACACATCTTCACTCATCCATTCCCCTCAAGAGGGACACATAAGTTGCCTCCAGGCCTGCTCTGCTACCAGTCATGCCATGAGCAACCGTACATGTGCTCCACCTGGAAAAATTCTGGTGGAGTCTGTGCCCAGGATGGGGTCACAAGGGCTCAGCATATACACATTCATTCTTAATTAATTAATTAATTAATTAATTTGAAAGAGCATGAGTGGGGGAGAGGGTCAGAGGGAGAGAGAGAGAATCTCAATCAAGCAGGCTCCACGCTCATCACAGAGCCTGTTATGGGGCTCAATCCCACCAGCCTGGGATCATGAGTCAGTCATTCAACCGACTGAGCCACCCAGGTGCCCCAGGTATACCCACTCTTAATTTCACTAAACACTTCCAGGTTACTTTCCAGTATCACCACACCAATTTTCATGCCCACTAATATTTTTGCCAGCACTTGATAAAAGATTTTCTTAAAAATATATATATATTTTAATTTATTTTATTTTTTAGAGACACAGAGTCTATGTGGGGTAGGGGGCAGAGAGAGAGGGAGAGAGAGAGAAACTTAAGCAGGCTCCATGCTCAGTGCATGGAGCCCAACCTGGGGTTCGATCTCTCGACCCTGAGACCATGACCTGAGATGAAATCAAGAGTTGGTTGCATAACCAACTGAACTACCCAGGCGCCCTGAATATTTCATTTTTTTTTTTAAGTAATCTCTACACCCAACCTAGGGCTCTAACTCACAACCCTGAAGCCAAGAGTCACATCCTTCATTGACTTAGCCAGCCGGCAGCCCAAAATATAAGATTTTCTAATTTTTGAAAACTTGATGGTTATAAACTGTTATCTCTTGGTTATCTGAATTTCTGTTTATTTGATTACAAGTGAGGTTGAGCATTGTTCATCACCCATGTTGACTTTCTTTTCTCAAATTGGCTTTTCATAATTTTTGGCATTTTTTTCTCCTTGTAAGTTTCTTGTCTTTTTATTGCTGACACTAGGGAGTCCTTTACATCTAGATGTTAACTCTTGTTGGTTTTAGGCATTACAAGTGTTTTCTCCCAGACTGCCAGCATTATTTAACATGTGAACCCAGTCTCTGTTCAGTTTCTGCAGGGTAATACTCTGAAATGTACAGACAGGTCTAGCTGCCTCAGGTGAGGATAAATTTTGTAACAAATGTTGCCTCCCCCTTCTGTAAACTTAATATAGCATCTATAGTTCAGGTACTTGGAAGTCCTGGCAGGAAATAATGAACATGTTATAATGTGTATATATATTTCTCTTTATAAGATGAAAATGTTTCTGCAGATAGTGTGCAAAGCAAAATTTAGTCACTAGAGGTAATTAATTATTTACATTTACATCTTTGTGGCACTGTGCAACACATATCCCAAAAAGGACAGTTTGAGTTCCAAAAGAACGCCCATTCTACAAAAATTGGGAAAGTAAATAATAACCCCTTAGTCATTCATTTCCATGGTCTGGGATTTCGCTTTGGTTGTTGATGTATAGAAAGACTTTGAAGACTTTTCCAGTATTGCAGACCATTTTCCATCCCCAAAGTCACTTTCTTCTTACCAGTTAGAAAGAGGAGACTATGTAGCTGTCTCTCCAAAAAAGAAATCACTTCAGGGCAAGAAGTAGTAAAATTAAGTCCATTTTCCCATTTCTATATCAAATGACCAGGAGATGATAGCAACAAAAAATCTCTTATTTTCTCAGTGTCTTCTACCGCGGTCTTTTAAATCGAACCCTCGTCCACTGGTTCCCTATGTCAGTTTCCCAAGAATACCATAGGCCAGTGGTTCCCAAATTCTGTTCCACATTAGAATCATTGGGGGGGCTTTAAATATCTCAGACTCAGGTCACAGCCAACACCAGTTAAAGCCAAATGTCTCAAGGTGGCCTTTAAAAATGCCCAGGTGATTCCAGCGTTCAACAATGGGTTTGGGAACCATTGCCATACTTCCCCAGGAACCCAGGGCGTGATCAAGGCTAATGTTAATGTCAGGGAGTTGTTTCTGTCCTGCACACCACGTGGGAATGAGGCTTGCTAGGACTCGATGTTCAAGTGTTAAGCGTCAAGAGGGTGAGACTCTTGTTCCTCTTGCCCTCTTCTATCTCCACAGTAATCTATCTGCAACATTTCTTCTTGAATGAAATGGGCATAATAGCTACTTCCTAGGTTTGCAGGAAAGACTGACTGCAAATCTGGGAAATAGATGATAGTGTGTCTGACACACAGCAGGACTTTAATAAATGCTTTGGAAAATCCACGTTTGTTTAATGAGCACACATTCAGGACCTGCCTTATGTAACTCTCCCTCTGAAGATAACTTCTCATCCTTCCCAGTGACACCCAAGCACACTCTTCACAGGCTCCTCCCTTTCTGCTCTTTTCACTTTGGCCCTCCCCACACTCACCTGGCTCCCTATCAGTTATTGCCAAGGAACAGCTAGACACAAAGGACTTTCTCAGATCTATGGTCACAAGGACATGTTACCTGTGAGAACTACAGCAAAAACACAAGGTGAGAGGCGTTAGCTTGGTAGGAGAGATTGGAAGAACTGGGAAGAAGAGATTAATAGTGCTGAAAACATGTGGAACTGGATGGAATTAGTGTTGAGACAATTAGGATAAAGGAAGTCATTCAGCAGTAGGAAGAAAACAATCAGCCATGGGTACTTTTGAGCATCCTTCTACATGTCCAGCTCCGTGTTAAGCACTCTGATGGATTCAGGAGAAACGGAAGATCTCAAGGAGCTTGCAGAAGCAAAACAAATACGACACAATGGGAATGACCAGAGAACAGTTCAATGCCAAATACTGAGAGCTGAAATAGATCAAAAGGGCTTGCTCGGGGAACTGTTCCTCCAGCTGGAGCCTGAGATTTTAATTAGCAGAGAGAAGGAAGTGAAACATCCCAAGGGTGGGGGAGCAAAGTCAGGGGATGGGGCTGGAGGAATCTGATCACCTCCTGCTATGTCCTGTCTCTTCTTACTCTGTAGGGCTTACAGCAGATGTGAAGGGAATCTCACCCGTGATGATACTAATGGTGATAATTTACCTGATGCTTTTGTTCTGGGAAAACGAGCAGAATGGGGAAGGAGAGGAATCCACCATAGAGCATCTGCATGTGGACTACCCTCAGAGTGACTCTCTTGTAAGGTACTGCAACCACATGGTCTTACAAAGAGTCATCAGGGGACCTGACAATACCTGCAAAAAGGAGCATGTTTTCATCCATGAGAGGCCTCGAAATATCAACAGTGTTTGCACCTCTCCCAAGAAAATGACTTGTCAGAACCATTCTTCCACTTTGTGTTTCCAGAGTTTGACAAAGTTCAAAATGACAGTGTGTCAGCTCATTGGAGGCACCAGATACCCTGCCTGCAGGTACCACATTTCCTCCGTGGAGGGGTTTATTGTTGTCACTTGTGATGACCTGGGGCCAGTTACTTTCCAGAGATATGTTAAATAAGTTGAGACCACTGCCTGGGTCTGAGGGGTACTGGTACTCTCCTCTCTTGCAGACTTCTGTATGGGGTACTGGTATATTGGTTCCTCTCTCAGGGGTACCAGTAACTGGTTCGCCCTGAAGCACACCTCAACTGTGGACATGGGGTAATGCTTTGTGTGAATTGGGTAGCCACTAGTAATTCATCTGTCCTGCTGGTACGGCTAAGCTGGAATAATTTCATTCTGGTTTAATAATAATAATAATAATAATAATAATAATAATAAAAACTCGACTGAATTGAATCATAAACTCTTCATGTGTTTTAATTTCTTGTCCCTTTTCTCTGGGTCACGTGTTGAGAGCCAAGAATGAATCCGAGGCAGAGCTGGGATTCAGGTAAAGTGAGCAAGGTGCTCACTTCATGTACACAGTTTAAAGGCGCCCCAAATCCCAGTAACCTGGATAAATAACATTTAAAAAAATCAAAATTAATGCAAAAATTTTCTGATGAATAAAATATCTGAGTTTTAAATCAAGACCCAATCTGACAGGGTTGGACTTAAGGTGACATGAATTAGTGAGTTAGCCAGTACAGGGTCAGATCCTATTATTTGACATTTTGGTATTTGTCATCAGAGATTACTTTGCATTAATTAATATTTTTTAAGTGTTGCATTAAAATAGTATTTATCTTGATTACTGGGCTTTTGGTACCCCCTTAAATTTTGTACCCGGAGTGAGTGCCTCCTTTTGTTTCACAGTGCTCCCAGACTTGATCCTAGGTGTGGAGGCATTTGGAGTCATTGATGAGGGTCTCCTCTGAAGAGGGCATATATAATTCAAGCTGCGTCTGTTTACATTTAGCACCTGCCTGTGTGCCTTGAAAGAAGGGGAAAGGGAGAGTGGAAGGATTGCCTGATGGGTCAGAAACCATTTCCCTTAAAGACTGTGGTGAGAAATGAATCCAGATTTCCCAGGAAGAGATTGAGACTCTCAGAGCTCAGTACCTGGACGCTTGCATCCGCAGAGGAAATAGAGAATTTGCATCCTAACTCCTGACTCTTTTCCCCTTATAGATCTTACAGTGGAACTGATTGTTTAACTCCCCCACATCCAGCTATGGGCAGGGTGTCTTTTGAGTTAGAGGGTGAGCCCAAAGAATGCAGAGGAGAGGTTCCTCATTCTGGGGATTTGATTAAGTCCTGTTCTTCTCTGAGCATTAGCCCCCTCACCTGGGAAGTTAGGGGCTTGGACCAGCTAGTCTTTGAGGTTTCCAGGCCTATTACTCCACAATTGTGTTTCTCCTTGTTGGACGAAAGGGTTAGTACTGAGGAGTAGTGAGAAATAAGGGATAATTGGCAGCTGAGTGCCAGGTTACGGGGTCACGAATTCTGAGTTATGACATTTCGATCCTGTGAGAGCCAGAAACACAGTGAGCTAGAGCTGGCACAGGCTATGCACAAGCTTTAGAGGGCCCTTTCTGTTCTCATCTTTTCAGTTGAGAGATTTTAACTATTGCATTATTTATTCGAACTTAGTTCAGGGTCAGATCCAAAAAGGAGGTACACCCGTGCTAGTTGTTAACTCTGTCTTTTGCAAGCGTCAAGTTCTAACTGATTGATTTGATTGAGGGAGGGAGGACATCTACACTTGTGAATGAAGGACACTTTGCAGCCTGGGAAGTAGACAAGGCTTACTCATTACCCATTTCTCCATGGGAGTCCCACTGTCACCGTCGTCTTCGTGGAAGTTTGGATGTCACCAAGGAAGCAGAGCCCTCAGATGCTGAGTAGGAACAGGTGGTCCCTGGCAGATGACTTATTAGAGTCTAAGTAGCAGCATCATTTCTTGGGCAAAATTTTAAAGTCACTGAAATGTGTCTTTAAAGACCCTGTTTTTATATTTTGAATTCTGATTCCTTTTCCTGCCCCTCTCCCCAGGATTTATTGTCCTTTTTTTTTTTTCCTTCTCACTATTTTTCCTTCCCTTCCTCCCATAAGCCCCCTCCTTCTAAGTAGAAACAGAATTTTGCAGATAAATTCATTCTCATTAAGGTGCTAGTAACTGAGACTGTCCAGTGGAATCTATTCTCAGAATATTTTCATTCAATAGGGATCAAAACCCAATTCAAATGAATTGTGATGTTTTAGACATTTGTAGTTTGGGAGGGTTTTTTTTTTTTTTTAATGGGCACCTAGCAGCCCCAATGAAACCCAAGTAGCTGTGAATTCTATCCACTTGAAATGGATGTTTCAGAAAAATGATTTCAGTCAAGAATCTCTGCCTTGCTCTTCCTTTTTATTTTTCTCCCCAGTATCTTTCTGTTTTCCTGTTATCACCTCATTATTGATGTTGACAGTAGAGGATATTTAGAAAAAAATCTAAATCCTTCTTCCCTCCTACCTTCAATCTGCAGCAAGTCTGGTTTAAGCCACACACACAAACACATCCACTTAATTCCTAATCATTTATCAATAATCAATCAACCCAATTACTGAGGCTTATATATTCTTAGTGCTGAGTCTTTGCTCTAACTTCACACACAGAACATTTTTAAATTACCTGTAATAAAAACCACAAGTCCATGTGTGTTAATGTCAAATAAGTGGTATAAGAAGGGAGTGATTATATAGAACTATCGAATCAATATGTTGTACACCTGAAACTAATATAACATTGCATGTCAATTATACTTCAATAATAATAAAAAAGGAAATGAGTGATAAGAAGATTAGGGAAGTGAACAATAGAGTTGGTAGACATAAGTTGTGAAAAATGTGTTAAAGAAAGAATGTGATCTGAATTGGGCTTTGAAGGATTTCAAGAGGCGGAAAAGAGTAGGCACTCAAGAAAGGACCAAAAATGGAGAGACAGAATAGGGTGCATTTGGAGAAGGGTGGATAGTGCTGATTTGGTTCATGTACCAAAATAATGGGAGATAAACCTTGAGAAGCTGGTTGAGATTAGATCAAGAAAGCCTTGACTACATGGCCTCAGGGGATTAGATTGCCTTGAGTAGGCAATGAGGAATATTTCAAGGTTTTTGAAATAGTGTCATTGCAAGGGGTATTTTTAGAAAAGCAGTGTATTGAAGGAATCGGAGGGGCCAGGAGCAGTGGTTAGGAGGTTAGAGTGATAATGCAGGAGATATAAGGGGATGAATCTCTCAGTGGTGGGAGGGAAAAAAATTCTTTCTAGAGCAAGAGAAGGAATTATCACCCTGAATAAGCATTTTTTTCTGAGATTCTCATGATGAATTTTCCAGTATTGAGCTCAAGTAGAGGATTTTCTACATGTTATGTTGTTAACAAATGTTGAGAAACTAGCACATATACAGTTCAGTGGTTGATTCTGTACCAAATAAAAAGGAGCAGAAACAAAGTTCCAGGCTCAAGGAATTTTCAACCCTAAAAAGAGGGAGAAAAGAATTACATACATCATCTAACTTGAAAAGTAAAAAAAGAACATATAAAATGAAGTGCAATGTAATCTATGCTATGGGGTTTCAAAAAAGCTGAAAACAAATCACTGTGGGTTAAAATATAAACAGGGATGATTTCTTCAAAGAAGAAACAATGATACCACCACTGGGCATTGCCAAATGTCCACTTTATTAAGTTCTCTGAGCATCCTTGGTTCCCGTTGTCTCCTCCTTCTACCCCATACAATTCTACCTACCCCTTTCTTGCCCCTCCTTCCTCATTCAGCTAGACCAATAACAGAAACTCCCAGGAAACAAATAGAGTTTCACTTCTCAGCCCTGTAACCAGCTGGATTCTTTCTCTGCAGGACCAACTTGCCAGAGGAACTGGTAAAGAGAAATTCTATGACTGCGAGTGGGTGGGGAAAGAAATGAGAGATGGGGGAAATAACATGTTTTGAGGCCATAGGAAACTCAGAAGTAGCAAGGAATGTGTTGGGTGAGATTACTGTGACCACTATGTAGATGACAGTCCCTCCCAAAGAGATTATAGACAAAGAGAAAAGAGAGAGAAATAACTACTTGGTTTGGGGCACTTTAAACATACTATCTTGTACAATTCTCACATTCCCCCCCCCCCTTTTGTTTTTTCTGCATGGGGGAAACTGAGCTTAAAGGAGTTCGAGTAAATTGCGTATGAGCGGGTAAGCGGGAATTTGGAGCTGGGTCTTCAGATTCCACAGCTGAGTATCTTTTCATGCCATCATCCTTCCATAGAAGGAGCCTGAACTTACATGCAGGAATTAATCCTGGGAATAACTGCCCTGAGGAAAAGAGAATTATCTCATTAATATTCTCCTTATTTTCATCTTTTACTTTTTTATTTTTACTGCAGAAGAGAGTACCCCAGATCTGAGATGGATTCTTTCTTTCTGCTGCTCCTTGGCCTGGGTTTGGTTCTTGCAGGAGCTCCAGAAAGCATAATGGAGATAATTAACGAAGAATTATCGGGGGAAGAGATGTACTATGATGTGGCAAACAGGGACCAAGAAAAACGGACTAGTGAGGTATTAATGAACTTGACTCTGTTACATAAAAATACTAGTGCCAGTACGTCCAAGGATAGTCTGTCTTCCTCGTTATTGACATTCAGAAGATTACATTATAGCTTCCACGGAGGAGACAGCCCAGGTAACGACAAAGAGTATTGCAATGATGTGGTGGTCTGGAGAAAAGTTTCCGAAGCTAATGGGTCATGCAGGTTGAACAATAACTTCATCCATGGCTCCATGGAAGTGATGCACGGGGTCCCCAAGGCCTCCAGCTGCAAGTGTGGACAGAATCTTGGCATCAACTGCTCTAGGAGCCCACGTCTGGAGACCACTATGTGCCAGCTTACTATGGACAAACAGTTCGCCAGGTGCCAATACCACAGTGATACCTCATTAAAGAAAATATTGGCAATGCTGACAGGTCATTCTCTGATGAGCTGGTTAGTTAGTGGCTCCAAGTTGTAAATCCCACAGGGCTTTGAGACCGGAGTCTCTCTAAAGAAAGACATCCTTATTCTCATTATTGTTTATTTCCTTCTATTATCCGTATCTACCATTTCAGCAATATAGCAAACTCTTGGTTATCTGTACTAACTGGAGGAATGAAAAGTGAAAAATTGTGAATTCAATTAAAATTTATAACTGATCCTGGAGTACAGATTCTTTCTCTCCCCCTCTCTCCACCCCACTTCTCTGTCTCTGTCTCTGTCTCTCTCTCTCTCTCACACACACACACACACTTTCTTGGAACCAGACCAAATTCTATCCTAGCTCAGCTATTAAGCCAAGAAGCAGAGTCCATCCAACCTGACAAAATTAAGAGAAAAGGCCCAAAACAAATACTGATAATTGAAAGTTAATTGTACTGCCTCTGAGACTATTCAGAGAAATAATGAATGAGCATAGGGGATACTATTATCTCTGTTTTTCAAATAAGTGTGTGCATCCATGCTCACAAATGTGAGCACCCACCCATGCAACCAGGTGCTGCCTGTCCTCCAGAAGATGCCAGAAGAAAAAGATGCTTTTTGGCTTAGCTGTTGCCCTCAGTCAACAGCTCCGGCCCTATGCAAGCTCCATTCCTCCATCCTTGTCCCTATCTATGTCACAAGTTGCTACAGATGGAATGATAAAGCTCTTATTGCAATTTTTATTCAGCATGGTCTTGATTCCCTGGGACTGTGGGAGAGGGATGCAAGCCATGGAGAAATAGGGCAGGTAGAAAGATGGGAAACAGGACATCTCTGCCAAGTACTAGGCAGGGTTAGTCTTCGATCTTGTTTTTGATGTTGCTTTGGGTTTTTTTTCACTACCAATTGTTTATTTGTAAGTTTTAGGGTTCAACACTCTACACAAAGTATGGGCAATTATCTTGTTCCTTAGTGGGTGCTTTTGTGTTCCTGTTCTCTCCATCCTGAGACCACTCTTTTAATGTCCTGATTTTAAATAAATACATGTATAGCAAATGTTACATCACTGTAACACTTTTCTTACTGTACAGCACTCTTAATATATCAATTTTCCTAATGCTTTTCACATCATGTGCAGGATTCTCATTTTATTAAAACTGCAAGACTCTGACAATCAACCAATATGCAGCATTAGGGCAGATAGTTTTATATCTTTCAGCTGGGTTTTCCTTGTCAGTATGGTGCCTGCTTAAATAGTCACTGTGAGCTTGGCCAAATAGGTGTGTAGTTAGCACTCAATTTTCTCTTGGCAGCCAGATGAGAAGGTGATAGAGGGAAATGCCTGGGACCCAGAGTTTTCTTCTCCGTAGGAGGAGAACCTGGAGCCCTGGAGGAGAGGTATGCTCCCTGGGGTCCATTCTGGGGATAGTTCTATGTGGCAAGGCTGGTGCTACCAGCCACTCATCACACGTGGGACAGGTTCTCCAGAGCAGAGTGGTACATCGGGTCTCTTCTTGGTTCCAACTTGGTTCCATTTGAGTCACTTCTTCCCTACAGTACAGTCCTACTGTAGAGTCAAGCTCTGGGTGATGGGCATGTCAGCCCCAGAGACAATAACTATTCAAGCTCTGGCAAAGTTTTTTGGTAATATGCAAAGAAAACACAAATCCAGCCTCGTTCAGAATTTAGTACAGACTTCTTCCTTCACCAGAAGAGAAGAGCAAAGAGCCATAATAGATACCTCTTTCTAGGCCAGGACCATCCTCTAAAGAGTCTTAAGGCCAAATCTTTCCACTTCTCTGAAGGAATCGGGAGCTCCCAGGGCATATCTAATCATCATACTGTGAAGTCTGAAAGATGTCAAATGTGGAGATGCCATCGAGAGTTGAGACTCCTAACTACTGGCATTTCCCACCCTCAAAGCCTGTCACCCCTTTGACATAATGTGCAGCCTGAGGTCCCTCATGATGATGATAGGCAAGGGATTTCACATTTTAAAACATTGAGTCTTTGTAATGTCCCTTCTCTGTTCCCAAACCACAGAGAGCTTTTTTTTTCCCCTTTCATTTTTCTTGTAGCTTTACACCTAAATTTCTCGGCCTGGCTTCCAAGGCTACTAATGCCCCATTCTCATCTCACCTAGCCTGACCCCAGCACTGTCCATCTTCTGTTGCTTTAAGGCTGCTGTCTTCACAGTCCCCAGAACTCACCTCCTTGTCTTCACTCCGTTGGTGGGCTGGTCCTGATAGGCTTCCTCTTCATGGTCTCATTCTGTCACCTCAGCCCCTTCAACTGCACAAGCCCGCCTGGCTACAAAGGGCCAAACAAGTGTCTCTTGGACTTCCTAGAAAGATAACCGAGGGTAGATATGTGTCATTTCTCTGCAGCTACAGAGAGACATTAGAGGGAATGAAATGAGGGAATAAAGGAGACAGATCCAATCCCAAGGGCCACAGAAGGGAGAGTTGGATAGAGAAAGGAAGCTGGGAATGTAATGATAGAGAGTTTTGAGAAAGGGATACTAAGGGGGGTATGTAGCACAAAAGTAATACCCATCTTGTCTTTAGCCATTCCCTCTGCTTTCCCAACATGAAGGGCACTAAATTCCCTTTAATCAACAATTCTGAAGCGAAACAAGTCCTGGCTCCCAAGGCCCAGGGTGATGCTGAAGTAAGGGGAGCCTTTGTGACATCACAGATAAGTCCTCATATGTTTTACTGCCTCATCATGCTCCCCCACCCCCAAGTCACTTCACATCAATGTCCTTATCTACATGATGAGGAGGCTGGATTAGATCTCAGGGCTCTCTGACTTGGATAGCCATCAGGATCAGTGTGGTGGTGTTCTCTGGTTGCCCGCCCCAAACTACCCGCTCGGCCTCAAGCCAAAGAGGTACAGTGAGGCACAGAGCTGCCCAGCCAGACTTCTTTTCCCAGGATCTCTGAGCAGGAGTGATGTGTGCCACTTCTACATCCAGGTTTTGTGACATGGAACTGGCCTCCTCTGTGCTTTTTTTTTTCTTCCCAACTGCTAGATACCCAAAATGGACATGGGTGTGACTCACCTTTCATCCCTTAGATGATAATAGTGTTCTAGGAATGTTCTAGGAATGAGCTGAACACCAAAAGGGAAGAAAGGCATGTACCTGAATAACTGTGTGCAGCAGAGATATCTCACCAATCTGGACTGCTTAATTATATGAGAGAGAAATACATATGTATATACATTTTTTACATTTTTATTTAGTTTAGAGAGAGAGAGAGAGAGGGAAAGAGAGAGAATCCCAAGCAGGCTCACCACTGTCAGGGCAGAGCCTGACGCAGGGCTCGAACTCACGAACTGTGAGATCATGACCTGAGCTGAAATCAAGAGTCAGATGCTTAACTGACTGACTGAGCCACCCAGGTGCCCCAATATGTATATTTTTAAATTCACCATATTTTGTTCCATTAGCCTAGCCTTACCCTAACAAATTTACTAGGTGTAGGAGCCATTATCAAATACGAATCCCTGGGCCCTGGTCCAGGAGATTTGGGTTCTATAGATCTGGGATAGGACTACAGCATACAGGACTTTTACATGCGTTAGGTTTGCTGATGTGGTTTGAAGTTTGAACACCACTAGATTAGATGGCCTAAAATCTTTCCTTCTAGTTATAGAACATTCTAATTCTAGTCCAGTGAGGGGAAAAAAGGTTGCTGCGTATGTGTTCAGAGCTTTTGCAGACAGCACTGGGGCAAAACAAGTCAGTTTAACTCCGACTGACTCTGAACTTCGTTCACAGTGTCCCAAACTAGCAAGGCAGCATTGTTGTCTTCAAACTCCCTGGAAGTGAACACATTGCAAGAGGGACTCATGTTTCCAAAAACACGAGAGTGGCTGAGATGTTAGAAGAGGCGTCACACACATGGAATGCATCCTTTTTACTCCAGCAACTAGAGAACTGGCAGACCTTTATGTTTATTAATATGTTAAACTTTTTCAAGATCACATATGATAATTACCACAGGGATGGTTAATAGGTAATAGCAATATTTAATTACAACAACTGAGATCTTATAATGTGCCAGGCGCTTGTCTAAAATGTACATATGGTTTCTTTATTCTCAGAGCAACCTCCATGAGGTAGATTATTATTATCCCTGCTTCAATGATGAAGAAACTGAAGCATAAAGACTTCAGGAAATATACAAAGTCACACACATAATAAGTGGTCCCCCAGGAACAAACAAGGATGGTCTGATTCCATAAATCAGGTTTTTAATGTTTATTTATTTATTTTTGAGAGAGAGAGAGAGAGAGCACAAGCAGGGATGGAGTAGAGAGAGCGAGACACAGAATCGGAAGCTGGCTCCAGGATCTGAGCTGTCAGCACAGAGCCTGGCGTGGGGCTCAAACTCATGAACCAAGAGATCATGACCTGAGCTGAAGTTGGAAGCTTAACTGACTGAGCCACCCAGGTGCTCCAGTAATTAAATGGTATCTGCCATTATTATTTTCATTATGATTAGATCAGGGCATTGTGTTAAACACACAACTGAAGAAAAGCATTTACTATTGCTGAGAAAGGGTTTCTGTCTTGAATATGTGAAGAGTTCTGTCTATTTAATAAGTTAAAGATGAACATACCTGAAGAAAAATAAACCAGGGACACAGAAAATTAACAAAAGAAATAAATAGTCATTAAACATTTGGAGATCTTTTTCCCCCTTTCTTCTAAAGGTAATATAGATAAAAGCAGTGTGATATCATTGTTTACCTGCCCAATCAACGGAAATAACTTAAAATAATAACATAGTGGTGGCATAGGTACAGGAAAAGGGACAATTCTCGGGCACTCCTCCTGGGAAAACAAATTAGTACATTTGCCATCTCTCTGGAGAACAGATAGAACTAAGCCCTATTCTAGTTTTCAGACTCTCTGCACATTTGGTTTCTTTAGTTCACTGATGACAATCCTTCTTCCTCTTATACATCCTCTAGGTAAGAGACTCAACTCAGTTAATTCTGGCCCTTAGGACTTTGAGTTGGGGATCTCCCCAGGTGCCTGAGTGGGCCCTGGGGCTTGTCCTACAGATGGTCAAAGAACAGGGCAGAACCCCAGGCATGAAAGCTCCAGGCTATGCTGCTTGGTTCACTTTCCTTGCTCTCCCCAGCTCAGGCTGTTCTGAGAACTCCATGTTCTTTCCAGGAACATGGGCTGAGCTTTCAGACCCATCCCATTAAACACGCCTTCTGAGAGCTCTCATGGCCTCAGGAAGCAGGGCCTGTCAGAGGAGGAATCAGCAGGGGTAGGAGCATGAGAGCAAGGTTGAGAGGCTGATCTCTTGGGAGATGCCCACACAAAGAGTGACCTACCTTTACTTTTCCCCTTCTGACACTCACCCCCCCCCCCAACCATCCCTTCCTCATCCTACATCCGTATTCTCTTCTCTTGCCCAGACTGTGCCTGCAACACACATCTCCTTTTCGCACCCTGTCGTGGCCTTTTGCTTTCTAGTTTCCTTTTAGGCTTTGCCCCACTTGACTTTATGTGTTCTCCGTGTGTCCTGCATTCATACTCACCCATCAGGTGTAGAGTGACAAGGGTTCTGGAATCAAGTCACCCATAAGACTTAGGCCACTATTCAATCTGTCATGGTTCCAGCCCCTGTGAATCTGGGGCTCATGGAGCACGTGGCTCTGAGTTGCCCAGGTGGAAAAGGACAAGAACAGCGTGAATTGATGAACTCACCCTGGGTACACATGGAGCCTTTTTAGTGGGTGCCTCAGCTAGTCTTCTAGCAACCTCCCAGTCTACTAAATTCCCCTTTGTCTTCCTTTAGAAAACACTGGAATTTCTCAGCTATATTTATAAAACTCATTGTAATCATTTTAATAAACGACATATTTTTGTGCCTAACTGCCAGACAATATGGTCATGGTTGTGAACATCGCTCAGTGTGTGGCAAATTATATTGATGTAAATTTGTTTTTATCACACTTCAACAATCTGTCCATAATTTTTTTTTGTAGTTTTATTTCTCATGTCAGGCAGTCACCTGTCCATAAACTATAAAAGTTTAAAGGCATGTCTATGTAGGCCCAGACTGGTTGAATAGGCATTTGGACCTTGGGGAGAGAAATGTAGTGAGATTACAGTGACGTGGTCCATTACGGGGGCAGAGTAATTAGAGCAGTTAATGAGCAGAAGATATTTATAGGCAAGCAATTGAGAAATTTCCATATGTAAGGCTGTCCATACCAGCTGTTGTGGGGGAAAAAGCATAAATAAATGTACCCTTACTGCACAAGGTATTGAATACAGTACAGTAGAATAACATCTTAAGAGGAAGACATATCTCTTTTGTCTAGGGTGATTAGTGCAGGGACCTGTAAAAGAACTAAAATTTTGAACTTGATGGATGATCCATTCAAATAGCTAAGATTTGGATAGGAGAAAAAAAAGTACTAGGAATGGGAAGTAACACATAAGTACAAGTAGGTGGAAAGATTGTTATAGACAGAGGAGTATTAGAATAAATAATTTGTATGTTTTTTACCTACGAGATTGTGGTTGCTGAATAATGGTTCCCAAAGATGTCCAGGTCCTAATCCCTAGAACTGGTGAGTGTTACTTTATATAGCAAAAGAGACTTTGCAGATGTGATTAAGTTAAGGATCTTGAGATGTGGATTATCTGGGTTGCTCCTGAGTACAGTTGTAAGTGCCCCTGTAAGAGGAGCCTGCGGAGATTTGACTACATCAGATGAAGGCAATTTGACTGAAGCAGGACAATTGCAGAGCACTTACATGAGCTTGCAGTTGGGAAAGTCATCTAACACAAAGCCTATTTTATAAGAAAATGTTGAATATCTCATGAAATTTATTGAATACTGTACTGAAAGTGAAAACAGAATGCTTGGATGGGTACAGAATGCCCAGCATCACGAGAGTATATCGCATATCGCTAGGCAGCCCAGGAAAAGGTCCAAATTCAAAATTCAAAGTAGTTTCTACTGAATATGTATTGCTTTCACATCATCACAAAGGCAAAAAAATCATGAAGCCAAACCATCACAAGTAAAGACACAAAATAGATGAGTAGTTGTCTAGGACTGGCGGGAGAATGGGGAGTGATGGAGGTGCACACGAGGGATCTTTTGAGGGTGATGGGAATGTCCTGAAACTGGATTATGAGACAATGGCACACCTCTAAGTTTACTGAAAATCACAGAATCGTGCATTTTAAAGGAGTGACTTTTATGTTATGTGAACTATACTTCAATAAAACTGCTAAGGAAAAACCCAAGGAATTTATTGTTGACACATTTTCCTGATCTCCTTCATCCATCCTAATAGCAAGTCCTGTGATTTTTATGTCCTTAATAACAGAATTTTGTTCTGCCCAATATTTTTTAGATTTTCTTTACTTATTTTGAGAGAGAGAGAGCATGTGTGCATGCAGAGGAGGGGTAGAGAGAGAGGGAGAGAGAGAATCCCAAGCAGGCTCTGTGCTGACAACAGGGCTTGATCTCACGACTATGAGATCATGACCTGAGCCAATATCGAGAGTTGGGTGCTTAACCGACTGAGCCACGCAGGTGCCCCTGTTCTGCCCAGTTTTTGTTTAAGATATTCCCAATAATTGCCTATCTGATTTCTTCTGGCACACCCTTGTGCCTGCCTAGCCGTTCTCTAGTGTGCAAACACAATTTTCTGCTAAAAATATAAACCTGTTCATGTCTACTCAAGTTGGGATTCTTTTCAGATGACATCTGGCCATTTACAAACACTCTACTTATTTTCTGTTGGGTGGCTGCTTTTTTTCTTTTAAACAAATAGGAAGTAATTTTCTTTATATATTACAGACATGGCAGGATAATTTATTAAGACACTTATTTGTTTACTTTTTTTTTTTTTTGGTCCTTCTCTATGAGACAAAACCAATATAATCACTTTTCTCTTTTCCATTACCAAAGAAGGCAAGTTTTTGTAAATAAACCTTGTGGGTTATTAACATCTTTTGTATTTCAGGCCAGGTAACAGCAGTGAATAGTAATGAAGAATGTGCTAGTCTCCCAGAGATTAATTTGAGTGTTAGGTCCCCTGAAGAAAGTATGGCCAATAGTGAAAGAAGAGAGTACATTTCCTTGAAAGTGGATAGAAAGGAGAATTATCTTTGGGGATGGTATATTTCCTGCAACTGGAGGAAAGTAGTGACCCAGTATTCATACAGCCCCCAAATGAGATGTGAGTTGGCTGGATTCTAAGTTCAGAGGTGGCGTGTGGATTTTTTTTTTTTCTTGTGCACTCTCAGGAGGATTCTTATTATGTAAATGAACCAAACATAGTCACTGTATATAGGCCCTATGTTTACTTCTTTATAGCAAGTGGGATTCATAGGCTTAAAAGGTCACCAGTGTCAAATTCAAATTTTTACCCATCTGGTTGTCTTAAATGTCACCTGGTAAGCATATTTTTTGCCTTTTAGAGCATGTATGCTTTGCATACCAATAAAACGACACCCAACATCTGCAAGCCACAGGGTAAAATAAGCCCTCTAGCTATAAAACAACAGCAGCAACAACAACAACAACGCACAAGCTGCTGCTGCCCTTTGGAGCTCAAAGACTCCCCTTCATTCTGCAGAGCGCCATCTTTTAGACACATAAGCCCCCCTCTTAATTCCCTCTCCCCTGGGAGTTTTCTTGGTCCCCCCCCCCCCCCCCCCCCCCCCCGGCTTCCCTGCCCTGGCCTTAAGGATGGTGCCTCACCACCACCACATGGTGATGGTGGTCTCTGGGTGGTCTCCTGCTGCGAGGGACCTCACCCACACACCCACTTGCCAAGCGGCACCCAGATGAAGCTTGTGTGCTACTGCCACACTGTGGTCGTATCTTTTTCTTTCATCAGTCCCCAGATTCCTCAGACTATAGTTCTCATCTTCATGCGGTGATCCTTGTTCCAACACCGCAGCCTCTGCCCAAGACTTTGTTTTTTTTCTCCCTGGCGACGGAATTCTAAGGGTGTGGCAAGTGGTAAGCCAATCGCCACTAAGACTTGTTATATTTCTTCACATTTTAACTTTTTATTTTTTTTAATTTTTTAATGTTTTTATTTTTGAGAGAGAGAGACAGACAGAGCGTGAGAAGGGGAGGGGCAGAGAGAGAGGGAGACACAGAATCCGAAAACAGGCTCCAGGCTATGAGCTGTCAGCACAGAGCCCACCGCAGGGCCAAACCCACAAACCGGGAGATCATGACATGAGCCAAAGTCGGATGCTTAACCGACTGAGCCACCCAGGTGCCCCACATTTTAACTTTCTAACAGTTTTATTGAGATGTAATTGACATAAGATAAACTGCACATATTTGAATTGAATAATTTCGTAAGTTTTGACATATGTCTATGCCTATTAAATCATATCCAACATTTACCAAATTTCATGCCCTTTAGTTATTCCTTCTTCTCACCTTCCCTACCCCCAATCCCCAAGCAACCACTGATCTGCTTTCTTTTCACCACAGATTAATTTCCATTTTCTAGAGTTTTATAGAAATGGAATCATACACTATGTGCTATCTTTTGTTTGTCTTCTTTAACTCAATTTAATTATTTTGAGATTCATCTATGCTGTTGTGTGTATCAATAGCTCATTCCTTTTTCTTGCTGGGTGGCATTACATTAAATGGATATACTACAATTCATTTATCCATTTACCTAATGGTAGAAATTTGAGTTGGTTCTAGTTTTTGGTGATTGCAAATAAAGCTGCTGTGAACGTTCATGTAAAAGTCTTTGTGTGACCATACATTTCTTTTTCTCTGGAGTAAAACCTACTAGGGGAATGGCTGGGTCAAATGGTTGATGTGTATTTACCTTTCTAAAAACCTACTGAGCTGTTTCCAAATTTGTTTGTATCATTTTATATTGTCACCAGCACTATTAGGAGAAATCCAGTTCACCGACATTCTTACTGACACTTGGTAAAGTCAGTCATTTTCATTGTAACCATTCTAGTAGGTGTCTGGTGGTATCTCATTGTGGTTTTAAGTAGCATTTCCTTGAACATTAAGGATATTGAACAACTTTTTCATGTGCTTATTTGTTTGCCATCCATATATCTTCTTTTCTGAAGTGCCTGTTAAAACATTTTCCTATTTTTTTATTGGATTATTTTCATTTTCATTGTTGCATATTCTGGATACAAGTCCTTTATGTATATATATATGTGTGTGTGTGTGTGTGTGTGTGTGTATATAACGCAAATACATATGCGCTCATATATATTATAATGCATATATATGTACATTTGTATATATATTATAATGCATATATGTGTGCATTTGTATACAATGCATATATATATGGATTCATATATATTACAATGCATATATATTATAATATACATATATGTGCATTCATATATATTATAATGCATATATGTGCATTCATATATATTATAATGCATATATATGCATTGCATCTAGTATGGATGTGTAGTGTTTATCAGTTTTCTCTTCAATACTGCTTTAACAGCATCCCACAAATTTTGCTATGCTATGTGATTCTTTTCAACAGTAGTCAGATCAAAATATTTTCTAATTTCCATTTTGATTTTATGTTTGTCCCATCGATTATTTAGAATTGGTTTGTTTAGTTTCCATATATTTTGAGATTTTTGAGAGGTCTTTCTCTTATTCATTTATAATTTCATTCCAATGTCAGAGAATATATTTTGTTTAACTTGGATCCTTTTGAGGTTATTAAGACTTGTTTCATGGCAGAAAATTTAGTGTATCCTGGTAAGTGTTCTGCAGGAGCTTGAAAAAATATGTATTTGCTTTTGTTGTATGGAATGTTCTATAAATGTAACTGGGGGTAAATTGGTTGTTAATTCGGTTCAAGTCCTCAATATTCTTGCTGATTTCCTGCCTACTTGACCTATCAGCTATTGAGAAATGGATATGGAAGCTCAAACTGTAATATATGGATTTCACTTCTCCTTATAGTTCTTTCTGTATTTCCATCTTGTAATTTGAAGCCCAATTTTTAGGGGCATAAAAATTTAGGATTGTTACGTCCTGTTGATTAATCGAACCTCATATTTGGAAATGACCCTCATTAGCCTTGGTAATATTCTTTGTTTTGAAATCTGCTTTATCTGATATTACTATAGCACTCCAGCTTTCTTTTGATGAACACTAGCATGGTATGTTTCTACATCCTTTATTGTTACCTTCTTTATGTGTCTTCATATAAAGTGTGTTTCTTGTAGATAGTATATACTGAATCTTGTTTTGTTTTTTAAAATCCCAGTCTAGGGGCGCCTGGGTGGCGCAGTCGGTTAAGCGTCCGACTTCAGCCAGGTCACGATCTGCGGTCCGTGAGTTCGAGCCCCGTGTCAGGCTCTGGGCTGATGGCTCAGAGCCTGGAGCCTGTTTCCGATTCTGTGTCTCCCTCTCTCTCTGCCCCTCCCCCGTTCATGCTCTGTCTCTCTCTGTCCCAAAAATAAATAAACGTTGAAAAAAAAATTAAAATAAAATAAAATAAAATCCCAGTCTATCATTAGCTTTTAATTGGTATGCTAAGACCATTTATATTTAATGAGATTATTGATACAGTTGGTTGGAGTCTAACTCCTGCTATTTATTCTATTTGTCCCTTCCATTTTTTCCTCCCTTTTTCTGATTTTGGGGCCTTCACTTGATTTATGAATTTTTTTTATGATTCCACTTTTATCTCCTTTGTTGACTTTTAAACTACAGCTCTTTGTTTTAATTCAGTGGTTGCATTAGGATATACAGTATATATCTATAACTTATAGCTTACTTTCAGCTGATACTGTACTACTTCACTCAGTATAAAAACCTTATGCTAGTATACTTGGATTCCTCTCAGATTCTATGCTATTTTCATGCATTTTACTTTGGAATACGGTATAAATCCCATTATACATTGCTACTAGTTTTGGTTAGTATGTTTTATTTTAAATAAATTTAAATTAAAAAAAAAAAAGCAGGGCACCTGGGTGGCTTAGTTGGTTGAGTGTCTGACATAGGCTCAGGTCATGATCTCATAGTTCATGAGTTCAAACCCTACGTTGGGCTCTGTGCTAACAGCTCAGAGCCTGGAGCCTGCTTTTGAATTCTGTGTCTCCCTCTCTCTCTGCCCTTCCCCCCACTCACACTTTCTCTCTCTCTCTCAAAAATAAATAAACATTAAAAAATAATAACAAAAAAATCATATGTATTTGCCCATTTAATTAATTACCATTTATAATGTTCTTCATTCAAAAATAAATAAATATTAAAAAACAATAACAAAAAAAATCATATGTATTTGCCCATTTAATTAATTACCATTTACAATGTTCTTCATTCCTTTGTGGAGATTCACATTCCCAATTGGTATAATTTTCTCTTTGCCAGTTTACCTTCCCTGTTTGCTGGTGATGACTTTTTGTAAGCTCTGCAATCTAAGAATGCTTTTATTTTGCCTTCATTTTTTAAAGATATTTTTACCAGGTATAGAATTTCTACCTTGACAACTTTCTTACTTTGAGTACTTTAATATTTTCCTGCTCTCTTCTTACTTACATTATTTCAGAAAAGAAATCTAACATCACCCCTCTCTTTGCTTCTCCAATCCTAGCATGCCATTTTTCTGAGGCTGCTTCTAAGGTTTTCTTTTCATGACTAGGTCAGGGTTGTTTTCTTCCCAATTTGGTTATGATGTGCCTTGGTATGGTTTTCTTCATGTTTTGTGCTTGGAGTTCATTGAGCTTTTTTTGATTTGTGAATTTATACTTTCCATCAACTTTTGAAAGTGTTTGGCTATTACTGCTTCTAATTTTTTTTTCTATGCCCCTGCTTCTCCTTTTCAGAGACTCTAATTACTCATCTGAAGTCACTTGAATTCATTCTACAGCTTGCTGATGCTCTTTTCACTCTTTGTTTTGTTTTCTTGTTTGATGTTTCATTTGGATCATTTCTATAACCTTCAGATTCACTAATCTTTGTTCTGCAATATCTAATCTGCCATTAATCTCATCCAGTGTGTTTTTCATCTCACACATTTTAGTTTTTATCTTTAAAAGTTTCAAAGTTTGATTTGTTTTTTTCTATTGTCTATGAATCTACTTAATTTTTTGCACATAAGAAATCCAGTTATAATAATAATTAAAAAAAAATTTTAATGTTTATTTATTTTTTGAGAGACAGAGCATGAGGAGGGGAGGGGCAAAAAGAGTGGGAGACACAGAATCCAAATCAGACTCCAGGCTCTGAGCTGTCAGCACAGAGCCCAACACAGGGACTCAAACCTGTGAACCATCAGGTTATGACCTGAGCCAAAATCAAGACTCAGATGCTTAACTAACTGAGCCACCCAGCCGCCCTTATAATAACAGTTTTAATGTCTTTATTCTATGCCTTCTTATGGCCAAATGCAATTGAATGATTATTCTCCTCAGTATGGTTTTTGTTTACCTGCTTCCTTTTTTAGTAATTTTCTAAAAGTTTTTATTTATTTTGAGAGATAGACAGTGTGTGTGAGTGGGGAAGGGGCAGAGAGAGAGAGAGGGAGAGAGAGAATCCCAAGCAGGCTCTATTCCATCAGCATGGAGCCTGACTCAGAGCTCAATCCCATGAACTGTGAGATCATGACCTGAGCAGAAACCAGGAGTCGGACGCCTAACTGACTGAGTCACCCAGGTGCCCCCAGGCTTAGTTATTTTTGATTGGATGCCAGATGTTGTGAATTTTACCTTGTTGGTTTACCAGGTAAGGATATTTTTGCATTCCTATAAATTTTCTTGAACTATTTTCTGGGATGCACATAAGCTATTCGGAACCACTTGATCCTTTTGATTTGTTAGGCAGGTGCAGAGCAGTTGCAGCCTAAGGCTAATTATTGCCCGTTACTGAGGCAAGACCTTCCTGAGTACTCTACCTAATATCCCATGCATCTTGACTTTTTCCAGCCTGGTTAGTGGGGTTAGGCACTATCTTCTCTGATCCTTTTAGATAATTCTTTCCCCAGCCTCAGGTGGTTTTCTCCCACACTCATGATAAACAGTACTCTGCTGCATACTTGAGAGGAACCCTGTGCAGATCTCCACGTTTCTGTTCAAGGCAGTTCTTTCCTTTCTAGTACTGTGTCCTGTGGACTCAAGTTTCTTGGCCTCCTTGTTTCCTCAATTCCTCCTCCTCATCTCCTGTAGTTTTCAGGCTCTTCCTGTTTGCCAACGCTTCACTTGTGCCTGAAATCTCTCTCCAGGCAGTAAGCCAGGCAAATTGTAGGACTTACCTTGTTAGTTTCCTGTATCTCAAAGATCAGTGTGTTTGGTTGTCTCATGTTAGTGTCTTGAAACTAATTTTTCCAGCATTTTATCAGTTTTAAAAATTGTTTCAGGTGGGAGGGTAAATCGGGTCCGTGTTACTCCATCTTGACTAGAAGACTATATTCATCCTTATGTATGCTTTCATTTTAAAACCAAATCTGGGGGTGTCTGGGTGGCTCAGTCAGTTAAGTGTCTGATTCTTGGTTTTAGCTCAGGTCATGATCTCATGGTTCACGAGTTCAAGCCCCATGTTGGACTCTGTGCTGACATCGTGGAGTTGGTTTGGGATTCTGTCTTTCCCTCTCTCTCTGCTCCTCTCCCTCTCACTCTCTCTGTCTCTCTCTCTAAGTTAATAAATTTAAAAAAAATTTAAAAACCTATATGTTAAAAAAACCCACAAAAATTAGGGGTGCCTGGGTCGCTCAGTCAATTAACCATCTGACTTCAGCTCAGGTCATGATCTCACGGCTGGTGAGTTCTAGTCCTGCGTTGGGCTCTGTGCTAACAGCTCAGAGCCTGGAGCCTGCTTCGGTTTCCATTTCCATCTCTCTCTGCCCCTCCGACACTTGTGCTCTGTCTCTATCAAAAATAAATAAACATTAAAACAAATTAAAATTAAAATAAATAAATAAATAAATAAAACCAAGTCTAGGGGAGCCTGGCTGGCTCAGTCAGTGGATCCTGCAACTGTTAATCTCAGGTTTGTAGGTTTGGAGATGGCCTGAAAATAAAATCTTAAAAAAAAAAAAAAAAAAAAAAAAAAAAAAACAAGTTTAAAGTGTTTTTGTCTAAACAGGCTCCTTAAAATTTTTGGAGATAAACCGCCTCTCCTTGCTTTTCTAGTGAGAAGGTAGATCTATCATGGCAGAGTTGCACTCATAATGAGTTAATGATGCAAAAGCTAAGAAATATAGGAGTTTGATGAAGATCTCATAGGAAATAAGAATACTTTGTCAAGGCATAGATGAGCATTTTGCTTTTACTGCTGTAGAAATATTGGGAAAGAGAGAAATTCTTTACAGCACAAGAAATTCTCTACCAAATTCTTTGGTAGCTCAAAGGGATGTCAATGGCTTTTGTGTTGTTTCAAAAATGTTAGTTGTTTAAAAGGGGAGGAAAAAACAACCCTATGTTCCTATTAAGACAATTGATAACAGAAAGAGAAACTATGATGACGCCAGTCAACACTCATGTACAAAACTGTAACTTTCTGTTTTACTTGGGCAAATGCAGATACTTTGATTTTCCTAACTATGTAGGAAAGGCAGAAGACACCTAAAACGGTAACAGAGGTAAATTGTGCTGCCACCCTTAAGAGCTAGGGTTTTGGTGCAGATACAATGGATTGAGAAAAGAAATTCATACTTTTCTTACACCTGAGTTTGAGAAGCACTTTCACACTGATCACATTTTCAAAGCACTTAAAAATTTTTTTGAACATTTTTTATCTATTTTTGAGAGGCAGAGAGAGAGACAGAGCACTAGCAGGGGATGAGCAAAGAGAGAGATGGAGACACAGAATCTGAAGCAGGCTCCAGGCTCTGAGCTGTCAGCACAGAGCCCAATGTGGGGCTGGAACCCAGTAACCAACCGTGAGATCATGACCTGAGCTGAAGTTGGACACTTAACCAGAGCCACCCAGGCACCCCCAAAGCATTTTTTTTCCCCAAGCTGTTGCTGGGTTTTGAAGTTTATTTTTTGAAGTTTATGTCTTCTGCTATTAGAGATCATTGTCATGTTATTTGTTTTGGGGTCAGATTTTCTTTGTACTCATGTATACAGGTATGTAATTCAGTCTATGCATGTGTAATCAAGCTTTTCAATAATTCAATAATTTTCTTTGTGGCTGTGCTCTTGTTTGGTTTAAGAAAGACATCCTTCACTAGCTCCAAAATTGTGAAAAATATTCTACTATATATACTTGTATCATTATAATATCCTTAATGTTGTTTTTAAAATATTACTTTGACCTCTAGTCCATCATACATGGAAGAATGTGTGTGTGTGTATGGGTGGGTGGGTGTGAACACTGAAATCTGTTTTTCTTTCTTTCTTTCTTTCTTTCTTTCTTTCTTTCTTTCTTTCTTTCTTTCTTTCTTTCTTTCTTTCTTATAATCTCTACACCCAATGCAGGGCTCAAACCCATAACCCCAAGGTCAAGGGTCACATGCTCCACTGACTGAGCCAGACAGGTTCCCCTATTTTTTCTTGATATAGAACCCACTGTCTCACTGGGCTTTATTTTCCTTTTCCCTGGCAAAATCTATGAAATATTCTATCCTAATATATTCTATGCTTCTATTTTCCTGTTATTTCTGATCACTGAGAAGGACCAAATTATGAGATCAAGCCATATCAGTGGCGATATCTTAGTCTGTACCTGCTAAGCTCACACTGACATTACAGAAAAAAAAAATAGCAGATATCAATGTAACAAATCTCAAAAAAAATTTTTTTTATATAGAATCATACAATAAAAAAGCTAATTAAGGCATGCATAAATATAAACTTGCAGGAAACTGCAAACAAATATGAAGAGATTTTTGTCATCCCAGAGCTGGCTTGACTCCATTTTTGCAAAATAAGATGTCAAAATTACTCTATATTTGTGCTCTGAAGATTGGTTTTCAATTATTGAGTAACTCTTATTTTGTGTACGTCTATTAAGACCCGGTTTTGGATACATGTTCTTAAATATGAAGTGCCAGTATCTCAAACTGCCACATTTGATATCAGTTAACTTCCACTTTTGCATCAGGAAAAGTCAGTTCCTTTCTGTATTCTGTCTCTGTGAGCTCAAATATTCAGGTCTTTACTAGGGCCTGGGCCCTAGTAAATGTCTTGAATAAAAGTTGTGCATTTCAGGGAAGTCACTGATCCTCTTAGGACCTACAAAAATCACATTTTTCTCTAGATTTTCTCAACCTGACACCATTCTCAGTTTGGCTAGGGGTATAAAGGTCAGAAGCATAAATATTGCCTCAAAATGTTTAAGCAGAGTCTAAATTTGAGGTTAGCTAAAACCTAGATTTTTCTTATGGAATTCAACGAAGAGATATTCTGGGATTTACTCATAAAGGTAAGTCTAACTCTAAAGACTGAGTTTTTATCTTTGCTTAACCACTCAAACTAAGGAACTGACTCTTCCTGCTACTGAGAAAAAGTGGAAGTTAACTGATACCAAATGTGTCAGTCTGAGAAATTGGCACTTCATATTTAAGAACACGTCCAAAGCCAGATCTTAAAAATCCATTTCGTAAGTGACATTTCTTAGAACTAACTTACTTTAAATTTGAAAAATAGATAGCTTTAAAGACAACAATAAGAAATCAACCATTCAGAAATAACAGTTTATTGAGGTTTTGTTTTGGTTCCTCCGCCCCCACCACGTAATCTATATTTCCAGTAATTGGGATCATATAGTTCAATGTTTTATTTTTTGCCCAGCCATTTGTAATGGACATTTGCCACTGGTCTCCATCCCTTTCTTGTTTTGTAGGTAACAACCCTTCCTTCGGTCAGCAACTGGAATTCTGCTGGAATTTTAATGGTGTGGTTTTGCCTTTACTTCCCCGAGGAGGACATGTGTTACAGGTTGACCAATCAGAAGACCTCACAATCCTGGATTTACGCATGAGACAGAAACAAGGCCAATCGGTAAAGTTATTTTCTATATTGGATGAAAGTGGGAGAGGATGACACTTCCTACTGTGACCTTAAATATAGGCTCTAAAGGTAACAATGATTTTCTCTGCCATTACATTGAGAGACCCTGCATGAGAATGAAGTTAGCATAGAAAACAGTGGTGGAAGAGAGAGAAAATAAGAGTGCAGTGAAAGATTTAATTTCTTCATCTTGCTGTGCCTCTTGGACTTGTTTTCTGTGAGTCAATATAGTTCCTCTTGTGTTTAAGTTAATTTGTTTGGTACTTCTATCACTTGTGACCAGATAATCCTACTACTATAATATTAAATATATTTCATATTTTAAAATTTTCATTGGTTAATTTATTTGTAAATTCTGGAAAACAATCTACTCTATAATATATAATTCTCTGACTACAGAATACTATCTCAAATATTAGCTTTTACTACAGTGGTTATTATTGTTTTTACCATATTTATGAACATATCAGACTCAATTTAACCTTTCCTCAAATTTTTGGATATTTATGTTTTCAAATTTCAAATTTTTGTCTTTATTAAGTAAAGCTTACTGTCCATATTTCTATATAAACTATTGCTGCTTAGAATCTTAGCTATTAAAAGTGGGGGGATATTATCAGCTTTTCAAAGCTTTTTATTATATTTGCCAACTTTTTCATTGTGATCACAAATGAGTGATTGCCCACCTTATCTCACTCACCAGCATTGAGTTTATGAGGTATTGTAATTGTTACCAATTTGTAAGATACAATTTTAATTTTTCCTTTTGTGATTGAAGCTATATAACTATTACACAATCATAATCCTTTGATGCCTTATTGTAAGGTCTGTTAAAAGTCTTGCATTTTAAAAATGATTTACTTTTAAAATACAACCTAATAATCTCTCTGAAATATGTATTTGTCTCCCTGGGGAGACTTTGACCCATCTTACTCTTTTATTTTATTTTTTTTAATTGTGACCAGGGACTCAAGACCTGCATAATAGAAAAGGCCTGGGATAGACAACCTCTCTCAGGCCCTTCCCTGCCTATATACCTATAAGTTACCCTAACCCTCCCAAGCACGTTTAAAAGCGGAGAGGAAAAGTGGGACTCAATCGGATATGTGCACACCCATGTTCAAAGAAGCATTATTCACTATAGCCAAACAGTGAAAGCAATTCATCTCAATTTTTTTCCAAAAACATTTACTGAAAAGGCCTAAAACTTCCCCCACTATTTTGGGATGTTTTCTATGTCATAAATTACATTTTTATGTATACAAAGGCAGTGCTTCTCAAACTTTAGTGGGCTAAGACTCACCTTGTGAACTTGTTTATAGTGCAGATATATGGGCCCATTCACAGAGGTTCTGATTAATGAGGTTTGAGGAAAACCCAGGGAATCTGCAATCCACAGGGCGTCCAGGTGGTTCTGCTGTGTGAGCTTGCCAGGCAAAAACTTAAGAAGCATTGCATGAGCATGTTTCAATCCGTCTGTTCTCTGTTCTCTGTTTCTGTCTGTCTGTCTTGCCCATTTACTGCGAATTCCCATTCCTACCCTGTGCCCCAAGCAACCACTAATCTACTTTCTGTTCTGTCTCAGTACTAACTTTTGAACAAGTAGAAGAATGAATGTGAGTTGCTTTATTAGATATTAAAATATTTTATAAAATTAGAATAAGTAAAAGCATATCACTGGCAAGTGAATAGATAAAACCATCATCAAAACACAACAGATAGTTCAGAAATAGAATTGTTTAATATATAAACTAACTTTTAAATTAGTGATGAGGGACCCCAAATCATTGGTACCGGGATTATGGAAAAATCATGTGAAAACAAAACCCACCTCTCCCTATACTTCAAAATAAATTCCAGATGGGTAAAAGACTTAACATTTTTCAAAAATCCATAAAAGTAATACACTAGAATAGAAGCAAAAATGCATATACTTTGGGGTCAGAAAGGATTTTGACAAGTATGAAACTACAATCTGAATTCATAAATAAAAAAATTAAGAAGTTTAGGGTACAAAAGTCAAGGAGGTATCCTGGGCAGGCCCTGAGGCATGTCCTCAGCAGGAGCCTGAACTCTGCTCTCCATGCACCTGCTGTTCCGTTTTCTGCAGCCCAAGATGCCGCAGACACTCCAGGTTCTCATTTATGGGAATGTGTGCTGAGCTCCCTGGACTTTCACAATGGTCTCACTCTCCTGAAGAGACTCCCCAGGGGAGTCTGATAAGAGTGTAGAAGCAGGGGTGGGAGGAAGGGTTCATGCTTATGGCCACACCAAGACTGCCCAGTCTCACGTCACCACTGCAGGCCAGTTTTTCTTTCCAGTCCCATTCTCTGCTCTCCTGCCTTCAATCCTTCTGTTCTTTCTACTTTCTCATATGTGCCCCCCACATCTGCCTTTTTAAAAAAAAATGTTTATTTATTTTTGAGAGAGAGAGCAAGTAGGAGGGGCAGAGAGAGAGAGACAGAGGATCTGAAGTGGGCTCTGCACTGACAGCAAAGAGCCAGATGACAGGTTTGAACTCACAAACCTTGAGATCATGACCTGAGCTGAAGTAAGATGCTTAACCAACTGAGCCACTCAGGCACCCCAACATCTGCCTGTCTCTAACTCCTCCATTCTCTGACTTTTTCTACTCACATATACAAAGGTTAGATCCAACCTGTTTCCATCTCCACGTAGCTCAGAGTCTCTGGGTTATGAGTATTGGAGAATCACTCCGGTTGCCTTAAGGGAAGACTTCTCTTATGCCAAGGCCACAGTGGAGTAAGAAAACCCAGGAAACTCTCCTGCAGCAGCTCAGCTAGGCTTCATGGCACGTGGGCCAGTACGTGGGCCAATTTCTTACAGCACTCCAGTGGTTCAAACACAATTCTAGTCCTCCCCACTTATTTTTTTTTTTTAGTAGGCTCCACACCCATCACAGAGCCCAATGTGGGGCTTGAACTCACAACCCTGAGATGAAGACCTGAGAAAAAGAGTCAGACGCTCAACCGACGGAGCCACTCAGGCGCCCCTGGTTCTTGCCACTTTTGTGATCTCTGTGTTTCTGTTAGTTTCTTCTGACAGAGTTACAAAGACAGCCTAGAGAAGGAAGCACAGGTTGGCCTCAGGAAGGGAAACTAGACTGATAAGGGCCACAGAATAGCAGTGAAGAATCGAATCGTAGATGTCAGACAGACTTGTGACCTGAGCATGAACCAGGGTTTTGCCAGGCCCAATGTAAGATTTTAAGCAACCTCCTTTCACAAAGAAATGCTGATTACAATGAAGACAAAAACAATAGAAAACATCATAAGGCTGTTTGGATGATGAAGATGGTAATGTATAGATAGTGCTTTGCACATCATTGCTTGTTGTGTTAGCCATTATTTATTATTTGTATATATATTTATTTATGTACAAATTAATATTATTTATACATATTACTTATGTATTTATTTCAGCTGCTCACAGCTGTTTTTCTCCCTTTCTACTCCAAGCTCCTGTGCTCTAAGGGGAGGCCAATTCCCCTAATATCAGGATCTCTGCAGCCCAGCCCTGAGGCATCCATTCTCTGAAGCATAGTCACCACAAGGACTGAACAAGGTCAGGAGACTTCAGGCACAGGTAGGCCTGGAAGCCTGTTCTCCAGTGTACCTAAAGCACTTGCCTTTGTCTGGGAAGTCTCCTTGGAGAATTGATTAACAGCCAGATTTGGAGTAGAAATGGAAAATGATAGATAGGCCCAGGAGTTCTCTGTGAGAGATGACATTTTGTACTAAAGGGTAGACTGTCCCCTGGTATCTAGCAGTTGGGCACAATTCCTGTAACACATGTTACTACTGTTCAGACTCTTGCAAGGAAAGTTTTAAAATAATTATTTAACATAGCGACCACAAAGCTTAGTAATAATGTGCTTCATTAGTATGTACCAAATTAAACATTTTCATTTCTTTTTAAGGTAGGAGAATTTTTTAAATAATGTAAGTCATCTCAGTTTTACGCATTTGTGTTGCAGAGACACTTGCTCACGTGTATTTAAAGTACTGGGGGGTATTGGGGTGCCTGGATGCGTCAGTTGGTTAAGCACCCAAGTCGTGATTTCAGCTCCGGTCTTGATCTCAGGGTTTGTGAATTCGAGCCCTGCATCAGGCTCTGCACTGACAGTGAGGAGCCTGCTTGGGATTCTCTCACTCTCCCTTTCTCTCTGCCCCTCCCCTGCTCACACTCTCTCTCTCAAAAATAAATAAACTTAAAATAAATAAATAAATAAATAAATAAATAAATAAATAAATAAATAAAGTACTGGGGGATTTTGGTGCAGCCTGCTGTGGGGTGAATAGACAGGCGGATGCACTGACATCAAGGAAAGTAAGGACTGAAATATCTCCTGATGAGGTTACCATAACTCTGCAGACAGGCTCACAGGGTGGAGAGAGTTTAGGGATGCGAAACCTGATCATAGCAGAAACCATGAAGTCTACCTAAGAGAAGAAAAAAAATAGGATAAAAAACACCCCCACAAGGTAAGTGATGCCCCTTGGTGGCAGAGCCATTCTGAGTGGTAACAGGAGGCAGAAGAGGCTACAAAATGGACTGAGCAGCTCCAGGCAAGGAGGTCGTGCTGAAAGCATACTCACAAAGAAAAGCAGATGGTGTTCACCCGACCCCATGTACCTTGCTTGATCCCTTCTCCCAGGGTGTCTATGGTCTGAGATGAGCAAGAGGAGAAGTCATAAGATGAAGAATTTTCCTCATAGCAGCAGGCGGAGGGGAGGGAGGATCACTTACAGCTCTCTATGGTGTGAGTTCACAACTCCTAAGAAGAGAACAGATGCATTTGTTCCGGATGGTGGGAGCCTCTTCTCTGCCTGTCTGTCTGTCTGTCTGTCTCTCTCTCTCTCTCCCCTCTCCCCAGTGCTGTCTTGACCTCCTCTCTCCTTCCCTCCTGCCCTCCATCTCTCCTTTTCTCTCTTCCTCATCCTTCCTTGTTTGCTCACTGCTCTCTCTCCTTTTCTCTCCCTCCTTCCTTCACCTTTTCCTCTCATATCAACAGTCTTCCCGACTGAGTACAAGCCTAGGAAGGTTACTTTTTAGTCCATACTTCAGAAATGGTTAAATATATTCTGAATTGTCAATTTGAGTACTGCCCAAAGTCTTTGAGCTCAGAACGGCGGTAAGTGGCAGAAAGGAATGTTGCCCAGCACAGGAATAGAAGCGGGCACAGTATGGAAATGGCTCACATCCCCTTATCTCTCGTAGTCCCCCCTGGAAAGCATGTGGACTCTGATCACCCTGCGGCCCCTCACTCTGCTCCTGCTGCTCCTGCTACTGCAGCCACTGCAGTTGAAAATCTTGCACAAATATGTTCCGTTGTCAGCGGAAGAGATAGAGCAATTTGAAGATTATTTGGAGGAAATGCGCAGCACAGGACCTACCCTACCAACCCCTAAGGATGTTTTCAAAAGGCGCACCATTATTGATCCGGAAAGACCCTTAACTGATTCCAACTACTGCACTGATGAAATAAAGATGAAAAATGTCCACAACAGATTCCGTTGTGTAAAAGAACATTTCTTCCTCCAGATATCATTTGAGGAACTGCAAGACATCTGTAACAACCTGTTTGTGTCTTGTAAGAATGGGGTGAAGAGATGTCACAGGAGCAGGCAATCAATAAAAGGAGTGTACTGTAATTTAATCGAAGGAGTGGTAATGACAGACTGTGTCTATGAATCTTCTTACAGGCAGGGACAGGTCCTTATGACTTGTCGATGGCAAAATGATATTCAAGAAGTTATCCCTGCTTACATAAATGATATTATGGAGATGAATGATACTATCAAGGAGAAACATGTCCTCCACGGTTACTTCCAGTGACCCTTCTAAAAGAGTATTCTCTAAGACGTCAAGAGTAGGACACATCGCTCGCCATATGGATCCTTACAGTTCAAAATTGAGAACGGTAACGTTGATCCTATCAATTTTAATCATCCACCTTCTTCCCTTCTTCTCCTGACACCATGCAAACAATGTGGGCTAAGTTCACAGACGGTGCTCTGAGATGTGGCTTCAAACAGGTCACGTCATGTAGCACGTTTTGGATGTGTTTGGAGGGTGAATGCCTGAAGGTAAAGGGTGGCCGGCTCCAAGAGGGACAGGAAATGGTTATCTGGAGTGTGCTCCTATGTTGTCTTCATGTACATCTCTAGCTCAGTAGAAATAATAAAGTGCATTGACCTAGTGAAGTGTCTCTGGTATGGTTATGTGGGGTTTCTGGGTTGGGAATTACTTTTGTCTGTGATGTAATTTGAAAGAAAAAGAACCTAAAGCTTCTCAAGAAATTGTGCAATTAAACTTTCCAGTGCTATATTTGTAGATATTTCACCCATTCTGTTCTTTCCACACAATAAAATACTCAACGAAAACATAAAGGTGTAGATTCTAATAGAGACATCTCAGGATAAATACTGAAATATTCAGGATGGCAAGCTCCCCGAGGTACTTTTCAAGTGTCCAATAGTATTTTTGTAGATTCCCACACCTTTGCTTTAGCTTAGGCAGCAACACTGTTCACAAAACTACAAAAAATTCCTCACTTTCTGGCAGTCACATTTATTCACAATCCCTTTCCTGGCTTGCCAGTAGATGTGGCTTCATCTGAGAATACACCACTTCCAAAAAAGGCTGGAGAATCTGTATGATGAAGGAAATCTATTTGTCCAGTTCAGGTAATAATTTCTCTCCCTTTGTGAAATCTCTTAACATCTTCTTTAAAGTTTGTTTATTTATTTTGAGAGAGAGAGAGAGAGAGAGAGAGAGAGAGAGAGAAGAGAGAGAGAGAGAGAGAGAGAGAGAGAGAGAGAGAGAATGGGAGAGGGGCAGAGAGACAGGGAGAGAGAGAATCCCAAGCAGGCTCCGAGCTGTAAGTGTGGAACCCGAGGCAGGGCTCAATCTCACAAACTATGAGATTCTGACCTGAGCCAAAATCAAATGTTGGATGCTTAATTGACTGAACCACCCAGCCCCCCTTAATATCTTTTCGTTATTATTTTCAATAACAAGGCAAATGGGATAAGAAGGAGTGAAGGGAGATGGTAGGGAGAGTGTCTGTTACTTTTGCACATCGTACTGAAATCCAATCCACTTATTTCTTCCCCAGTCCTTATTCTTGTCTTCAGACTCAGAGCTAAGATCCTACTTTATCAATTAGTTGATGAAAATAAGGGTCTAGGGACAAAGATTCAGATCCCATTTCAGTGACTAAGGGGGAACCACTGTTCACATGGAGACTTGTGGCTTTTAATCGTAATGTCTGAGTGAATGAGGATCCCATCAAACTTTAGAAATCTCCATCGTGCTCTCTAAAAGTCAACCTTCAGCTGAAGAAGTTCTGCATATAGGCTAGCATGAGTATGTGCTATGGACCATCTCATCTGGGACATGCTCATTTCACTTATCTTGGGATTATCCAACATATATTTGTGAGAGTATGGTATAGTACAGTAAATAAGGCAGGAAATGACCATAACATATCTCCTTCTCTCCAGATAAATGATCTGATCCATACACATTAGAGTCATGGAAATAGAACAAAGATTATTTATACAGATTGTTCTTTTTATCTAATAATGCATAAAAAAAATCCAGGTCCTGTCCTCAATCCATGAGATTCTTTAAGATATATCAAAACTATAATTTTTAGCTTTACCCATTGTATGATTTCAAAAGATTATCATCCTGTCTCCATTAGCATTCTCTCTTCCTTAATACCAAATTAATAAGATGAATATTGTCCATAACCTTGACTCATATCACAATTTATTCTTTATGTTAGAATCCCTTGAGTTGATGCAACATTAATTTTTTAATTGTTATAAAATATACATAGCACAAAATTTACTACTTAAGCCACTTTTTAAAAAAGTACTTATTTTTGAGAGAGAGGTCATGAGCAGCAGAGGGGCAGAGAGGGAAGGACACAGAGGATCTGAAGCGGGCTCTGTGCTGGGAGTGGAGAGCTCCATGCAGGGCTTAAACTCATGAACTGTGAGATCATGACCTGAGCCAAAGTCGGACACTTAACCAACCGAGCCACACAGTCGCCCCTACTTTAGCCATTTTTAAGTGTATACTTCAGTGGCAGTAAGTGCATTCACACTGTTGTGCAACCATCACACCAGCCAGCTCCAGAAAATTTTCATCTTGCAAAGCAAAACTCTGTGTACGTTAAACAATGACTCCCCCATTTACCCCTCCTCTCAGCCACAGGCAACCCCCATTCCACTTTGTCTCTTATGAATTTGACTATTCTAGATACCCCATATGAGTAGAACCATACAGTATTTGTCCTTCTGTGACTGTCTTATTCCACTTGGTGTAATGTCTTCAGGATTCATCTATATTTTAGCATGTGTCAGAAGTTGCTTCCTTTTTAAGGTTGAATAGTATTCCATTGAATGTATACACTACAGGTTGTTTATCCATTCATCCATCAATGAACACTTACTTGGGTTGCTTCTACTTTTTGGCTATTGTGAACAATGCTGTTTTGAGCAAGCATGTACAAATATCTGTTTGAGCCTTTGCTTTCTATTCTTTTGGGTCTATGACCAGAAATGAAATTGCTGGACAATATAGTAATTCTATTTTTAATTTTTTGAGAAACCACCACACTCTTTTCTATAGCAGCTACACCATTTGACATCCCACTAGCAGCACACTAAGTTTTCAGTTTCTCCAATCTTATCTTCACCAAAACTTGTCAGTTTCTTTCTTTCTTTTTTTTAATAATAGCAATCCTAATGGGTGTGAAGTGGTGATACAACATTAATTTTAAATTTTAATTATTCAGTGAAGGAATGTAGGCCACCACATTTGTAACAGTAAGAAAAAAAAATTGTGTTTGTTTCCTAACCAAAATAAACCCTAATTGGTATTGTCTTTAGAAAATTTATGATGCACATAATGTTATCAAATAAGAGTGGAAGAGTAGAATCTAATAAGCAGAGAGCACGGTGGTTCCATATCTTCTATTTTAGCACAACATTCTCCAACAACATTAGGGGGAGTATAGAACCAAAGCTTGTCGCTATCCCTATCCTGCTCCTTACTGAAGAAAACTGATGATGCCTAGTTGAACCCTATTCATTTGCCCCTGCGTACTTTTGTGCAAAGTTGAATTCGTATTTCTGGTTGACTTGAAGCATACAAGAACGGTTTTTCAATTATAATGCACATAGCAGTCATAATAACTCACACTGTATATGCTCTATAATATAAAGATTTCAAAGTGCTTTCATGTACTTGTTCATTGTTGGTCACCATAACCCTGTGTCACAAATGAAGGAGTCATATTCTCTGTCCACTGTTTGCTCAGAAATATGCTTGGTCACTTGTCCTGATCACACACAACTTAGGATCAGCAATGACATCACACGCTTTATCCAAACCTTTCTTTTCTTTCTTTCTTTAAGATGGATATCTTTCACATGTATGAAATATAAAGATCTTGATATCTATGAGCTATCATATTTTTTGAAACACAAGAAAGAAATAGTTTGTCCCTTATTGCATTTGGTGCATTCTATGATTTGCATTGAGTATGAGATAAATATTCCACCCCAGTTTTCATAGTCAGAAGATTACAAAAGCTAGTAAATATTATCAAGTTCTTCTCTAAGATTCAAAGGAGATACCTCCAGTGACATAGAGCCTCTCCAGACATGACTCTAATCTATCAAAACAAAAAGTAGAAGATACTTTATCCAAATGAGATTTTGAACTCAGGAACACCTTTTCTGTAAGACTGGACTCTGACACTGTGTTTTCCAACTACTAGAATATAAACTTCAGGAGAACAAGGACATTCACAGTGATAATGAGTATATATACAAATTGACATTTCAAAATGTCAATATTTGACATTATTCAGTTGTTGAAGATTGTCTTCCTTCTCTTATTAAAATATATTCAGGGGTGCCTGGGTGGCTCAGTCCGTTAAGTATCTGACTATTGTTTTCAGCTCAGGTAATGACCTTGTGGTTCATGTGTTCAAGCCCCGCCTTGGATTCTGCACAGACAGTGTGGAGCCTGCTTGGAATTCTCTCTCTCTCCCTTTCTCTGCCCCTCCCACATGTGTGCAAGCTCTCTCTCTCTCAAAATAAATAAACTTTTTAAAAAATGAAAAAAATCTTCATTAGAAGTAAGTATAAGCGATTCACCACTTTAATATATGCTCTAACAGTAGTGCCAGAGCAGAGGGAAGAGCAGCAGGTTTTGAGGATTTCAGGAAGCAAAACATTTTATGGATATTGGGCTAGAAGCTTGTGAAACAAATGTCAAAATGGAGGGAGCACTTCTAAGAAAGAGTAGACATTAAGAATACGAAAGGGAGAAATTTCAAGGAGGAAGCAAGAGTAAGAGAAAGAGGTAGAGAGGGAAGATGAAAGCAAGTCCTGGTCACGAGGAGGCCTTCATACCAGGAATAAAGGTTATGTCAATAAAGGGCAATTTTAAGGGGCGCTGTTAGCACATGGGAAGTCATTAGTGAACGTTATCCGGTGTCTGTATCTTCACACTTTCTGTGCCTTTATGTGCTGACAGCCTGGAGGTCTGAAAGAATATTTCTAGAGAAGGCAGAGGGAGACAGACCGAGGCCTCATTTCTAATAGCACACCTTCCCTTGCTGATCTTCAACAGGGTGTTGAACACTCACTAAGAGATGGAGTTGCCATAATCCATTGCCACTTAAAGATGTTAGGTTGCACATTTAGACAAATAGGTGGTGAAAGTTTTTTAGTGTCTCATTTGTTGACATTCTGACCCCGGCATTTTGGAGAAGGGGATAGTGACAAGAATTCAACAAGTGAGTAAATATCTAAGACTACTGGTCCTGTGACCTTCTGTTATAATTATGGTATAGATGAATCCGATGCAACAAAGATTCTAAAATACAGTACCTCAAACAGATAAAAGTTTATTTCTCCTTTCTATGACAATCCAGGGGAGGCAATTTGTCCAGGGTGGGAAGGTGACAGTGCTCTATGTGATCACTGAAGGACTGGGGTTCCTTCCACATGATCCACATGATCATTTCCCCAGCTCCGAGGTGTTGTCTTTGTCCAGTTGGCTGCAGCCAACTCACCACAGATCTGTACTCCAGTGCACAGGAATGGGAACAGGTAGAGGGAAGCCAGCTTTCTCTGAAGGGGACATGGCTAAGAATTTGCTCATATTTCTTCAGCTCATATCACACTGGCCAGAACTTAGTGCCAAGGGCACACTTAAGGTGAGAAATCTGCAGAATGTGGTTTGATACTAAAAGGAAGAATAGAAAAATGTATCTAGGGAAGCAATTATTGGTCTGTCAAACATCTGATCTGACCTAAGGAAATGTTTTTCTCAATGCAGTTGATCATCATTGTTACTATTATTCAGTCTTTAAACATCTGCCTTGACCAACTGCAGACCTCTATAGGAATTCAGGGAATGTACTCACTACTTACTGGCCTTCAAATATGAGCATTTCTAGGTAGGATTATTATTGAGGAATAGAGTGTTGGCTCCTTGTGCAGAATCTTATTTCAGCCAACCTGGAACAGTACAGAATCAATGACCAGTAATGTCAGCCTGAAGTGATTGCTAAAACCCACCAGCAAAGATTTGGTCCATTGATTTTCAACTCTCACTCATGAACCAGAATCTTTAGTAAAACTTTAACAAAATTGCTGAAGCTCCTGGAGATTTATTTAATTCACTAGGTATGGATGAGACCTAGTCATATGTATCTTTCACAACCTCCACAGGCAATTCTAAGATTCAGCCAGAGTACAGGATAACTGAAAATAGCGTCCATGCCAAAAGTCTAACTATTGAAACAAACCGGCAAGATGATTATACCGAAGATAGGAGATTCCTTTTACTAGAGGTGTGTGCATCAGGCTATCACGGATGGCTGAGAAAATTCACTAACATCCCACACCTAAGTCTCCTTGCTCTGGTTGGTGGAAAATAATATGGGACCATTGAAAAATAATATGGGACCAATGACCAAGGGAAGAGAATTAGTCTTTCTGGCAGTTCTGGTTCTCATTATAAATTTGTATGGTTTCATTATAAGTTAATATATGAATGATGCCTAACAATAAATCTCAATTTGCTTAATTTGGGGTGTGTTAATAAAATTAAGTGTCTGGAAAGCAAAGCTAAGAACAGATGCTCACATGTAGCAGTTTTACCAAGGTAATTGTAGCCAGCCTCAATTAGGGACATTTTTGTCACATCTCTAACCTAAGTGCAATAATCATCATAGAGAACGATCTCAAAATTAACCTTTTGCTACAACTCAGATGTGTAGAAAAGAAGGCAAAGTCTTCATTTTGTGGATAACTAATCTGCCGTTCTCACGAGACACCACTCATGGGGAATTTGGTTGGGTCTCCCTTCCTTTTCCACTTCTCTGTGGAAAGGAACTATGTGAGGAGAGAGGAGTTTCTGTTTCTGCACCGTGGCAGGAGAGAAGGCAAAGACTGGAGCAGATATTTGTACACCAATATTCATAGCAGCATTATTCACAATAGCCCAAAGATGTAAAAAACCTCAAACGTCTATCTGTGAATGAATGGATAAACAAAATGTGGCACATACACATGGTAGAATATTATTTCACTTTGAAAAGGAATGAAATTCTGATACAGGCTACAACATGGATGGATCTTGAAATGTTATGTTAAGTAAATAAGCCAGACTCAAAAGAACAAATAATGTATGGTTCCACTTATATGAGGAACCTAGAGTCAAATTCATAGAGACAAAATAGAATGTCAGTGTAGCTCCTGTTTCTGGAATCAAGGCGCTCCTTCCACGTGTAAAGAGGTTGGAAGCTGCCAGTGCTCCCTAACAACAAGTAAAAAGCTGAACCGACTAAAAAAATCAGCAACTCTTTTAGGATCTGTAAAAGAGTTGAGGAGAGGACAAACCACTGCCCCCAAGATTGGAGAGATTGACAGACAAATACAGAGAATAACAGCTTAATGGAGGAGAGGCTCATGAAGTGTTAAATTAACTAGACAAGGAGGCCATTAGACTGAAGTGGCTTTAATTCCTGAGTACCCTCGGTAAGCACTACAAAACCTAAGACTGAAATGCCTCAAGGTGAAAAAATTAAAACCTAAGGACAATCGATCACAAGCAGCCAACTTGGCTTTCCCAAAGAAGGTGACCGAGTGGGATATAGCCAATTAAATAATTTCCCTCCTGGGGCGGCTGGGTGGCTCAGTCAGGTAAGCATCTGGCTTCCGCTCAGGTCATGATCTCCCGGTTTGTGAGTTCGATCTGGCTCTGTGCTGACAGCTCAGAGCCTGGAGCCTGCTTCAGATTCTGTGTCTCCCTCACTCTCTGCTCCTCCCCTGTTCGCGCTCTGTGTGTGTGTGTCTCTCTCTCAAAAAATAAATAAAAACATTTTAAAAAATAAATAAGTAATTTCCCTGCTTTGCTTCTTACCTCTTCTCTATAAAAGTCTTTCCCTTAGCTCCTTTTGGTGAAGCGCTTCTAACCACTTCTAACTGGGCACATGATTTGAATTGGTTTTTGATCAAATAAACTGAAAAATTCAGTGTGCCTCAATTTATCTTTAACAGGGGAAACCACTGTGGGAACCAGTGCAGGGGTAGGAAAATCAGAACTGTCACTGATACATTGCTGGAGGCAATGTTGTATGGACAACTCTGAGAGTTAAAAATTTCAGGAGAAATTTTTCGTGAGGAGGTCCCAAGTTTTGTGAGATTTACCTCCCCATGCTTGAGCAGGTTCCCTGAACAGGTTTCCTGTATCACAAAAAAAAACCTCCTAGTGCTTCTGGCAGGGAGAGGGGGAAAGGAAACATTTTTCTCTGTTCTTAACGTTCTGTTTTCTTAACAGAAGCACCCTGTTCTTCTTAATGAGTCTTGCCCTCTGGAGAAACTAGTTAAACCGAGGCTAATCTGCTGGGGAATTATCAGAGTCTAACTGACCTGGGGGAAAGAAAGTATCCAACTCCAAAACACTCTACCCATCCTCTCCCCTGGAGAATCCAAGATATGACAGACATGACACAAGTGAGATTTTAAGAGCCTCTGCAGAGTGTATAGTAGAGGAAACACTATCTGTTGTCCCTTAATATTGGTAATTCCTTTCTTCTACTGGGGTTCGTAATAGGAACCTCAAATTTTACCTGAGCACATAGTCAGTCACCCAAAATAAAAGAGGTAGTTTTCAGTTTTCTTTGCAAGTAAAATTGGCCATCTGACTAATTTCTAGACAGGGGATGTCTATGGAAAATAACTGAAATGAGTGTAACTTCTGAGACATATTCTTGAAGGGGAGGGGAATGCCCCTATTTTCCTTTTCTTATTCCTAATGGTTGGAACATGGACACGATGGCTGAAGGTATAGAGTAGCCATCTTAGACCCTGACATGGAAGCCACATGCCTGGTTTGAGCAAAATAAAACTGAACAACAAAACAGAAAGAATCTGGATATCTTACACCATGGAGCACCATAATAGACCTAAACTGTCTGTTCCTAGACTTTAGAAAAAGAAATGTGAGAGAAATAAACACCTATCTGGTTTCAACCATTGTTATTTGAAGTTTCTGTCTCCTGCACAATAATTCCAATTGATACATGCAGGATTTGGGGAGGAGGGAACATAATCACGTGAGATGTAGGTGGTTACTATTAAAACAATTACATCAATAACCACCGACTGGTGAGGCTTGAGATCTAGGTTGTCCAAAGTATATGCCTGGTGTTAATTTTAAGAATTACATGTAATGATACAATTGGAAAAATAGAAGCACAAGAGCTATGCTATGTTAGAGAAGTGTCAACCCTCTTAACTACTGCTCAATCCCCATGCTTTACCTCAAATATGCTGGCATGGGAGAACAACAAAAGAACATTCAAATATAAGGATTAGCAGAAACAACTCTTAGATTGGGAATTACATATTTAGCTGCATCACTGACTTATTTATGAGCCTGGAGGACCACAGAAATTCTTTGTGTTTCATTAGCTAGCCAGAGATGAATCTTCTTAATTCGAAGACAATTGCAGGCAGAAGTGAGGCTCTTTGGTCAACCTTTTGGCTCTGTAAGTGCCAGCCAAGACCCAAACAGATCCCTCCATATCCATCTCATGATTTATGACCATACTCAAAAGACAGCTTTGTGAGATATTCAAAACTCAATAAGGTATCTACTGACTTAAATAATAACATTTGCGATTTAAACTTAAAAGACTGAGGAAGAACTATGGCTTTTCATTTTGTTTGTTTTTAAAAAAAATTTTTTTTAATGTTTATTTTGAGAGAGAGAGACAGAGAATGAGCAGGGGAAGGGAAGACAGAGGTGGAGACACAGAACCCAAAGCAAATTCCAGGCTCTGAGCTGTCAGCACAGAGCCCGATGCGGGGCTTGAACTCACGAGAATTCATGAGATCATGATCTGAGCTGAAGTCGGATGCTTAACTGACTGAGCCACCTAGGCGTCCCTGGGTTTTCATTCTGAATTTTAACCAGTTTAATTCCCACTGTTAAAACCAAAATGAAATTCTTTTTCTTTGCTTTTATTTTTATTTTTTTTCTATAATTTATTTATTTTTTATAATTTACATCCAAGTTAGTTAGCACATGGTGCAACAATGATTTCAGGAGTAGTTTCCTTAAGCCCCTTACCCATTTAGCCCATCCCATCTCCCACAACCCCTCCAGCAACCCTCTGTTTGTTCTCCATATTTAAGAGTCTCTTCTGTTTTGTCCCCCTCCCTGTTTTTATATTATTTTTGCTTCCATTACCTATGTTCATTTGTTTTGTATCTTAAAGTCCTCATATGAATGAAGTCATACGATATTTGTCTTTCTCTGACTGACTAATTTCCCTTGGCATAATACCCTCTAGTTCCATCCACATAGTTGCAAATGGCAAGATTTCATTCTTTTTGATTCCAAGTAATACTCCATATATATATATATATATATATATATATATATATATATATATGTGTGTGTGTGTGTGTGTGTATACATATATATGTGTATATATATATATATATATATATATTTATGACATCTTCTTTATCCATTCATCCATAGATGGACATTTGGGCTCTTTCCATATGTTGGCTATTGTTGATAGTGCTGCTATAAACATTGAGGTGCATGTGGCCCTTTGAAACAGCATACCTGTATCCCTTGGATAAATATCTAGTAGTGCAATTGCTGGGTCGTAGGGTAGTTATTTTTTTATTTTTTTTATTTTTTAATGTTTATTTATTTTTGAGAGAGAGAGACAGAGACAGAGCATGAGAAGTGGAAGGGCAGAGAAAGAGGGAGACACAGAATCCGAAGCAGGCTCCAGGCTCTGAGCTGTCAGCACAGAGCCTGACACGGGCTCAAACCCACAAACCACGAGATCATGACCTGAGCCAAAGTCGGACACTTAAATTACTGAGCCACCCATGCGCCCCAGGGCAGTTCTTTTTTTTAATTTTTTTAGGAACCTCCATACTGTTTCCCAGAATGTCTGCACCAGTTTGCATTCCCACCAGCAGTGCAAAAGTGATCCTCTTTCTCCACATCCTCGCCAACATCTGTTGTTGCCTGAGTTGTTAATGTTAGCCTTTCTGACAGGTGTGAAGTGATATGTCAGTGTGGTTTTGATTTGTATTTCCCGGATGATGAGTGATATTGAACATTTTTCATGTGTCGGTTAGCCATCTGGATGTCTTCTTTGGAGAAATGTCTATTCATGTCTTTTGCCCATTTCTTCACTGGATTATTTGTTTTTTGGGTGTTGAGTTTGGTAAGTTCTCTATAGATTTTGGATACTATCCCTTCATCTGATATGTAATTTATAAATATCTTCTCCCATTCTGTCAGTTGCCTTTTAGTTTTGCTGATTGTTTCCTTTACTGAGCAGAAGCATTTTATTTTGATGAGGTCCCGATAGTTCAGTCTTGCTTTGGTTTCCTTTGCCTCTGGAAACCTATTGAGTAAGAAGTTGCTGCCTCCAAAATCAAAGAGGTTTTTGCCTGCCTTCTCCTCGAGGATTTTGATGGCTTCCTGTCTTACATTGAGGTCTTTCACCCATTTTGAGTTTATTTTTGTGTATGGTGTAAGAAAGCGGTCCAGGTTCATTTTTCTGCATGTCGCTGTCCAGTTTTCCCAGCACAATTTGCTGAAGAGACTATCTTTTTTCCATTGGATATTCTTTCCTGCTTTGTCAAAGATGAGTTGGCCATATGTTTCTGGGTCCATTTCTCTATTCTGTTCCATTGATCTGAGTGTCTGTTTTTGTGCCAGTACCATACTGTCTTAGTGATTACAGCTTTGGTAATACATCTTAAAGTCCGGGATTGTGATGCCTCCAGCTTCGGTTTCCTTTTTCAAGAATGCTTTGGCTATTCAGGGTCTTTTCTGGTTCCATACAAATTTTAGGATTGTTTGTTCTAGCTCTGTGAAGAATGCTGGTGTTATTTTGATAGGGATTGCATTGAATATGCAGATTGCTATGGGTAGTATTGACATTTTAACAATGTTTGTTCTTCCTATCCAGGAGCATGAAATATTTTTCCATTTTTGTGTGTCTTCTTCCATTTCTTTCATAAACTTCCTATAGTTTTCAGTGTATAGATTTTTCACCTCTTTGGTTAGATTTAGTCCTAGGTATTTTATGGTTTTTGGTGCAATTGTAAATGGGATAAATTCCTTGATTTCTCTTTCTGTTGCTTCATTGTTGGTTTATAGGAATGCAACTGATTTCTGTGCATTGATTTTATATCCTGTGACTTTGCTGAATTCATGAATCAGTTCTAGCAGTTTTTTGGTGGAATGTTTTGGGTTTTCCATATAGAGTATCATATCATCTGTGAAGAGTGAAAGTTGGACCTCCTCCTGGATGACTTGTATGCCTTTTATTTCTTTGTGTTGTCTGATTGTTGAGGCTAAGATTTCCAATACAATATGAGTAACAGTGGCGAGAGTGGACATCCTGTCATGTTCCTGACCTTAGGGGGAAAGCTCTCAGTTTTCCCCCATTGAGGATGATATTAGTGTTGGGTCTTTCATATATGGCTTTTATGATCTCAAGGTATGATCCTTCTATCACTACTTTCTTGAGGGTTTTTATCAAGAAAGGATGATGTGTTTTGTCAAATGCTTTCTCTGCATCTGTTGAGAGGATCATGTGGTTCTTGTCCTTTCTTTTATTGATGTGATGAATCACATTGATTGTTTTGCAGATATTGAACCAGCCCTACATCCCAGATATAAATCCCACTTGGTCTTGGTGAATATTTCTTTTAATGTATTGTTGGATCTTGTTGGCTAGTATCTTGTTGAGGATTTTTGCATCCATGTTAATCAGGGAAATTGGTCTATAGTTCTCCTTTTGAGTGTGGTTTTGTCTGGTTTTGGAATCAGGGTAATGCTGGCTTCATAGAAAGAGTTTGGAAGTTTTCCTTCCATTTTCTATTTTTTTGGAACAGCTTCAAGAGAATAGATGTTAACTCTTCCTTAAATGTTTGCTAGAATTCCCCTGGAAAGCCACCAGGCCCTGGACTCTTGTTTTTTGGGAGATTTTCGATTCCCAGTTTGATTTCTTTACTGGTTATGGGTCTGTTAAAATTTTCCATTTCTTCCTGTTTCAGTTTTGGTAGTTTATATATTTCTAGGAATTTGTCCATTTCTTCCAGATTGCCCATTTTATTGGCATATAATTGCTCGTAATATTCTCTTGTATTTCTGTTGTGTTGGTGGTGATATCTCCTCTTTCATTCTTGATTTTATTTATTTGGGTCCTTTCCTTTTTCTTTTTGATCAAACTGGCTAGTGGTTTATCAATTTTGTTAATTCTTTCAAAGAACCAGTGTCTGGTTTCATTGATCTGTTCTACTGGTTTTTTTGTTTTGTTTTGTTTTGTTTTGTTTTGGTTTTGGTAGCATTAATTTCTGCCTTAATCTTTATTATTTCCTGTCTTTTGCTGGTTTTGGGTTTTATTTGCTGTTCTTTTTCCAGCTCTTTAAGTTGTAAGGTTAGGTTGTGTATCTATGACCTTTCTTCCTTCTTTAGGAAGGCCTGGATTGCTATATACTTCCCTCTTAAGACTACCTTTGGTGTGTTTCAAAGGTTTCAGGCTGTGGTGTTATCATTTTCATTGACTTCTGTGTACTTTTTAATTTCCTCTTTAACTTCTTGGTTATCCCATTCATTTTTTAGTAGGACGGTCTTTAGTCTCCAAGTATTTGTTACCTTTCCAAATTTTTTCTTGTGATTGATTTTGAGTTTCATAGCCTTGTGGTCTGAAAATATGCACGATATAATCTTGATCTTTTCATACTTGCTGAGGGCTGATTTGTGGCCCAGTACATGATCCATTCTGGAGAACGTTCTATGTGCACTGGAGAAGAATGTGTATTCCACTGCTTTAGGAAGAAATGTACTGAATATACCTTTTAAGTCCATCCAGTCCAGTGTGTCATTCAAAGCCATTGTTTCCTTGTTGATTATCTGTTTAGATGATCTATCCATTGTTGTAAGTGGGGTGTTGAAGTCCCCTACTATTATGGTATTATTATCAATGAGTTTCTTTATGTTTGTGATTAACTGACTTGTATATTTGGGTGGTTCCACATTTGAAGCATAAATGTTTACAATTGTTAGATCTTCTTGGTAGATAGACCCGTTAATTATGATATAATGCCCTTCTTCATCTCTTGTTACAGTCTTTATTTTAAAGTCTAGATTGTCTGATATAAGTATGGCTACTCTGGCATTGTTTCAGTGACCATTAGCAAGATAGATGGTTCTCCATCCCCTTACTTTCAATCTTAAGCTGTCTTTAGGTCTAACGTGCATCTCTTGTAAACAGCATCTTGTTTTCTTATCCATTCTGCTACCCTATGTCTTTTGAGTGGAGTATTTAGTCCATTGACGTTTAGAGTACTGAAAGATATGAACTTATTGCCATTATGTTGCTTGTAGAGTTGGAGTTTCTTGTGGTGTTCTCTGGTCCTTTCTAGTCTTTGTTGCTTTTGGTCTTTTTTTTTTTTTTTTTTTCATCTGTCTTTTCTCCCCTCAGAGAGTCCCTCTTAAAATTTCTTGCAGGGCTGGTTTAGTGGTCACAAACTCCTTTAATTTTTAATCTCTCCTTCTGTTTTGAATGACAGCCTTTCTGGATAAAGAATTCTTGACTGTATATTTTCCCGATCCAGCTCATTGAATATATCCTGCCACTCCTTTCTGGCCTGCCAAGTTTCTGTGGATAGGTCTGCTGCACACGTGATCTGTCTTTCCTTGTAGCTTAAGGACTTTTGTTCCCTTGCTGCTTGCATGATTCTTTCCCTGCCTGAGTATTTTGTGACTTTGACTTGATATGACTTGTTGATGGTTAGTTTTTGTTGAATCTAATGGGGGTCGTCTGTGCTTCCTGGGTTTTGATGTCTGTGTCTTTCCCCAGGTTAGGAAAGTTTTCCACTATGATTTGCTCACATAACCCTTCTACCCCCTCTTCTCTCTCTTATCTTCTGGGACCCCTATGATTCTGATGTTGTTCCTTTTTAATGAGTCACTGATTTCTCTAATTTTTAAATCATGCTTTTTTTCCTTAGTCTACGTCTTTGTTTCTGCTTCATTGTTCTCCATAAGTCTGTCTTCTATATCATTGATTCTCTTTTCTGTCTCATCCATCCTTGCTGCTATGACAATCATTAGAGATTGCAGTTCAGTTATAGCATTTTTTATTTCATCATGAATAGTTTTTATCTCCACAGAAAGGGATTCTAATCTGTTTTCAACCCAGCTGGTATTCTTATTATTGTGATTCTAAATTCTGGTTCAGACATCTTGCTTGTATCTGCATTGATGAAGTCCCTGGCTGTCATTTTTTCCTGTTGTTCTTTTGGGGTGAATTTCTCCCATTTGTCATTTTGAAGGAAGAAAAGGAATTAATAAGGTAAAAAAATTAAAATTAAAAAATTCAAAACAACACAAAAAATTAAATAAGGTTGCTAGATCCTAGGTGTGTTCTGGTGGTTGTTGAAAGGAGGTTGATAGATTAGAGAAAAAAGGGATAGATAAGAAAAGACAAAAAAGGAAAGCATTTGAAAATTTGAAAAAATGAATACAATGAAATGGAATAAAATGAAATGATGGAAGTAAAAAAATAGATTTAAAAATTTACAAAAAAGTAAAAAATATAGTGGAGAAAATTAAAGATAAATATTAAAAAATTTTTTAAATGTTTTTATTTATTTTTGAGACAGAGAGAGACAGAGCATGAGCAGGGGAGGGGCAGAGAGAGAGGGAGACACAGAATCTGAAGCAGGCTCTAAACTCTGAGCTGTCAGAACAGAGCCTGACATGGGGCTCAAACTTGCAGACTGTGAGATCATGACCTGAGCTGAAGTCAGATGCTTAACCGACTGAGCCACCCAGGTGCCCCAATGAAAAATATTTTTAATCGAAATATTAAAAAAAGATAATTTTTTTCTCTTTCTGTATTCAAGAATAAGAAAAGAAAAAAAATCGAATAGATGGTCCAGCAAACCGACTGAAGTATGATTGAAATTACATTGGTTTCCCCTATAAGTCAAACTATGAGGCACTTTATAGTCCATAAACTAAATGTGCAGAGAGATGTGTGTTGTTCCTGAAGAGCGAGGTTGGCCCAGTTGGGCGGAGCTTAGTGTAATGGCTCCATTCTCCAATAGATGGCGCTGCTTAGCTTACTCGGGTGGATTGTTGTGGTGCCTGTAGGTGTGTATACGCATGCGCAGGAGGGGTGAAAATGGCATCACCCAGCTACCCAGTCTCCTGTATCAGAACTCTGTACTCTCCCCAACCAGCAGTCGTGCATCCTTCCTTTGCTTCCAGCCTCCGTCCACTCCTGCTTTTACACCGTCACCAAGTCATCACTGCTTTGTCTGTAACAAAGCCGTCAGGTTGCCAGGCGGCACCTCCCTCCTGAGTTTTATCTCAGATGTGGCTATTTCCTGACCCCCTTACTTCTGTGGGACTGCGGCTTTGACCTGCTCAGACCTTCTGGGGGAGGGTCTCACTGAGCAAGGCCAGGGACCAGCCCGCCCCTAGGAACGTTCTGGAGACCACGCTGCTGCTGATGCCCAGAGACTGAGGCTGGGTGCCAGCCTGCTCCAGAAAAAGTTCACATGATCGTGTAGCAGCAGCATTTCAGGGATTATGGCAAATCACAACACGCATCTGGCTGCAGGCTTCACCCTTAACATCCTTGTTCCAGCACCAGTGAATGTAGTTGTTCTCTGGGGTCCACTGGGGCCTTTGCCTATGGGGAGTCCTTCCAGCAGGGGAACTGCCTCTCCCTGTTTGGCCCAAAGAACTTCGGACTTCACTCTGTTCCTGGAGATTCGCCCTTCTTACAAGAGCACCACCAGGTATCAAGCTGCGGAGTTTTAGACTCTGCACTGCCCGTGTGTATGAAGTCTTAATGGAATTTAAATCCTTTCCTTTCTCCTTTATCCCTTTTTTGTTCAGTCCCTTGCATATTCTTTCTTTTCTCTCCAGCTGCTTTCAGGCGGCGGGATGCTTTCCATACTCCCCCTCTCCCCCTGCCGGCTCCATCCTCTCTCCACATGCAAAAACAGGTCCCTGCCCTCTGTGGCTTCTCTCCCCCAGTTCACCTCTCCATTCCGTGTGCCTGCTGAGTTCTCTGGTTCAGGTTGTGCAGATTGTTGTGTTAATCCTCAAATCAGTTTTCAAGGTGTGCAGGATGGTTTAGTGTTGATCTGGCTGTGTTTCAGGGACAAGAGATGCAAAAAAACCTTCCATGCTGTTCCCCCATCTTGGTCCTTCCCAAAATAAAATTCTTAATAGGCATTCTGGAAAAAACTGCCTTGAGTGCAACAAAAAACCTCACATCCACGATCACAGCCCTGCTCCTTAACAGTCTGTACTGTCTGCATGCCCTCAGTTGCTGCTCAGTGCCAAGCATACAGAAAAATCCTAATGATGCTAGGGCCTAGCGCCTGCCCTGGGACTTCTGTTTCTAGCTGAGGGCCAAGACAAGTAGAATGATGATTCTGGACCTTACTGGAGACCTTGGGAAACCCCTGGGGCAGAGCTTGGGCATGATCAAAGGACAGAGTTGATGGGTTAAAAAAAATAATGTAGGAAATTAGGAACATTCTGATATGTGTAGTCCATGCACACACTGACCTCATTTGCCTCATTATTCAGGAGGTATCAGAGGTCAGGTGTTCTCCCTACATGGGAACAGGTACTGATTTCCTTCCAATTTCAAATAGTAATGATAAAAATCATGAAAGCGAAATTTCCAGGCTTCAATAGCCTATAAGTATAAAATAAAGCTACACTTCCAATACAAAAGCTGACTTTAAAGACTTTTAAGTGCTCATTTCCCCAGACAGGCATGTAATCTCCCTTTACTGTCTTTGGGGAACTTCTGAATCTCCTGGGGTTGCTGACTTCTTGCAATCTCACAGATCCTTCAGGTCCTTCTCTCTGTTCAGGGGTCATGTCCACTGACTGTTCTGTCAGAGGATGTTGCAAGCTTGCCTCCACACTGGTGCTTCTGCTTCCAGCACTGCGTTGGCTTCAAGGGAGAAAACACAGCTTCCCCTTGACTCCTAGGCCCTAAGATCTACTATTTCATTCCCCTACTTATCCAAAGCAGAGCTGTGATTAGACAGAGACAGCTTAAAAAATTAAATGTTAAGATAATTGGAATTAAAAAAAAATTCAAACAGCAATAAACTATGTGGCAGTCAGCATCCTTAAATAAACCTCTTTGTCTTTGGAGATATTTCCAAGAGGTAGAGTCCTAGAAGTAAACTTTACTGGTTATGTGAGTATTTGATTTGTGATTGTCACCGAAATGTACACATATTTTACATGCTTTTCTATAACTGTGTTATACTTCAACTTTAATGGGTCTTACATTTGTTTCTGGATCAAAGAAAAATTACATTTTTAAACCTAATGTATATTCACATATTTTCTCCCAAAAAAGCAATGTCAATGCATACTCTTATAGAGAGTCTATTTAAATCCTTCTAACATTGCTATCAAAGGTATCATATTCCATTCTGATAGAAAAAATCTGTTTTTTGGTTATGGTTATTAGTGAGGTTAAATATCTCAAATGTTTACTGACAGTTTATTCTTTTCTTTTGTGAATTCCCTATTCATACACTTTGCATATTTTTCTACTGGGTTGTTTATATTTATTGATTGATCTTAGGAGCACTTTACATACAATGGGTATCAATCCTTCTAGTGTATGCTGCAAATAGTTTTTCTGTTTAGATGTTTCTTTTACAAATTTGTTTATGGTATCTTTCATCATCCAGAGGTCTTAAAATTTATGCAGTGAATTACAACTAATGATTTGCATATCCTTTAACATTATAAATACATTTTCCTTTATCTTCTGCTTTGCTTTTATAATGTAATTTTTCAATGTCTTAAATTTTTAATTCATATTAAATCTTTTTTAGTGTACGTTGCAAGATAGAAACCCAATTGTACTGATGTTTAAGAAATACTCCAACATGTTTTCACTAGTTTCAGCTTCTGGCTGAAACTCCTGGAATGTGAGATCCTGGGCGTAGAACCCAGTTGAGCCAAAATTCAGACCTACTGAATTGTGAAATAATAAATAGGTATTGTTTCAAGCCACTAAATTTGTGGTAATTTGTTATACAGCAGTAAAATGACAAATACAGTAAGACTAAGAATTTTGGCAGCAACAAAAAACAATGTTATAGAAAGGCATCGTGTTGAAACTCACTTTCAAATAGTTGCCCCCAAAATTATAGACAGAATTCTGAAATCAAATGTGAAATGTTAACAATTAGGGAAACGGGGTTAAAGATGTATAGAAAGTTATGATTTTTTTTTTTTAGTATTTTTACAAATTTTCTCTAAGTCTGATATGAACTAGCAATTCTCAGAGTAGCAGAAGCAGTAATATGTATGGTCATTAAGAACTTGAGGGGATGTTCAATCCCACTGGCAATGTGGGAAATGTAAACTATTATGATAATGAGATATAATTGCATACATATTATAATTTGGAATTCTTCCAAGTATATACCCAAGAGAAACACACATACAGGCAAAGGAAGATGCACAAGAAAGTTCATTAAAGCGCTATTTATATAATTACTATTTGGAAGCTTAAATGCCCATTTATAAAGGAACAAATACATAATCCAGTATACTTTTAGAATACACTAATAAAAAAAATCAACAAATGGGATCTACATATAGTAGTGTTGATAATCCCAGTAACAATGTTGGTTGTTAATTGCAAGTGGCAAAAGGATATGCACAACATGAATTAAGTTATGTACATTTTAAAAACACAAAGTGGTATACTTTATATATATATATATATATATATATATATATATATATATATATATATATATATATATATATATATAGTTTGTGGTATATGCAAAGCTAGTAAAAGCATAAAAATATCCACAGGGAAAATAGTACTAACGTCTCTGGAGTAGTTACTGCTGGAAAATGAAGAGAAAACAATGGGGGAATAACATTAGCTGCATCTGCATTCTCTTAATTCTTTTAAAAAATAGTAAGGGGCACCTGGGTGGCTCAGTCAGTTGAGAGTCAGACTCTTGATTTCCGCTCAGGTCATGATCCCAGGCTCAGTGGGATGGAGCCCTGAGTCCAGCTCCATGCTGAGCGTGGAGACTGCTTGGGATTCTCTCTCTCCCTCTGCCCCTCTCCCCCACTCACACTCTCTCTCTAAAAGTAAAATAGTAAAATCAAATCAAATCAAATAAAAAGATCTGAACCACATATGGCCAATCATTTACATTTTAAAAGTATTGATGGAAGTGTGTGTGTTCTAGTATTATTTTTATTCTTTTCTATATCGTTGATTTATATTATCGTTTTTTGAAAGAGATCAAAGAGACTTAATTATAGAGTCCTTAAATGTGGAGATAGGAGGCAGAGGAGATGGAAGTGCCTTTAATTTTTTTTTTAATAGAATTAGGTGAAAAAGAACATTCTGATGAGTCTGTTCATGAGATTAGCTTTGGAGTAATAATTTAAAATAGTGACAAGGAAATAATTAATGAGTCAGCAATTTGTACCTTTATGTTAGTTTCTTTCCCTTCCAAATGTTAAGAGCTGTATTGTAACATCTGATTTTGAAACTGAACTGTTTTGCAGAGGTATATCATTTTGATTTTAATCTCTTGAGTAATGCATATTAATTGTTGAAGACTAAGATACTATTGAAACAATTAACCATATTCTATCATCCAGAGAAAATCATGATTAACTTATTGGTTAATCTTCACAGATAATTCTGTCATCCAGAGAAAATTATGATTAACTTATTGGTTACTCTTATTCAGTAAAATAAGTGCCCATGTACTCAAATTTTTAAAGAAAGCTTGGGACCCATTTTCAGTTCCAATCATGAGACTTGTGCACTGGTGCCATCTGCTGGCACACCTCATACACATTGTAGATGCTGTGGGGTTATTTTTGAGAAGTAACACATAAAAAAAAAATTAGACTCACCATAAATTCAGCATCTACCATTTCCCTTGTGTTACACAGACATGCACACACACACACACACATCTGCACACATATGTATATACTTATATACATATATTAATATATATGTACATATAATCCAAGTAGGCTCTGCATTGTCTGCACGGAGCCCGATGTAGGGTTGGAACTCACGAATCATGAGATCATGACCTGAGTCAAAACCGAGTCAGACACTTAACTGCCTGAGCTACCTAGGCACCCCTGAGCTCCCTTTATTTTTAAAGAGAAATTTACTTTTCCAAGGGCTACAAAATTAGTCCTATTTGTTTGCAAAGTCAATTTTCTTCACATATTGAATGGTTTCCATATCTCTTTAAAATTGCAGTTAAAAAAAAACATGAAGTAAAAGCAAACATCACGAGGCAGGAACTATGGGATAAAATCATAATAATTAATAATTAGACCTCAAGTTAGTGGATTCTGAGTTATCAGAGGAGCTATTGCTTTCATAAAACAAAAACAAATTGCTATGAAAAAGTAACAATAGAAAAAGGATAAACACTTGTAAAATAAATATAGAAATGTCATGGGGAACAAAAGAATCAGTGTCTGGATCAAAAGATAAGGTTAAGCAAATTACCCAGAGCTGGAAGTGGTGCGTCTTAGGACTTGGACTGGAGTCAGAAAGTGGTGAGGAAAGAGACTGTAGCTTTTAACTCTGTGTGTGTGTTCCTTTGATAAATACAAGATGTGACCTGAGTGACAGAGTTTTTGTTTAGGATGATGAAAAAGTTTTGGAAATAGATGGTAGTGATGGTTTCACAGCATTGTGAATGTAGTTAATGCCACTGAACTGTATACTTTAAAATGGCAATTTTTATGTTTACATATGGTTTACCACAATTTAAAAAAAAAAAAAAAAGCATGAGCAGAGATAAGATTCGTCTTCTGCCAAGTCTGTGTCCTAACAACACCCGTGCTTAGGGAAATGCCGAGTCCAGGATTCCACAAGATGGATTGAAGTGACCACAGCTGTGAAGAATTAAAGAACTATGGAAGTGGGGAATTGCAGTGATCCCAGTGAGGATATTTGCTTATTTCTGGATGTGATGCTGCCTGTTCAGAATAAAAAACATGAGTCACCATTAAACAGGGGCTTCCAAGGGGAAAAGTTCCAATTTTACAAATGGCTTGTCTTTTTTTTTTTTTTTTAAATCTAGTCTTGGGATTTTAACTAAATCTTTTTCCATCCTAGGATTAACATTAAAAAAGTCACTTCAAAAGTGGTTGAGGTGACTAATCTGAGCAAAACAAATAGATTCTAAGAGAAGAGGCAGTGAGGGGAAGCCTGGGTGTGGGAGCAGCCTGTCCAGGCTGGTATAGATAATCTTAGGAACAGTAAACACTGATGCTGACATTACCCACAGAAGGGTGTGTGGCAAGACTAAACATGGGTGAATAAGGAGACATTCATGGTGCTTACACAAACTGAGCCCTATGATATAATTTCCCTCGAGGAAAATTTCCTCCAAGAGAAATTCCTGAACCGTATCTTCTCTGGATATCTTCCTAAAAGATTCCAAATTCAACGTGCGGAGGGCATGACTGAAGATACGGTGCAGCCATCATGAATAATCCACTCAGATTTAAAGAGTTTTAAATTTGTGTTTACAGGGTATAAAAGAGTGTGTGTGTGAAATTCAGATTCATGAAGCTTTGTGTCAGGAAGTGGAGAGAGTCTCAGGGGAGAGGAGACACTGAATCATTAAGAATTTGTTTAGAAATGGCCCATTCAAAAGACAGACAGAGAGAGAGAGAGAAATGGCCTGTTCAGTAAAAGGTATGCAAAGTTATGTAATAATGAGAAGTTATATTTTGCCTATCAAACTGTCAGAGATTAAAATAAAAGATAATACCAAATTATGCAAAGGATATAGAGGGCACAGATCCAGTCTGTATACTGGTAATGGGGTTATAAGTACAACTTTACTAAAAGGGAATGTGTGAAAACCTAAAAGTACCTATAACTTTAAGATTATTTATTCTCTGACCTAATAATTACACTCAGAAGAACTTGTTTTAAGGAAAAGCATCATTGCAAATTATTTATCATTGGAAGTCACTTCAGTGTCCAGAAGTAGGGAAAGAGTTAAATAAATCATATTTCATTAATAAAATAATATACAGCTAGTAATTTTTTTATTTATAAAATGCTAATGCATAATTTTAACTTTCAAAAAATACACTTCTTCCCTTTCATTTGCTTATTTTCACTTCCCTTCCTTTCTCTTTGCTTTCCTCCCTTTATTTCCCCTTTCTTCCCTTCGTATACAATTTTGTCCTGAAGCCATTAGATGCAGTAGAGCAAGGTAGGCATCCACAAGGAGGGTTGGGCTGGCATGGAGAATAGGAAGTCAGAGCCTGAAACAGGTGAATGGAGCATTCATATAGGGGTGAGATGGAGTTGGGGTGAGGTATGAGGGGGGGGATGAAGCATGGAGAGTTAGAGCTTGAGTAGCTAGAGGAGGTGACCACTCAGAGGGTGACCTGGTATGGGGTTTGGAAACTGAGATGGGGAGCATCCATGGCAGGAGGCAGCCTTGCACAGAGTGTCAGAATCAGAGTAGGCAAAGAGCATCCATATGGAAGGGGGACAGTGGCAGCAATGGAAGATTGGTTGCATACATGGAGATTGATCAAATAAGTCAATATATTAAAGAAAATAAGGAAGAAGGGTGTTATAACTATGGAAATGGAGATATAAATATGGAAGGGGAGAAAACTAATATGAGCTCTCAGGTTAGACTGGAATTGGAGGTATTGGTGTGAACTCATGGTTTTTAGTGTAAACAAATAAAATGCGTGTGTGTGTGTGTGTGTGTGTGTGTGTGTGTGTGTGTGTGTATAATTGGATCTTTTTGCTATATTCCCAAGCTCTGTCAGTGTTGGAGCTCTCTTGGAGCTCTCTCACCCAAACAACCATAAATACAAAACACTGTTCTCCACTGAAACAACCAGGTGTCTTTGGAGAAATGGCTGGTTCAAGGACAAGGGAAATATAAGATGAGCTTGGACCATTATGTTGTTTCTCAAAGCAAGGAAGTGCCTAAAGAATAATGGGGGCATGGCAACAGTATCCAGAAGCCAGATTTAAAGGATTTCACTGACCAGTTTGGGGACAGATTATATAACTCCTTGAACAAAACAAGAAACCATGAGTTCCTATTGATATAAATAAATAAATAAATAAATAAATAAATAAATAATTTAAAATGTGAAAAGGAATTAAATACTTCCAGTTTCAAAGTACATCACCACAAAATATTTATTACTTATTGTTAGTTACAAGAGAAAAATAATGGTAACTTTAGTAGAGAAACCTGGCAAATTCTGCCTTAGTCAAGTGAATAAAGTAAACATCACTTCACTGATTGCAGTGGGAAGAACACACATCACTTCTATGTACAATCTGATTCTAATCAGGACAAACCCACAGTGAGGGACATTCTACAAAACAGCTGGCTGGGGCGCTTGGGTGGTTCAGCTGGTTAAGCATCTAACTCTTTTTTTTTTTTTTTTTTTAATTTTTTTTTTTTTCAACGTTTATTTATTTTTGGGACAGAGAGAGACAGAGCATGAACGGGGGAGGGGCAGAGAGAGAGGGAGACACAGAATCGGAAACAGGCTCCAGGCTCTGAGCCATCAGCCCAGAGCCCGACGCGGGGCTCGAACTCACGGACCGCGAGATCGTGACCTGGCTGAAGTCGGACGCTTAACCGACTGCGCCACCCAGGCACCCCAAGCATCTAACTCTTGATCTCGGTTCAGGTCTTGATCTCACCGTTGTGAGTTTGAACCCCAACCCCATGTTGGGCTCCACGCTGGGGGAGACGCCTACTTAGGAAAAAAAAAATAGGTACAAAATAAGCTTCCAAGGAGTCAGTAATGAATCAAAGAAAGCCTGAAGATCTAGATCGGAGCCAAGGAGAATAAAGAGACATGACAGCTAAAAGAAATACACGATTCTGAATTAGATTATTTTTGCTAAAAAAGGACGTTTTTGGGACAAATGGTAAAATTGGAATAGAGTCTCATTATCAACCATAGCCAAACTATGGAGAGAGCCCAAATGTCCATCAACTGATGAATGAATAAAGAAGATGTGGTATTTATATAATGGAATATTACTCAGCCATCAAGAATGAAATCTTGCCATTTGCAACTACGTGGATGGAGCTAGAGTGTACTATGCTAAGTGAAAGAAGTCAACCACAGAAAGGCAAATGCCGTATGACTTCACTCATATATGGAATTTAAGAAAGAAAACAGATGAACATATGGAAAGGGGGGAAAGAGAAGAGAGGGAAACAAACCACAAAATACTCTTAAAAATAGAGAACAAACTGAGCGTTGATGGAGTGAGGTAGGTGTGTAGGAGGTGGGCTAAATGGGTGATGGGTATTAAGGAGGGCACTTGTTGTGATGAGCACTGGCTGTTGTATGTAAGTGATGAATCACTGAATTCTACTCCTGACACCGATATTGCACTGTATGTTAATTAACTAAAACTTAAGAAAAAAATGTGAATAGAGTCTGAACTAGATGGTAGCATAATATTAGTGTTAATGCCCTGGTGTGGACAGTTGCGTTGCGGTTATGTAAGCAAATATTCTTGTTTGTACGAAAGATACACTAATGTATTCAGGGGTGAAGGAGCAAATGGTTTAGGAAAAAACATTCTTTGTACTGTACTTGAAACTTCTCTCTGAGTTTGGTATTATTTGAGACACCTCAAAAATATTTTTAAAATATAATAGAAAACTGCAATAATATTTCAATCATGCTTTTTTTTTTTTTAATTTTTTTTCAACGTTTATTTATTTTTGGGACAGAGAGAGACAGAGCATGAACGGGGGAGGGGCAGAGAGAGAGGGAGACACAGAATCGGAAACAGGCTCCAGGCTCTGAGCCATCAGCCCAGAGCCCGACGCGGGGCTTGAACTCACGGACCGCGAGATCCTGACCTGGCTGAAGTCGGACGCTTAACCGACTGCGCCACCCAGGCGCCCCTCAATCATGCTTTTAAAGATATATATGTTTGTATGTGTATTTGCACATACAAAAGATAAAAGTATCTGTCCCAAAACATTGAGTGATTAACTTTGAATAGTATAAGTACATTTGACTATGACTTTCCTTTGTTCTGTATTTTTCTAATTATCTATGATGAATTTTATTACCTTTTTTCTTGATTCATTAAATCGCTATAAGAAAAAGTAGAAAATACAGATATACAAACAAAAAAAAATAATCGATCAATTAAAATTGACCTAAATCTCATCACTGAAAGTTAACCACTGATGATATTTTGACATATGTCCTTCCAAGATTTTTTACATATATATATAGTGGAATCTTAATAAACACACATATATAAACAAACACACACACACACACACACACATATATATATATATATATATATATATATATATATAAACACACACACACACATATATATATATATAAGTATATATATATACACATATAGTGGAATCTTAATAAACACACTATAAACTTTTTTTCATTGAACTTATCTGCATTCTTCCATGTTAATAAATGTAGGTGTTTATTATCACTTTAAGGTGCTAAGTAGTATTTTACTGTGGCATTACTATTACTTATTTAAATGATCCCTGTTATTGGACATTTAGGATTTTCCACTTTTTACTATTATAAACCATACTGCATCCTTGTTCATATAATTTTATGCACTTGCCAAATTAAGTCCTTAGGATAAATTATGAAAAGTAGAGTCCATGGGTCAAAGAGTATGAAAAAAAATTTAGGAGCTTTTACTGCACATCATTCTTGGATAATTTCACATCTCCCACCACAAGAAAAAGGAAGTACAATTACCCTCTGGAACTATGTATCAGTTTACATTCTTACAGGCCAGGACATCATTGGATATTGTCATTTTTTTTTTCTTTGTGAAGAACTTATATAGTCCAAATAAATAATAATCTTTAACATTTCTGGAGACATCTTGATATACAGATGCATTTCAAAAGTTTATAAATGTCCTGGAAGTGATAGATAACCTGTGGTTTTTAACTAAGTTGGTAGGTCAATTATTAGTCATGAAGTTGAGGGAGTATAATCATTCTTTAGGTCCCAGATAAAGAAAAGAAAATAATGATCATAAATAGAGAAATGTAAAACACCACAATGAGCCATTCCAGAGCGGAAATCTTTCATTTCCTAACTGTATTCATCACTTACTGCTGTCTAACAAATTACCCTAAAACTTAGCAGCTTAACGCAACAAATATTTATTATGTCACAGTTTCTAAGGGTCAGGAGTTTGAAAGCAGGTTACCTGGGTGTTTCTGGTTCAGGGTTTCTCATGAAGTTGCCATCAAGATTTTAGCCTGGGTTACAGTCATCGAGAAGCTTTGTTGGGGCTGGAGAATCCACTTCCAAGAGAGCTCATTCACCTGGCTTTTGGAAGAAGCCTTGTTCCTTACTAATATTACCAGAAGACCTCAGTTCCTCACCACAAGGGCTGTTTGAGTGTCCTTATGACATGGCAGCTAGCTTACCCCAGAACAAGTGATTCAAGAGCAAGAATAAGGAGGAAGCCTTGGTTTTTATTTTTTATTTTTTATTTTTTCAGCTTCTCTTAGAAGTAGTATGCTATCGCTTTGATCACAAAGTGTCACGTTCAATCAACTAGAAATGAATCACTGGGGTGCCTAGGTGGCTCAGTTGGTTAAGGGTCCGACTTTGGCTCCAGGTCATAATCTCACAGTTCGTGAGTTCGAGCCCCGCATCAGGCTCAGTGATGACAACTTGGAGCCTGCTTCAGATTCTGTGTCTCCCTCTCTCTCTCAGCCTTGCCCCTCTCTCTCTCTCCCTCTCTCTCTTTCTCTCAAAAATAAATAAACATTAAAAAAAATAAATCACTAAGTTCAGCCCATACTTCAGGACAGGGGAATTAAGTTCAGTGAATATGTAGACATTAAACCACCACAATGACTAGAAACCATGAAGCTCTTATCAAGGCATCTCTGGAAAGTCTCAGATATTGATGACAAGTGGCTGACTATCCCCAGATCAAGAAAATTGGAGACATGGTATAGTGGTAACACTGTTGATTTAAGGGTCAGGAGATCTAGACCATCTTTCTCTTAAGTGGTATTGACTAGTTATAAAAGGAGGATCAGGACATATCAGGCAATGTTTGAGAATGGGCCATGCAAAAAACCTATGAGTTCAATTTAATACATATACATTGAACACCTAAAAATGTACGAGGTATTGTTAGTTCTGCTGAAGATATTCTTCACTTGCTGATAAACAAGAACCAGAGAGGTTACTTGCCCAAGATCGGATAGTAAATGTTTGAACTTGGATTTGAACACAGGCTGTGAAGTTCCATATTCTCTGTGCCTAACTAACCATGATGCCACACTGACATTCTAGAGTCTACCCTGCCTGCTTGTTTGCCTGAAGTAATCTTCAACCTGGGCCCTTGGCCTTCAGCTCCTTAGAGACTTTCAAGTAAAATGAGTTCTTTATTCTTTCCTAGAATACATAGGTCCTAAAGAATCAGCTTCTTTCAAGGCTTGCTCTTTGCAAAAGTATTAGACCAGGTGGCCAAAAAGCAGATCCTATGATGGAAATTCTTGAGTTAGTAATTCATTGAGAGCATACTCTCAGGAGATACCTGTAAGGAAATAACTGAAGCAGGATAGGGCAGAAGAAGAAGTTGAACAAAGATGTGATTTTAGCTAAAGTCCAGCCTCAAACCTGACCCCATGGAGAGCTCTGGAACATAACTGACATAAAATTAAGGCAGGAGGAAAAAAAATTAAGGCAAGAGGTCCAGGTTCTTGTTCATCTGTATCAATCAGTCATTGGCTATGAGCTACCCTGGTGGAAGGACATAACTCTTAGGCATCACCAATGAGGAAGCCCCCCCTCACCCTTGCCCTCTTTGGAGGTGATTCTCCAGAGAAGGGTGCAACTGGGAATTCGTGGCAGGTAACACTCAGCAGCTGGGGCAAAGGATATCTGTCTTTATCATCTGACCCTTTGGAATCCTTTTCCTTTGCTTTGGAAATACATTCTTGTAACCCCAGTCTCCTAATGGAGTTGTTTGACTTATGTTGGTCCTTAGACAGACTAGCTTTCCAGAGCAGTGCCACGTACTGGATCAATTCACATCATCTCCCCTCTTCCTTTCACAGTTTTTCCCTATGGGTCTCATTTGTGGATATGCTATAATGGCAGACACAATAACTGGTTTTAGTTTTTTGCTTTTATTAAAAAAAAAGAATGCATAATCAGTAACCAGCACACTGCTGAACCCTTGTAAAAGAGTTCATAAAGTAGAGGCACCTGGTCCATTGAGTGTCCAATTGAGTGTCCGACTTCGGACACGAGTTTGAGCCCCACATTGAGCTCGTTGTTATTGACGTGGAGCCCATTTTTCCTCTGTCCCTCTCTCTCTGCCCCTTCCCCCCTCTCAAAAGTAAATAAGCATTAAAAAAACAATATATCTTTTAAAAAAGAATTCATAGTAAGTACTGTTTTCTTGTTGCTTTTCTTGTCATCTTATAAAGGTACTGAAAATCCCACTCATTCTTTGAAGCTAAAAATTTTATATCCTTATATATAGGAATGCACAATAAGTTCATAAGGGTATAATTCCAGACACTAGTCTCACATCAGTGATGGAGATCTGACACTTTCAAACAGTGGGGCACCCACTGCCTCCTAAAATCCTGTACAAATAGGTGAAGAGCTATCATGCCCTATGAGCTCTCACAATTTCCCTCATCATGCCTTCTGCTTAGCCTTATTTCCACCATATTCCTCGTCTCTTTTATTCTGCTCCTAAATCCATATTTTACTTGGTCTTTGAGTCATAAGTCTAATAAAGAGACAGCCCAGTTGCTCTTAGAGGCGGCATCTCTGATTTGAGTCACTTCCTGGAAACTAACGGAAGTCAAGTCTGCACACATGAATAAGAAATGGTGGACCTATGGGTAGGGTGCAGGGTACAGAGGCAAGAGCATCAGCAAATTACATGCTAAAGCAAAGGATTGCTGAACATAATGATAAGTCTGTCCCTTGGACTCCCTTCACATCCCACCAAGAATGAGTCTCTGCCAGATGTTATAACTTTATCACCTTGGGAAGGAGAAGGGTTGAAGAGGGCCAGCTCATTTTACTCTGCCTGCCAAGACTGAGCACTCAAGGGAGCTGAGGAAGAGTCTCCATGTCAGAAGTATAGTGATTTATTGCTGAAGATGTAGAATTATAGGTAGAGAAAAGATTATACATATGTTTATTGTCCAATCAGTGCACATGCAGATTCTTTGTGGTATCTGGGCACCATATCTTCCTGCTAGACCTAGGAACCATTTTTTTGTGTTCTTTACTGACAAATGTTATTGTTCTTGGATAATTTTACATCTCCCACCATAAGAAAAAGGAAGTAAAATTTCATGACCTTTCAAAACTTGCCTGAATTTAGACAATGGAGATCTTCCTGCCTCTGCAGTTTCCTAATGCTGTTTATTTAGTGCTGGCTATATCATGATTCATGACACTGTATCATCCACTGAGCTGCCTGTAAGCACCAGCTTCTAATGACTTTCTCTGGAAGTTTATTTTGTTACCTTACATTGTTGTCAATAACCACAAATGCAAGTCTTACCCAGTGACTTAGTCCATTCAGGCTGCTATAACAAGTACTACAGATAAGGTGTCTTACAAGCAACAGAAATTTATTTCTTACAGTGCTGGATGCTGAAAGTCCAAGGTCAGAGTGCCAGCATGGTCCGTTAGGGCCTTCTTCTGGGTTGTATACCTCTCATAGTATCCTCACATGGCAGAAGGGGCTAGAGAGCTCTGGGGGATCTCTTTTATAACAGCACTAATCCCATTCATAAGTGCTCCATGACCTAATCCCCCGGGATAGACCCTACCTTCTTTTTTTGTTTTAATATATTTTTTTTAATGTTTATTCACTTTTGAGAGGGAAAGAGCACGAGCACACATGAATGCAGAGGGGTACAGAGAGAGAGATACAGGAGATCCCAAGTGGTCTCTGCACTGACAGTGGAGAGCTTGATGTGGGGCTCAAACCCACAAACTGCAAGATCATGACCTGAGCCAAAGTTGATGCTTAACCAAGTCAACCAGGTGCCCCGATAGGGCCTACCTTCTAATACTATCACATTCGGCATTAGGATTACATTTTGGGAATTTAGGAGTGACACATATTCAGACCATGGCACCCAGAGTATGCAGGAAAATGAGAATGATAATTCATTTTCTGGTCATATGGAATTTGTCATTGGTAATTTTATAATATAAACATAAAACAATATATCTTCCAACCATATCTTCTCTTGAACTCTGTGGGTCATAATCACTGCATTCCTAGGATGTGACCTCTTGTATAACTAACAAGACTACACTCCTGCCTTCTGCACATAGCCATCAGCAAGGAGGATAGGCAAGGGGCCCATGGGCAGAGTAAGAAGAGCAGTACTGTTTACATAAGGAATGACAATTATTTATCTTTATCAAGACCAACCCAAGAGAGTACATCATCACCTATCGATCAGAGGTGAGAGAAGACATTGATTAGAAGTACCCCATGGGTCCTACAAAGCAATGTCCTCAAAGCCCTTACAGGAGACAGGAGTAGCTATTCCCTATCTCCACATGGTGTGGAGCTTGCAAACAGTGGAGTAACCACCCTGGGTGCCAGCAGTGGGGGGCTCACAGGGCAAGGAACAGGTGCTGCTATCCCTGCCCCCCTCAAGTGTTATAGGCTAGAAGTAGCAGAGCCGTAAGAACATGAATGGGTAAAAGCCTCCCACAACGCATCAACTCCAAGAGTCAGTAGTGACCACTGGTGACTCAGAATGCTAAATTCATACTGTGTCTGGGATGTGTTTTAAGCCAAATTCATATGTGAGCACCATTCTGGTGACCCACTTTCATGTGATCCCACAAAAGAAATACCATGTCAGCCAGAGGGAGTGATCCACTTTCCAGGCCACCCTCCTAGAACCAGGGCTTGGCTTTAGGCCTCTAGGATGACTGTGTATGTGCAAGTCTCAGAACACTTGGAGGGGCAGCTGGTTGGCCCTACACATGGGATAGGGGAGCAGCGCCCTCAAGGGGATAAATGGGACTCAAGCCTACACAGGTCCCAGTTCAAGCTCGGAGCACCTGATCTAGATGGTACTGTTGGTCCCAGTCAGTACCAGACACAAGAGGAGGACTTCCTATGTGAAAGGCACTCCAAAAGTGTAGGGTAGTTCTGAGGGGTTGGGCCCAGGGCAGAGGCCCTGTTTGCTGAGTTCTAAGGACTGCACTAGCCCCAAGTATATAAATTTTGTGGATATCCAAGGGATGGAATTTGAGGAGTTTTACAGGACCCCACATATCCACATAGTAGCCAACATGCCCAAAATTGTAAGACGTGCCAATGGTATTGCATTTTGTATTATAGTACTGCTTCCAGATGGAGCCTGTCAAAATGCTTAGGTGCTTGGGGCACCCGGGTGGCTCAGTTGATCAAGCGTTCGGCTCAGGTCATGATCTTGCAGTTCTTGAGTTTGAGCCCTGTGTTGGACTCTGGGCTAACAGCTTGGAGCCTGCTTCGGATTCTGTGTCTCCCTCTCTCTGCCCCTCCCCCTGCTCATGCTCCTCTGTCTCTCTCAAAAATAAACATTAAAAATTTTTTTAAAGAAATGGTTAGGTGTTCAATGAGCACCGAGCCCAGCAACATCACCACCAAATGCAGCTGCCACTTACTGAACCCTATTATGGGCCATTTAACCTCATATAATTCTCATAGCTACCCTATGAAGTAGGTACTATTATCTCATTTTACAAATAAGGGACTGAAGTTCTGAGACCTAAGAACTATTATCCATGATCACAACTGCTTTTAAGTGGCAGAGCTTCAATTTCATGCCATGATTATATGATTCTCAAGAACTGGCTCCTTTCTCCTACAGCAGCATATCACATGAGATTGACTTATAGTCTAAACACAGATTACTTTATAATCTTATCTGGTTGTTAGTCTTTAAGGTAGGCCCAGTGATAGCTATATTAAATGAACAAAGCCAGGAGAAAGGCTTAGAAAATTCTAGGACAACTTTTCCCAACTAGAAACATAAGTTCTAGAAGATGTTATTAAATGATTAAGGAAAGGGTGGATTCCATGGTAAAATCAATTTAGCAATACTGAATATGATCTGAACTCTGCCTATTAGAGATTCACAGCCACACTAATAGTAAAGGTTGTGAGATCTGCATAAAACAAACTTAACTCTGTTTCACCCAGCATCTCCCAAATCATTTTCACATGTCTATTAACAGTCTTTGAAAACAATTCACAGAAAAACTGCTGTAAGAGGAATTGTAACAGAAACCTAAAAATGCTTGGATTCCACTTGGTGTGCAGACCCAAACTCAGACTAATTGGATCGATAACCCTGGAATTATACTTATTGGGATTATATGCGTTGTATTTTTAACAAGGAGATTCTAATGAACAGCCAAGGTTGAGAGAAACTTGTACAGAGTGTTCTGAAGATGATGTTTCAATGCCTTGCAGATCATAAAGTGATTTTTTTGGCCTTAGTCCCTCCCTTCCAGCAGCTTATTATGTTCAGTGCTATGTTACCCAACAGGCAGAGTAAGATCACTAGCAAAATAGGGGCCAAAAAGAAAAAGAGAATATTAGTGAGAGCAAGGAGATTGATTTTGAAAAAAATGTATTTATATTTTTTTCAAAAGGATTTGTGTAGTAATTTGGGTAAAAATCCAAACTTTGTTGAACTTTCAAAAAATTTTTTTTCAACGTTTATTTATTTTTGGGACAGAGAGAGACAGAGCATGAACGGGGGAGGGGCAGAGAGAGAGGGAGACACAGAATCGGAAACAGGCTCCAGGCTCTGAGCCATCAGCCCAGATGGGGGAGGACCTTTGGGGTCCAGGAGAGCAAACTGAAGGGTGCTGCAAATCGGGAAGCAGCAAATGAAGGGAAGGGCAGGAACACCCCATTTGAATTATAGATCAACCATTTATAAGTGGGGTGATCTTGGCCAAGGTGAAATTGGCCTCTCTGAGCCTGTTACTTCTCATCTGTAGAGTGGAGCTTATCTACTGTCCCTCTTTATAGGGATTATGTAAAACCAAGTACGTGACAGCATCTAGTAGAGTGTCCACATAGAAGGATAGCTTCCTTCCTGCTTGTCTGGAAGAGAAAAGAACACATTGAGCCCTCTGAAATGTGAATCAGGCTACTCAGCAGTTTTTATTGACTGCATAGTGTTTGACAGGGGTCAGAAAACTTGCTTCTCTTGAATGATTCTATGTTTCATACAATTTTTATAACTCCTGAAAAGGTCCCAGATAATCAACAAGCAGATAATCAATAAATGTGCCAAAGAAGAATATAGGAGAAACTTATAATATAGTTGCTTCTACAAAGATGCTTATGACTTCATAGGGCCATATATTGTATACTCAAATTAATTAAAGGCTAATTAAATCATGTATACAGGTCCACAATTCTTTACCTGAAACTTATATTTTGGGTAACTCAAGAAAAAAAACCTTATCCACATGGTTCACCAGATGCAGTCCTACAGTCCTAGATACAGTCACTGATTTGCTTCTGCAGTGCAGGGGTGCTGTGTGGAAAGCCCAAGGGGCTCACGTGATTGTCCTAGAGGCTCATGGATCACAGGGAAGGACATGGGACTACAGTGAGCTCCTGTAGTCCATATCCAAAGGCAAACATACCAGGGAACAGACTGGTGGCAAGGATCACAGCAGATACTAGAGAATCTCTTCACTGATCCCTTTCCAGGGCAGGAGTGATGGAGGACCTGGAGAGACCATATATCATTACCCTATTTTGCCACCTGTAACCCCAGCAAAAAAAGATGCAGGGTGGGTGAAACCTAGGACAATGAAGAATTGTGTTTTCAGGGGACAGTGGTAAGGAATAGGTCAGCCTCTCTTCCCAGAACCTTTTTTGCAGAATACCTAACAGGAGGAAAAGGGTATGAGAAAGAAGTGGGAAGGAAGGGAAAGAGGAGAAGGGGAAGGGGAAGAAGAAGGGAAGTTGCTTCATTGTCCAGACATCACCTGGACCTTCATGTCATTACAGGATATAATAATAAACTTTTCAAAAATGAAAGTGAGGTAATTACAGTGAGGAGTGACTTGGCCTGGTTTGGATAACTTGCAGAATGTCAAATCAAAAGGACGGGAGCTTTTGTGGCATTTGCCTCCCTTGAGTTCACAGGCAACAACAGGATTATTACAGACAGCTCTGACTGTATCTAGATCTTCGTGGATGAATGTGTACTGGGCTATGCATGTGTGGTTGTGTTCCTTCACCTTGTGTGCCATCAGGGCATTGCATTCCCTGGCCATCAGGTCAAACCTGAGATAGTCTTTGTTGCTCTGCAAGGGAGCTTCAGCTCTGAGCATCTTGTTCCCTCCAACTTCGTCTTCACCAAGGATTGTCTCTTCTGGCCAGCCAGGTTGCACTATTCCTTTGTTGCTAAGCAGCATGGTTTCTGTAGTTCGGATGCCCTCTCCTTTAGTGGCTTTGGTCTTGTCCTCTGAATCGCTAGACAAAAACTCACTCAGGGGCTCATCACTATCCTCGAGGACTGCGGCAGCCATCTGAAGTCCCAACCCCAGACCCACCCCCAGGCCCAGTAACAGCAGCAACATCATAAAGAAGATCTGTACCAGAGTCAGCTTCATCTTTCCTGGAGGGAGAAGGGAAACAGAAGGACTGGCTTTGAGATGAAACTTGGCTCCATCGGGGACCCCAGACTCCCTAAACCCTGACAACTTGGTCTTTGGGGTCTCCTCTCCTTTCTCCGCACTACCCAATCCCCTCAAGGGAGAGATTCTTGCTTGTTCTTTTCCCATTTCTCTGGTCACTCCCCACAACATTCCTGTTGCTGTGTGATAAGCCACAGCTTATTCTGCAGAACAGGAAGATGGTGGGGAGAAGCAGCCCTAAAATTGGTTCACATATGGGGAGTCAGTGGGGAAAGTTGACATCCAGTGACTCTTAAACAGAAATTAGTTCCAAATAACCCAAGAGAATGGTTGATAAGACAAATAAGTACAGTGTCACACTTTCCTTGAGAGAAATTCCTAGAGAAAGCCTTATTCTCAGGAAAGGACTAGAATTGTCATAGGAGACGATCTCTCTATTTTTACCCCAAGTCAATTTTTGCTCCTTCAAGCATCTATTACTCTCCTTTCTACCCACCCCTCCCCTCAAAAGATAAAAAGAAATAGAAGAAGTACCATGGTCCATTCTTACTACTAAGCTTAGACTGTGTGGTAGGGACAGGTGGGGTGTTGGCAGGGAGGCTATGCCCAATTTCGCATCCCAGGACCCTGTTAAAACCACATGATGTCATGCCAGAAACCTTCTACTACTAAAGATCTCTTGGGGCACTGGGTGGCTCAGTCGGTTGAGCATCCAACTTCAACTCAGGTCATGATCTCACGGCTTGTGGGTTTGAACCCTGGCTCGGACTCTGTGCTGACAGCTCAGAGCCTGGAGCCTGCTTCAGATTCTGTGTCTCCCTCTCTCTCTCTGCCCCTCCTGCCCATATATATATATATATATATATATATATATATATATTCTTATATATATATTCTTATATATATATTCTTATATATATATTCTTATATATATATTCTTATATATATTCTTATATATATTCTTTATATATATTCTTATATATATTCTTTAGCACTTGGATATTTCCTGCTGATTAGTTTTGTACTCTCAGAGAGGAAATGGAGTAAGAATGAAACAAACAAAAAAACCCCAAAACAACCAAACAACTGATCTTCTGGGGTTCCCCTACTAATAAAGATCCCAATGAGTGCTGAGAGTAGGAACATGTATTTTTGTCCTGCTAGGCCAATTTCATCCCCCAGTCAAAGAGAAATCTTCCTGGGGCGCCTGGGTGGCCCAATCGGTTAAGCATCTGGCTCTTGGTTTTGGCCCAGGTCATGACCTTGCGGTTTCTTGAGTTTAAGCCCCATGTCAGGCTCTGCACTGGCAGCACATAGCCTGCTTGGGATTCTCTCTCTCCCTCTTTGTCTGCCCCTCCCCCAGACAGAGACACTATCTCTGTCTCTCAAAACAAATAAATAAACTTAAAGAGAGAGAGAGACCTTCCCTACTAGAAAAGAAAATTGCTGTAAAGAGCATTGAGACAATTGATAAAATTAGAATATAGTCTGTGGAGTAGATAGGAGTGTTCTATCAATCTTTGATATACTGAAGTTGAAATAGTATACTATGATTATTTAAAAGAATATCTTCTTTAAAAATGAAACCTGAAATATTAAGGAATAAAGGGGTACAATGTTTGCAACTTACCCTCAAATGGTTCAAAATATAGGTTATATGTATGTATATACATGCCTTTACAGAGAAAGAAAGAAAATGATTTTTTTTAATATAGGGTGCAAGTTTTTGTTTATTTTATTTATTTTTAAAGTTTATTTATTTATTTTGAGAGAGAGATAGGGAGAGTGAGGGAGGGGCAGAGAGAAAGGGACAGAGAGAATCTCAAACAGACTCCATTCTGTCAGCACAGAGCCTGACTTGCGGCTGGAACTTATGAACTGTGAGATAATGACCTGAACAGAAATCAAGAATCTGATGCTTAACTGACTGAGCTAACCAGGTGCCCCAGGGGGAAAGCTTTTAAAATTATGTATCTGAATAGAGAGCATTCAGGAGTTCTTTGTAATATTGTTGTAACTTTAAAGTAAAAAATATGTCAATATTAAAAAAAATTTTTTTAAAGTAAAAGAACTTCCCATGTTGTTCCCTAGGGCACTCAACACCACTGTAACTTACCTCCACACCTAAGTAGCCTCAAAGATTTTTGCGTTCTCCTGTTCCCCAGGTTCTTCCCTCCCAGGGTTTCCTTCTTCCTGAAAAGTGCCCTGGATGCTCGTCTGTAGAAAAATGGTTAGCTCCTGCTGGTCCATGTGCTCTTAAACCCAGACTTAATTCCCAAGCCCAACCTCCTTCCATTCCTCCCACCAGCACTGAATAAACACACTCACCCAATTCTCTCTGCTCCCACAAACACTTTGAAGTAAGGCTATTTGGACATTGAGACAGACCCAGACGTCCAAGGCAGGAAACGTCTCCGGCCTAGGAAAATCAGACAGTTTCATTTGGTCAATTGTCCGACTCCTAAGTTACACCCACTATCCTGAGGTTTATAGCAGCCTTATTTTGTCATGAATTTCAGATCAAGTCATTTTTTAATATTCTCCGCATGTACTTCCTTTAACCCTTTCCTGTCACTTCTGGAACATCAAGACCTTTGGCCTTTATATGAACCGACATGGCTATTTTGCTTTTTACATTATAGAATTGTGTCATGACTTAATTTGAACACTTGGAATATTTGTGTCAGTCATAATTTGCACATAACTTAACTTATGAAGCCTATCCCTGTCCTCCACTCCTTGCTCCCTATTTGCAACCCAGCCAAAAACCACATTCCCATAAGAACAGACAGATTTTGCGAACCTGACAATTTAGCCCTAGATAAGACCGTATCCAAAGCAGCACTACCTCTGTCAGTTCCTGCAGCCTGAGTGAGTAAAACCCGGAGGGTTACAATGTTGATTCTCTTCTCTTCCTTAGCTAAAAGTGCCATCATGAGATAATAGTTTTTAAAACACTCTGGAGATTGTGAAAACACTATGCAAACCTTCTCTGGATGCAAACAAGTCTCTTCAGGAGGATCTTTTGCTTTGTCATTCAGGCAGGGGTTTTCAAATTGTCTCTGGGAACTGCCTCTGTGATTGGCAAGGTATGCCTCGCTGACCTTCTGCAGTGCTGAGGATGATCATTTACAATAAGTATAATAACAACGAACCAACACTGAGCATCTACCTCACTCCAGGTGTTTATTAGATTTCACCCTCTTTTTGCCTGTGCTATCCTTCTCTGGTGTCCATTCTGCCCATCTGTTCTGGTAAGGTCTATTTGGAACATGAAGAGGCCATAAGGAATCCTCTGCTGAACCCAGTAGCTGTCTAGAGTCAGCAAAGATAATACATTCAACCACACTCATCACCTTCTTCTTTATAATCAGGTGTTTTGGTTACTATTAGGAATTGTCTGAAATTAAGCCTCGATTAAAGGAAAAAAGGACCTACGTCTGTGGTCTAAGTATAACCTTTAGACTGACAGCGTTTTGGTTTTGTTTTTCCCTTTTCTAGGCCATGGTTTTCTCATCTTCTAAAGAATTTGTTTTTAATTTTATTTTTAAGCAATCTCCACCCCCAATGTGGGACTCTAGCTCACAACCCTGAGGTCAAGAGTCACAGGCTCTACCTACTGAGCCAGAAGGTGCCCTGAGCTTTCTCATCTTCTAAATTTGACTAATAGTAGCTTTTACCCCACAGAGATGTTGTCAAGATTACACAAGACACTGCATATAAAAGGATCAATATATTAGCTATTGTAGTTATTATTACATAGCAATTATCAATACATGCTCATTACCTGCTCAATACATTTTCCTATCAGAAATAATACATCCTAGAGCTGCAGCTAACAACAGTGCTCACTGCTTCTCTGAGAAGGCAAACAACATCTAGAATCTCAGAGAAGGAATTATGGCTCATATAGACCAACACTTCATTTTACAAATAAAGTGACTCAAAAGGCGACTGAGTGGCTCAGTTCATTGAGCATTCAACTTTGGCTCAGGCCATGATCTCATGGTTCATAGGTTAGGGCCCCACATCAGGCTCTGTGCTGACAGCTCGGAGCCCGGAGCCTGCTTTGGATTCTGTGTCTCCCTCTCTCTCTGCCCCTCCCCTGCTTGTGCTCTCTCAATAAATAAATAAATAAATAAATAAATAAATAAAATGTTTAAAAAAAAAAACAAATAAAGTGACTTGAAGAGGTTAATGTCTCAGATGCTACAGGTAAGTATTGGCAGTTCTGATATTAGAACTTTGACTTCTAGCTAAGCAAAATTTATGATAGACCAATGATTGGCAAGCAGGAAGGTACATAGATTAGATAGGTAGATAGATAGATGATAGATAGATAGATAAAAGGCAGGTAGATAGATATAGAGAGATACAGATAGAATAGATGCTCTGATAAGAAAATTGACAATGAATCCGTCTAAGACTTAGATTCTAAGTATAAGTGCTATTTCTCGTAAATCAGTCTAAAATATGGACTTCCACTTGTAGTGAGGCTAGAGGAACAGCGATTGGATTTTGCCTAAAACTGCTAAAAAAATGAATTATATGAAATGATAGATTTTCAAGGCATTGACAAGAGGCAATGAAGTACAGTGATCATTGAGAGAGGGGCCACCAAACGGGATGAGCTTACTCCCCCAGCCTCCCCCCTGGGGAGAGTTTCTAGGCCAGGTGGTACAGAGGGGGGACCCAGGCAGAGTCTGTCAGTCTCCCTGAGTTGAGGCGATAGAATTGAGAGTCCAAGGAGGCCCAGGCAACTAGAGTTCATGGGGCAGAATACCAGGGGGCACAAGACTGCGGAGAAAGAACTCCAGTGACCTGCAATGAGGAAGATATCACTACACATCTATCAGAATTGCTATAGTGAAAAAATAGCAAGACTGCAAAAGCCTGGAGAGATCCAGAAAAACTGGATCTGTCATACATTGCTGATGGGAATATAAATGGTGCAATTACCCTGGAAAACAGTTTGGAAGGTTCTTAAAATACTAACTATATATTATAATACAACTTGGTAATCACACTCTGGGGTGTTTATCCCAGAGAAATGAAAACATATGTCCACACAAAAACCTGTACACAAATATTAACAGCAGTTTCATTTGCATCAGCCAAAAACTGGAAGCAGCCCAAATATCCTCCACCAAGTGAAGGGCTAAACAAACTGTAGTACATGTGTACCATGGAATACCACTCAGCAATAAAGAGGGACGATCTGCTGATACAACAACCTGGATGAATTTCAAAGGCATTATGCTGAGCGAAAAAAAAAAAAAAATCACATGGTCATGTACCGTATGACTCCATTTAGATGAGATCATATAATATGGAGAACATGGTAGTGTTCGTCAGGGGTTTAGAATGGTGGGGATAAGGACACAGATGTGACTATACAGAGGTACCACAAGGGAGATCTTTTTGTAAGTTTTTTTTTTTTAACTACTGTCTATGCCTATGAGTGTGGGGCTCAAACTCACAACCCTGAGATCAAGAGTTGCATGCTGTACTGAATGAGCCAGCCAGGCACCCCCACAGGGAGACCTTTGTGGTGATGAAATAGTTTTGTATCTTGACTGCAGTGGTGATTGCATGAATCTACACATAAAATAAAATGACACAGAACTATACTCACACACATTATGCTAATGTCAATTTTACACATCATGCTAATGTGTAAGATGTAATCACCAGAGGAGACAGGTGAAAGGTACGTTAGACCTGTACTATCTTTGCAGCTCCCTGTGAATCAATATTTTTTTTTCAGAATAAAAACTTATTTTAAGTGTTAAGGCTCATTATAGATGTTTTACATAATAGTATAGAGAAACACACGCATGCAAACACCAGACCCCCATCTAGACAGTTATTTACACTTGGTGTATATCCTTGTGGTCTTCTCCCACCCCACTCAGCCCTGTGTTGATGTTAAGTTCAACATGTCCATAAAAATTACAAGTTGAGGAGTGCTTGGCTGGCTTAGTCTATTGAGCCTCCAGCTCTTGATTTTAGCTCAGGTCATGATCTTGCAGTTAATGGGATCGGGCCCCACATCAGGCTCTGTGCTGACAGTGTGAAGCCTGTTTGGGATTCTCTCTCTCCCTCTCTCTCTCTGCCCCTCCCCCACTCATGTGCTGTCTTTCTCTCTCTCTCTCTCTCTCTCTCTCTCTCTCTCAAAACAAGTAAACATTTTTTTTTTTAATTACAAGTTGCGATGTCAGATGGTAGTTAAGTATAGTGAATATAGGAGCCTGTATTAGCAGGCGAGTCTGATGTGGAGATACACATTTGGGAGACATCAGCTTATGACCAGGTACCTAAAGTATGAGACTGAATGAGCATAAGCATCAAGAGAAGTTTGGTTTTCTACTTTGTTTTGTTTTTAAGAAAAGAAAAACAACAGCTTGTTTACTGATAATAAAGACTAAGCAGAGAGGAAAACCAATAATGCAGGAGCAAAAGGCAAGATTTGTTGGAGCAGTGATGTTTGAGTGCTCAGACTGAAGACGAATTGCCTGGGTTTATGCATAAACATGTGTTATTGTATCTGTGAATCACACTCCAGGAGAGTGAAAGGGACATACAACATATTTTCTATAAAAGTTTGGATCTGGAGACATGGTTGAGAACCACTGGTTTACACAAGAATTAGTAATGGTCAGGGATCTTGCTACACTGTGCACTTGGGAGCTTTTTCTTCATTCTGTGGTTGCAGCTGCTACTGCCCAGTGACAGCTGACTGGATGGATAGTGCCGCTCAGCTCTGAGCTGGATGCTCTCCAGCTATGAGGAGTTTCTTAAGATGAGACACAAAAGGGAAAGGGAACAACATTTCACTAATAAGGAATTCGACTCTTTTGTGGATCCCAGATAAACCGTTGGCTTTTATCCCCAGGTTTTGGTCATGCACTTGTCCAGCAGATATACAAAAGTCCAGAGTGGGGACAGTGGGGTGGGGAGGCATTTTTCAGAGATGGACATGTTATTTGAGATGACCCAGTGTTTAAATTCTGGCATCTGTTAGGACTCCAGTGTGCTCCATCAGTTTAGCCTGACCCACCAAACACAAAGGGCTCTAGACTATTAAGGATATGCGGCAAACATCTTGAGAGTAAACACTTCCTTACGATATCATGTAATGTAATTTTTCTTACAGAAACAGTTCTGAAGGTTCTGCTCTACTCAAGGGTGGCCAGCCACGGAGGTAAGTAGAGACTGAACCTTAACTGAGCTCTGCTCAACACACCGTACAAGTGGGCACAGAGCCGACTTCGCCCAGAGGAACTGGCTTTTCTTCCAGCTCATACAAAGGTGTTTTTTTAGGCTTTCTAGGGATCTAAATCGAGGGCTTTTCATTTTGGTTCATTTTCACCTAAATGACCTTATATGACCCTTACAACTTCCCCAACAAGTAAGAAGAGCTAGAATTATTTCTCCTGTTTTATAATAACATTGAGGCCTTAAGATGTTAAGTGACTCACGTAAGGCCACGTAGGTAGCAGGTACCAGAACAGGAGCAGGACTCTAATCTACAGGCTCCCACCTGTTGTTCCTTCTCTCATACCATCTGTCTCGATCCTGATGGTCTGTTCCAGTTGAGGTCCTTTCCTCATGGAACTAGAGAATAACCGGCTACCATTGATGCCCAAAACAATCTTATAAACATCCATCTAATATAAGATGGACATTTTCCATTATTAAAAATCAGTTATTACACTTATTAAAAATTGTATTAAAATTGTTATCAAATTCTTATTAAAAATTACAATTCACATTTGTAAAATGAACTCACATAAAGCTGCTCACTGTCTACAGAAATCAACCCCTCTAACTTCTGCCAGATCTTTCATTCTTATAATCTTTTCATCCCCTCGAATTGCTGCAGTTCCCCTGGTTTGGGCTTGTCTTGTTCAGTCCCTGCGTAGCCCTGGTTTCATATGGTAGATGATCCTCTGGGGGAGTTACAGTACTATGTCTTATTCTTTCTAACTGAGTGGTTTTGGCAGTTTCTCTAATGTTGGGGGAGTTTTGTTAATAATATATGACCAATAAAACAGACCACAACCACCCTATTCTGGTGCAACAGGAACTTCCAGAACCAACAAAGTCTACAGAAAGAGCTCCCCCAAATCACACCTAACATTCTACACCTCTACTAGGAAAGATGCCAGCTCACCAACATGATGGGTTGCATTTGCAATAAAAATTATGAAATCCATTTTTATCAATCAGCATAAGAAACATTCACTGACTTCTTTAAAATAGACTTAATTATCGTTAAAGACATATTGTCTAAAATTTTTTTGAAATGGCTTTATTATCTGATTTACATGCCACAGAAACAACCAAATGTCCTTGTGAGTTGCATTATTCTTAGTATGAAACTTCGTAAGGTTTCACATTTGAAAATTATCAGCTATCAACTAACCACAGGCATTTTGAAGCTCTGTCACCTACAGATAGTTTTTATTTTACTCTATTGCTTGCCTGGAGGCTCTGTTATAAACTACAGACTGAAATTGTGCCTTTAATAAAGGACAGTGTCAGAGCCTCATGAAAAAGGATTTGTACCAGATACTTAAAGCTATTGACTATTTATTTATTTGTTTGTTTGTTTGTTTATTTATTTATTTCAAGTAGGCTTCATCCCCTGTGTTAAGCCCAACACAGGGCTTGAACTCAAAACCCTGATCAAGGCCTGAGCTGGGATTAAGAGTCAGACATTTAACCGACTGAGTCATCCAGGTGCCCCTGTTGACACTTTAAAGCATAGATTCTTAAGAACAGGCTTTTGAGTTAACACCACTTAGTCAACTTTCACACCAAGCCTGTGGACTGACCCAAGATTTCCAGAACTCCTTTTAGTCAATAAGCAGACAACTTCATGAGACTGCTTACTCAAGATCCAGCAGAACAAGAATTAGTTGTATGGGACTGAATGAACTGATAAGGAAAGTTTACAGAAAAAAAAAAAAAAAGAAGAAAGAAGAAAGAAAATTTGTAGTTGTTTGTATGGAATATTGCTTTATTTTATTTTATTTTTTAATTTACATCTAAGTTAGTTAGCATATAGTACAACAGTGATTTCAGGAGTAGATTCCTTAAGCCACTTACCCATTTAGCCCATCCCACCTCCCACAACCCCCCCAGCAAACCTCTGTTTGTTCTCCATATTTAAGAGTCTCTTATGTTTTGTCCCCCTCCCTGTTTTTATATTATTTTTACTTCCCTTCCCTTATGTTCATCTGTTTTGTTTATTAAATTCCTCACATGAGTGAAGTCATATGGTATTTGTCTTTCTCTGACTGATTAATTTCACTTAGCATAATATCCTCTAGTTCCATCCACGTAGTTGCAAATGGCAAGATTTCATTCTTTTTGATTGCCGAGTAATACTCCATTGTATATATATACCACATCTTCTTTATTCATTCATCCAAGATGGACATTTGGGCTCTTTCCATACATTGGCTATTGTTGATAGTGCTGCTATAAACATTGGGGTGCATGTGTCCCTTCGAAACAACACACCTGTATCCTGTGGATAAATGCCTAGTAGTGCAATTGCTGGGTCGTAGGGTTGTTCTATTTTTAATTTTTTGAGGAACTTCCATACTGTTTTCCAGAATGCCTGCACCAGTTTGCATTCCCACCAGCAGTGCAAAAGAGATCCTCTTTCTCCACATCCTCACCAACATCTGTTGTTGCCTGAGTTGTTGATGTTAGCCATTTTAACAGGTATGAGGTGGTATCTCATTGTGGTTTTGATTTGTATTTCCCAGATGATGAGTGATATTGAGCATTTTTTCATGTGTCGGTTGGCCATCTGGATGTCCTCTTTGGAGATGTGTCTATTTATGTCTTTTGCCCATTTCTTCACTGGATTGTTTTTGGGGTGTTGAGTTTGATAGCAAAATATTGTTTTAAAGCTTTTTTGTTGTTGTTTATTTTTGAGAAGGAGAAAGAGAGAATGCACACAAGGAAGGGGGAGAGGGAGAGAGGGAAACAGAGAATCCCAAACAGACTCTCCACCGCCAGCCAGAGCCTGATGTGGGACTCAAACTCACAAACTGTGAGATCATGACCTGTGCCGAAGTCAGACGCTTAACCAACTTGAGCCACCCAAGCGGCCCTGTTCAGAATACTGTCTTAATGTTCTACTTCAGTGTTGATGTTGTTTTAATGTTCTATTTTGAATATCAAAATAAGGCTTTTTTCTTTCTTCTTAAACTCTCTACAATCTATAACAAGTTACTAGATTCTACTTTTTAAAACTGAAACAAACATTCTTAAATGATATCTGATTCTTACTGACTCACACACCACTGCCAAGAATTCAGGAAGTCTCCTTACCTTTTTTTAGTACTTAAGTATTTTACCAGGTCTCCTTACTTCTCATGGCAGTATAGTTATTTGCATAAGTCCAGTAAAAATTTGTCCTCCTTTTATGGGACTCAGTTGGGTAAGCATCCTACTTCAGCTCAGGTCATGAACTCACAGTTCATGTGTTTGAGCCCCAGGTAGGGTTCTGTGTTGACAGCTCAGAGCCTGAAGCCTGCTTTGGATTCTGTGTCTTCCTCTCTCTCTGCCTGTCTCCCACTTGTACCCTGTCTCTCTCACTCTCTCTCAAAAATAAGTAAACATTAAAAAAAAAATTTTTGGGGGGGGCGCCTGGGTGGCGCAGTCGGTTGAGCGTCCGACTTCAGCCAGGTCACGATCTCACGGTCCGTGAGTTCGAGCCCCGCATCGGGCTCTGGGCTGATGGCTCAGAGCCTGGAGCCTGTTTCCGATTCTGTGTCTCCCTCTCTCTCTGCCCCTCCCCCGTTCATGCTCTGTCTCTCTCTGTCCCAAAAATAAAAAATAAACGTTGAAAAAAAAAATTAAAAAAAAATTTTTTTTTTAAGAATTTGTCCTCCTTTTTACCAGAATATCATAGAAAAATCAGTTATGCAACCAAGTTCTTGCCCAGATGTCATTTTTGAGAATGATCCTTGTTTAATCCAGTATGATGAACTAATGTGTACAAAGTCATCTCAGGAAAACTTGTGTAGTACCTGGTTTACAGGGTCCCAGTTTTGCAGTAGATGAGGAAGATCTCTTCTTGTCAGGCCAGGAACTTTAGGAAATTGTGGGGACCTTGAGAAGAAAGGAATTCACCCAAATTTATGGGTACAATGGGTGAAACCTAGTGGAAAGGGTTTTTTGGGCTTGGTTTTTCTAAACTGAAGGTAGCAAACAGTAGAGGCTTTTAAAAGTCCAATCTGAGATTCTGAAGGAAACTTCCAGAAAAAAGTAAATTTTGTGGCCTAGTCAATAATAATATGGCTCTTGATTTACAAAGCTGATTAAGAAGACCTATGTGGTAAATGAACACTCTTTCTGCAAGTGTATAAATAATCAGACGAAACCAACAGTATTGCCCCTTACTTTTTTTCTTTCCCACTGAACTGAGAGTTTCTTAACTTCTCTCTTACCCTCAGTGCCTAGCACAGTGTTTGGCATGAAGAAGGTAGTCAACATTATTTATTGGAAGAATAAAAATCAGGTTATGGAATTGTATTTGCTCCTGATTCTGCCCGTGAGGCAGTGATGGAGGGTTGGGGAGGTAGGGCAGGGGCCTGAGCCCACCAAGTATGGCGTCCTCTGCCCACTTCCAGCTATAACTTGGGGGAGGGGTAGCATCCATTAAAAATAAGCTCATAATTAGCTTCAAAAATACTCCCGGAATAAATGAACACATAAGTAAAAATAATAAAATAGGGAGGAGAGATGAAACAAGATGGGCAAAATGTTGATTATCATTGAGTGGCAGGTGGTGGGCACTTGGGGATTAATTATACCCTTCTCTCCCACTTCAATGCAGGTTTGAAGTTTTCCACACTAAAAAGTTTTTGAAAATCGCCTTGGAGGAGAAGAAAATTACACAAAGTAAGTCTGAGGGCTCTGTGAGAAATGGAAATGAGGGATGAGTGAGTTCGGGCAGTTTCTTGGTTTTGTTTTTGGATTTTTGCATCCACTAATTCAAACTACTCCCTGACCCACTTTTGCCTTCCTCTTCCGGCTATCCACTCCTGGGACATTTGCAGAACACCAGAGGTTTCCTGGAAGAGTGAGCATAGGGAGGGAAGTGCTCAAGTGGATTATTTCAGCACTGAATGCTGGCAAACCTCACCCACACACTGGTCTTTCAGCTGAGCCATGCCAGATCTGAGACTGGGCAGCAGCCAGATATTGCCATGAGTAGAATGGGAATGGAATGTTCTCAGGGCTTAGGAGGGGGCAGGAGAGGGGGGTATATATGTCTGAATCAATGCTGGAGACCAGAGAAGAGACACCAAGAAAGTGGGAAGCACTGTGCCCTCTGTTTGTCATTCCCTCCCCCAACAGTGACACTGGAGGAAATCAGGATCAAATGTAGTCAATCTGGCCCCAGGAGAGAGGAAGCTGGACAAAAAAATGAGCATTGTTCATTTGTGTTAGACTACAAATGCTCTTTCAGATTATCTTCAGGTCAACATGGCTGCATGTGGGGCCAGTTATTGGGAAACACAGGGTAAAACTCACCTCATGACACCTCATGACTCTTGAGATTTCTTTCCATTACATCCCAACAAAATTCTCTCCTACTAGCTTGTCATACTGTGTAAGATTCCACTGTTTGAGATTCATTTCTTTAACATTCATCTCCTTCCCCTGCCTTTTTTTTTTTTTAAACAAAATTACCCCCAAAATGCTTGACACATTCAATTGGGCTTGCAGTCAATATCAACTTAGTGTGATTCCTTGTAACAAAATGCGTTGTCTCTGAGAAATAATAGCTAGCATATAAGGTGCTAAGTACCAGAGAATTGTGTCAAGTGCTCTATTTACATTTTCTCATCTAGCACTGTGAGGTAAATGATACTATAGTTCCATTTTATAAATGTGGAAAGAAGGCTTTAGGAACTTTCAGTAAAATGACTAAGTGACAAGGGCAGCATTTGAACTCAGACCAGTATGACTAAAAATCTCTGTTCTTAGGGCACCTGGGTGGCTTAGTCAGTTGAGTGTCTGACTTTGGCTCAGGTCATGATCTCACAGGTCATGAATTCAAACCCCACGTCAGGCTCTGTACTGACAGCTCAGAGCCTAGAGCCTGCTTTGGATTCTGTGTCTCCCCCTCTCTCTGCTCCTCCCCTGCTCGTGCTCTGTCTCTCTCTCTCTCTCTCTCTCTCTCTCTCTCTTTCTCAAAAATAAATAAACATTTAAAAAAATTAAAAATCTCTACTCTAGGAAGCCAAGTATGGAAATAGACTGTCAGGTTGGGGGGATTCTTGACAATCCCTGAGGTGCATGATGGTACTAGACACTGGGAGTGAGAAGGAAAGAGCACTAATAAAGAAATGTGTGAGGGGCGCCTGGGTGGCGCAGTTGGTTAAGCGTCCGACTTCAGCCAGGTCACGATCTCACGGTCCGTGAGTTCAAGCCCCGCGTCAGGCTCTGGGCTGATGGCTCAGAGCCTGGAGCCTGTTTCTGATTCTGTGTCTCCCTCTCTCTCTGCCCCTCCCCCGTTCATGCTCTGTCTCTCTCTGTCCCAAAATAAATAAACGTTGAAAAAAAAAATTAAAAAAAAAAAAAGAAATGTGTGAGTGTGAGTGTGTGTGTGTGTGTGTGTGTGTGTGTGTGTCTTCTGGAGTGAAAATTAACCACTTGTGAAATGGTTGATAGGTAATAACAATTCAAGTCTTTTAGCATGTCCACAAAATACTGAAAGAATGAACTTCACAGAGAAAGAACCAAACTTTCAAACAATTGTCATTATGTGATATTTCAACCTGAGGTAGTTGTCAAACAAGTTTAGTGGAACCCCATTTAACTCAGTTAGCAAAAAGTCAAAAGAAGACATACCAGCTAAACTGGTGGCTTCTAATCTTTTAATCACAAGGACAATTTATTATTCCCAGCCCTCTTGAGTCCCTACAAGTAATATTATAACATGTAGCATTGTAACATTAAATTGCAATTATTTCTCCTGCTTAGACCGAGATTAGATAACAAAGGCATGCGGAAAGGCTGGATGGCCACCAGAAAGGACTTCCGGAGGTGGAAGCAGTACAATTACCCGAGCCCCCTTGGGTCCTGTCCTCAACTCACACATCCACACATGATTTTGTCTGTACGTCTGGGGCTTTTCCATCTCACAGGATTGACTCATGAACCACTCCCAAAATAAAACTATAAACAAGAGCTGCACTGAAAAATACATACAGTGGGAAATAAACCACCGATGACTTAAGAGAGAGATCAAATAGTGAAGAGATATTTGCTGAGTAAGCAGGAGTGGTGAGCAGTTTTGGGGTTCAGTCAGGCCAGGATGAGGATAAGGAAACATTTCTGACTCCGAATTAAGCACTAAACCAGCATCTTAACCCTGAGATGTGGCTTATAGAGAAGCAATTCCCCAAATGTAGAATTTCTCTTTCTAATCTCCAAGCTCCCCCCAATCTCCTTCTTACAATATATCTGCACACTTGTTGGTTTGTATCCTTTTATACTTTACCTTGCTCCAAGAAAAGATTAAAGACAGCTTGCAAAACTATCTACAATGGATGATAACACAACTCAAATTTAGGGAAAAGGAAAGAGGAAGAATACAGCTTTATGGATTAAACTTTAGTTGTGAGGATGCTAAAGTCACTATACTTGCCTAAGCCTGCATTTTGGTCCCCAAAAGCTGGAGTCTGTGTGTTCTTAGTCCACCCCATTGACAGATTAGGAGTTTGGGTAGATTAGGAGTTTGATTTTACAAATGGTGGTTACTATTTACCAAATGCTGATCTGACATGATGTAATTCGCAGACAGTACCAAACATTTTTAGTTTTGAGATTTTGCTATTATATTTATGAATCACAATTTAATTTTCTAATTTATATTAATGAAAAAAACTTACCAAAGAGTTTTTAATAAGAAGGAGATAACCAGGGTTGTCTCAATGGGTTGATACAATTCAAATAAACTTAGTTTTAGTTAGCATGTCATAGGCTTATTTACAGTAAACTTGTGGTTTTCATAAAGATTTCTAAAATGTTAAAATTAGCTCACAGACCTCAATATTTACAATCTTTCATGTAAGAAAACAATCTTGAAAGGACAAAAGACAGTCAACAACGGTATGAAAGAAGGAAAGAAAGGAAGAAGAAAGAGAAAGAAAGAAAAGAAGGATGCTAGGGCAAGAAAGTAAACACAGGTGCCCCTCAATCTGCAAATGAGATACTTTCCCAGTGCAAAGAATCATTCCATGGGAAAACAATAAAACTAAAACTTCAGAGTAAAGGAGCTTGCTTTCTCTTCATGAAACTGTCTCTGGTGCCCTGGTCAAGTAATAATGATTGTTGGGGCAACTAGTGGTCCAAGGAGCAGAGGCTTTTTCCATGGGAAGCCCCTACACCCTGGTAAGGTCCCCAGATGGACAAGCCGGTCCTATAGGCATGATGCTGTTATATGGCAAATTACAAAGCCCAGGACAAAAACCATGCACCAAAGAGAAACTCTGCCTTTTCTGTACTTTCTTGAAATTAGAGATCAAGTTCACTTGGGTCGGCAGACGTTGGTGCAGAATTAGCATAGAAGAGGTACTCAGTAAGATTTGGTGAAGCAGAGATGAAATGAGGGAAGAGAGAATGAGAAAAAGAGGGAGAGATCCCAAAGCAAAGCTCTAGCCCACAGCCTGGAAGATGAGCTCGGAGGAAAGGAAGCATCCTAGACTCCTGGACTTCTGACAGTCTTCCCAGTTTCTATGCTCTTAGAGAGTCTCTTTGTTTCCTCCCCTAGCATACGGTTGCTTTGGCTTAGCCAGCCAGGTAAGTGATTGAAGTTCTGCCTTCAAAGATAAGACAAGTAAGAAAAGGGAAAACATTTAGAATGTGATAAGTAAGACATTCAGATCTTCCTGAATTCATATTGATCTTCTCAGCTGAGATACTTTATTATGTAGGAGAATGGGTGCCTGGGTGGCTTAGTGCCAGACTTCAGCTCAGGTCATGATCTCATGGTCCTTGAGTTTGAGCCCAGCGTCAGACTCTATGCTGACAGCTTAGAGCCTGGAACATGCTTTGGATTCTGTGCCTCTGTCTCTCTCTGCCCCTCCCCCACTCATGCTCTCTCTCTCCCTCTCTCGCTCAAAAATAAATTAAACATAAAAAAAGAAAGAAAGAAAGAAAGAAAGAAAGAAAAGAAAAGAAAAGAAAAGAAAAGAAAGAAAAGAAAAGAAAAGAAAGAAATTCATGCCAAGGTATTTAAAAATGAACTGATGGAGGGCGCCTGGGTGGCTCAGTCAGTTAAGCGTTCAACTTTGGCTCAGGTCATGATCTCACAGTTTGTGAATTCAAGTTCCGCACTGGGCTTGCTGCTGTCAGCACAGAGCCCTCTTCAGATCCTCTGTCTCCCTCTCTCTCTTCCCCTCCCTGACTTGCACAAGCTCTCTCTCTCTTTCAAAAATAAACTTCGGGGGGGGGGGGAGGGGAAGAAGTGAACTCATGTGATATCTGCAACATCTTACTTTCAAATGGCTCAGGAAAAAAAAAGAAGTGTGTATGTGGTACAATACTAAAAATTGATGGTGGAAGGCACGCTAGTGTTTATCACATTATTCTTTTGACTTCTCTACAGTCTTCAAGATTTTCAAAGTAAAAGGTTGGGGACAAAGTGGACGTTAAAATTTCCAAAAAATATGTCAAATCCGTTGTCTGTACACCAAACCCGTAATAGTGCCTATCTTGACTGAGGCATTCTTTTTTGCCCTTTTTCTTGTTGTGGTTTTTTTGTATCGTCCAACTAGTCTACATTAATATGTATTGTTTTTGTAATCATGTAAGACTTTTATTCTATTTATTCTTATTTAAAATTTATTTTTAATAATAAAATAAAGATTATAACAATAAAATAAATTTATTTTAAAGCTACATATCTATTTTTAAAGGCCACAGCAAGGACTCTTCCTTCTGCCCCAGTGGCCTCTCTCACCAAACCCCCTGCTCTGTTGCCCCAAACCCAGAGCCAGCCAAGCAAGCTCCCTACATACCATATTTCTTGCCTGTGCTCCCATGCGTATCACTAGCTCCATAACCTTCCTCCCCACAAACACTTCCCTCATAAGCTACTGCCCACACAAAACATACTCCATCTAAATTTCTCTCCTGGAACAAATGGCTTCTTTCACCACTGACTACACCTCTGTGCAAAGCTTCCATCCATAAACCAGTCCTTCCCCAAAGTTCCTGTATAACGCTTTCCCCACCTATGCCTCTGAGTCAATCCCTGATGAATTTCTCCTGCTGTGCTGCTGAAGATTTCTCAATTGCTGACACAAAAGGTTGCCCTTCCCTGCCAGATGAAGCAGCCAATTGCTTCCACTTTTGTCTGGGATCAGTCACAGCTCCCTAGTCTTCCTGACCTAGCACCCCAGCTCCTCAGCTCCCATCCTACAGCAGGTCAAGAAGAAATGGACGCACATGGATATACAATCATTGCAGCAGGAGCACCTGCCTACATCTTCAGCCTTATCTCCCACAATCCCATTGTTCACTCCACTCTAATGCCATGGCCTTCTTGCTGCTCCTAAATTGCTAAGTCCTCCTAGAACCTTGATGCTAACTGTACCTTCTGCGTCTACACTCTTCCCTAATCATTGCATTGCTCATCCCCTCATTTATTCAGGCCTCTGGTCACATGACAGCTCTTCAGGGAGGACTTCCCTGCACTAATCCACTTGCAATTGTTCTCCCCTTTATTACTTTTTTTTTTTTAATAACCTTACTGAGGCATATTTTACATATCCTAAAATTCACCCTTTTCAAGTGTGTAATTCAATGACTTTTCATAACTTTACTCAGTGATGCAACCATCACCATAAATTACTTTGGGAACATTTTCACCCCTGAATAAGATCCTTTATGCCCATTTAATTTTCATTTCCACCCTGAGCCCCAAGAAACTACTAATCTACTTTCAGACTCTATAAGTCTGTCTTTTTTTTTTTTTATTTTTTTTTAACGTTTATTTATTTTTGAGACAGACAGAGACAGAGGATGAACGGGGGAGGGGCAGAGAGAGAGGGAGACACAGAACCGGAAGCAGGCTCCAGGCTCTGGGCCATCAGCCCAGAGCCCGACGACGCGGGGGTCGAGCTCACCGACCGCGAGATCGTGACCTGAGCTGAAGTCCGACGCTTAACCGACTGAGCCACCCAGGCGCCCCTATAAGTCTGTCTTTTTTGGACATTTCATGTAAGTAGAATAAGAGTAAAGGTTCTTTTTTTTTTTTGTATCTGAATTATTTTAGTCAGCATGTTTTGAGATTCATCCATGACATAACATGTGTCAGTAGTTTGTTTCCTTTTATTGCTGAACATATTCCATATATTTTGTTCACCAGTTTTTTGTTTTCTGGTTATTATGAGTAATGTTGCTGTGAACATTTGTGTGTAAGTCTTTATGTGTTTATGTTTTTTTTATTATTTTAAAGATTTTATTTATTTATTTTTTATTTATTTTTAAATTTTTTTTTCAACGTTTATTTATTTTTGGGATAGAGAGAGACAGAGGATGAACGGGGGAGGGGCAGAGAGAGAGGGAGACACAGAATCGCAAACAGGCTCCAGGCTCCGAGCCATCAGCCCAGAGCCTGACGCGGGGCTCGAACTCCTGGACCGCGAGATCGTGACCTGGCTGAAGTCGGACGCTTAACCGACTGCGCCACCCAGGCGCCCCTAAAGATTTTATTTTTAAGTAATCTCTACACTCAACATAGAGCTCAAACTCACAATCCCAAGATTATGAGTCGCATGCTCTACTGACTGAGCCAGCCAGGGTGCCTCTATGTGGATATGTTTTTATTTCTCTTTGGTAGATACCTAGAAGTGAAATCGCTGGGTCGTATGGTAGGATTATGCTTAACTTTTTGAGAAACTGCCAAATATTAAAGTGGCAATACTATTTTACGTTCCCATGAGCGATGCATGAGGGTTCTTGTTTCTCTGTATCCTTGCCAACATTTTCGATGTCTGCCTTATCTATTATAGACATCTGGTGACTTGAAATGGCATCTGATTGTAGTTTTAACTTGCCTTTCCTTCCTCTATTACTATCCATTCCTTCACTTTGATTATTTTTTCTTAACATTTACCATTACCTTAGATTTTTTTACATTTGTATTTATTTGCAAATTGACTCCCCCAATTTAAGGTAAACTCCATGAAGGCAGGAGTATTTTCTTGTTCTTCTCTGTTCTCTAATCCCTGGGACATTTATTAAGTTAGTGAATAAACATACCCTCCTCATGTGTTCCTCTTTTTCTTGCCAAGCAGCCCAGAAAAATACACTTGATGAATGCCTGTCTGAGACACTGAAAAGCTTCAAGCTTCTTCAAGGCTTCAATGGGCAGGCAACAGTTTATAAGTTAATAATTTTGGTTTTTGCATACACGTGGATACATGCACATGCACACACACACACATACCAGTATTTCTGTGTATGGCATAATACATCTGATTATCAAAAAGACAAAGTTCAAAATAAATGGAGGGGAAAAAATGGACAAAAGCAATACAGGGTGGTCAGGTAAAAGCTATGGTTATCTGAGTGGCCATTATGTTGCTAAATGTCAATACTAGGTGCAGATTGATGACAAGACCTGACACAGACATACTCCGAATAAAAACTGAGCAGGATCATTTATCTAAAGGTTGCAAAATAACTCAGAGAGATGAACATATTTTCCAACTCAGACAGGACTACAAACATCTTGACTCCAATACCTTTACCAGAAGGGTGTATTATCACTGAAACTGTAAGTAAATGAAGGCCACATTAGACTCTATGGAAAATATAGCAGTATCTCTCAGTCCAGCCTCGTTGTACTCATAAGTGAGTGTGAATATGCCCAAAGCCCCTCCTTGGCTGGAGGCACTTCATGTGGCTAAGGGTCATACGATACATAATACTACTGCAGAATGCAGTTTGGTTCTTTAAGGCATCTCTCTTGGACTCTCCAAGCTAGTAGATCCTGGTCTGAGAACATTCCTGAATTGAGTATTTTGGAACCATAACAGGGATCAGTTTCCTAGATCTTGGGAATCCTGCTGACAAGTCTTTAGACCAGCCATAGAGCTATCTTGAAATGAAGTGTCAGTAGGTAGGAAATATTCTAGAAGACAGACAGTCAAAAAGAATGACAGAGTAGCAGAAAATATCCGAAATTACTTGTACCATAACTCTATCCTAGTTTTTTTAAGCACTAGTGGTTCCTATCCATGTATGAAGGAGGAGGAAGAGTTGGCAGAGTAAGCATCCAAGGAAATGACCCTCTCCTGGGGCCCAAATTCAGAAAGTCATATAATTTTGCATTTCAGGAGCTTCACAGGCTCCCTTACATCCTATCCATGGGTCCAGTGTGAGAACCTTTCCACTCCAAAACAAGTATATTAACAACAACACTGTGCCAAGTATCGACTTTATCCCCTGACAGCAATCAAATTGTTTTCATACTTTGTTTGATGGACTGAGTGGGATACTAACAATGATGGTAACTGTATATTATGATTGGGGGGAGGGGAGCAGTGAGATATTGAGAGCTGGAATTGACCTTAGGCAACCTTTGATGGTTTGCATTGATAGAACTTGAGCAGATCAGGCTACACATAGTGTAAGTACTATATTCCTACTAATCTTTTATAGCAGGAGCTCAGTAGAAATAGTTCCAAATAAAATAGGAAAAAGGAAGACTAAGGCCAAAAATCAAATAGCCAACAAGCAAAATGGCATTTTAAAAAATATGAGGGGTGCCTGAGTGTCTCAGTTGCTTAAGTGTCCGACTTTGGCTCAGGTCATGATCTCAGGGTTTGTGAGTTAGAGCCTCACAAGGGCCTCTGGGCTGTCAGCCCAGAGCTCTGAGCCTGGAGCCTGCTACAGATTGTGTGTCCCTCTCTCTCTACCCCTCCCACCCTGCTCATGCTCTCTCTCTCTCAAAAATAAACATTAAAAAAAAAAAAAAAACACGAAAAACAGAGAGAAAAGAAAGAAAACAAGAAAAAAAGAGAGATTGGCAAGAGAGATCATAAATTTCCTAAAATGAAAAAACTCAGAACGGAAGTGAAAATGAAAAACAAATAGAAGAGTAGGGGGTTTTGACCTGAAACCAGAGACTAAGGATTCACTCCAAACAATATCAGATCTGATTTCTTCCAAACCTAAATTCTGACAAAAAGATTAAGGACTGGAAATTTTCCATTTTCATTAAAGTCCAAGTTTACAATAACAGAAAAACCAGGCAGAGAGCCAGTGTTTGTTCAAAAGATGTCCTTTAGAAACACAAAGTAGTTATGAAAAGCAGATGCATGTTTACAAAGGAAAAATGAATGCAAATCTAAGCCAAATCAGATTTAGACCAGAGGGCACAGCAGAGGAAGAACAATTGTGGTCTCTCCCACCTTCTTTTAAAGGGACAGCAGTGGTATTATCTCTTTGTCTCTATTCCTTTATTTTTTCAAAGTCCTAACGTCCAGCAATGGTATTATCTCTGTCTCTATTCCTTTATTTTTTTAAAGTCCTAACGTCTATCCCTACCATACACTTTTATTTATTTATTTATTTATTTATTTATTTACTTACTTATTTACTTATTTATGGGGGAGGGGAAGAAAGAGAGAGAGACAGAGAAAGAGAGTGGGGAGGAGGGGTAGAAAGAGGCGGGGGAAGAGAGAGGTTCTTAAGCAGGCTCCACACTCAGCTCAGAGTCCAGTGTGGGGCTCTGTCTCACAAACCCAGAGATCATGACCTGAGTTGAAATTAAGAATTGGACACTCAACCACTACCGAGCCACCCAGGTACCCCTCTTTGTCTCTATTCCTAAGGGCAACCAACAAATGCACTGGGAATTGGCTAAAAGCAAAAAACATTAAAGCCATATTCTTCCTTTGCTTCTAAAAATGTTGAGGTGATAGACATGTGTCCTTGAGAGCACTTACCTAAGTCAATAAGAAAACACACTAATTATGATGCAAAAACATCTCTAAGACATTAAAGAAAATAGCATGATGCAGAACAACACATATAATGTATTAACTTCTGTGGACAATAAGAGGAAGAGAAAAAAATAACGTGTATTTGTATTTGTTAATATTTTTATAGATACTGGAAGAATGTGTGAGAAACTATTAAGTCGTTACCAGTGGGGTGGGGAAGGAAAGGCAGATGAAGGACAGGATGGAGGTAAAACTTTACACATTTTATGTTGAGTAAGTTTTTAAGTTTGTGTTCAAAATTTTAATCTGAAAAAGGAGAAAACTACTAATTTGACTTAAGTGTATGTATTTTTCATTTCCAAATTGCTTGCACTTTTGCCTTTACATTTTGCTTTATAACAGCATATTCTTTTCAATACTGCAAAAGCCTCCAACCTGATTAAAAAATTCTAACCACCGGTTCTGTTATTCTATACGGCTAGTTTGGGGTGAAAGTATTTCTACCATCAGAACAACTCTTTCTGCTTCTCGTTAGGCTTCAATCCATCAAAATAGTAACATGATTTTCATCCATCAATTCCTACTTAAAAAGCCTTAAATGGCTTGTCATATTGCCTAGAGAAGGTTCTTACTCCTCAGCCTGAAAAGAGACCCCCGAACAATCTAGCCTTGTCCACCTTATTTCCCAGTGCTCCTATTCACAATGTCTTTAATTTCACCATTTTGTTCTGTTCAATGATCAAACATTCTCGAATTTGCCTGCATGCAGTAACTTCTGCCATGTCCTCTTCACCAATGTTTTCTGTAAGGTCTAACTCAGTCTCACCGGTCCTTCCTACTCCCCATCCCAGGTTGGTTCCCTTTGAATACCCATAGCATATTTTATCATTGGCACTTAACATGTGCTACTTCTCACACATTATTCCTTTTTCAAAAATTTTCCAAATGTTGACAATATAACATAGGAAAAGACTAAAAGTAGGCATAAAAGGCACAACTAATTCAGCTTTTAATGCGTATATCCTGTCTCCCCCTCAGATTGGAAGCTCTTTGTCTTATTAGCAGTTTATTTTATGGCTTTAAGACAATGTTGTATGCAATGTATATGATTAATAAACATTATTGGTATTGATAAAGATGACCATGACAGGGCCAGGATAGAAAGCCCTAACTTGAAGTGTGTGTGTTTTTTGCCACCTATCCTGAGATGCAGGAAAATGTCCATTTTGTAGGCCCCTCTAGAGAGCAATAGAGTCATCACCAGTTGTTTTCAAGAACTACCCTTTTCTGGGTCCTCCTCCCAGACCCATCTCCCTTGACTTTTGCTTTTATTTTCTTGCTCATCTAAACTGGTACATTCATTTTGGTTGAGTTGGTTGGCACTTTGAAGACGCTTGATAAGCAAAATGTAGTGTATCCATACAGTGGAATAGTACTCAATTATGAAAATAAATGAAGTACTGATACATGCTACAACTTGGATGAACCTTGAAAACATTATACTAAGAGAAAGAAGCCAGTTGAAGTCCATATGATCCTATTTACAATTCCCTTCATATGAAGGCCCAAAATAGTTCTATCTTACAGAGCAGAGAGTAGATTAGTGGTTTTCAGGAGGGTTGGGAGCAGAATAACTGAAAGGTACAAGGTTTTCTTTTGAGTTGATGAAAATGTTCCAAAATGGACTGTGGGGATGATTGCACTTATGTGTGAAAATACTAAAAGCCATTGAGCTGCACACTTTAAATGTGTGAATTTTATTGTATGTAAATTATCTCATTAAATAAGCCTTCAAAATAGAAATTAAAGGGGTGCCTGGGTGGCTCAGTCAATTAAGCGTCCTACTCTTGATCTCGGCTCCGGTCATAATCTCAAGTTCATGAGTTTAAGTCCCACACCTGACCTGGCTCTGTGCTGATGGTAAGAAGCCTGCTTGGGATTTTCGCCTTCTCTCTGCCCTCCCCCCCTGCCCCCCGTTTGTGCTCTCTCTCTCTCAAAATAAACTTTAAAAAAGAAATCAAAGACAATGTGTTTGTGTTTTCTTTCTCCAGCCCATATGGCCTTGAACCTAGTATTCCAGTGCATTTAGGATACTCATTACCTATAATTAAATAGTACTTGCCTGTAGCTTTCCTTGTCATATCTTAGTTTTCCTATAAAGAATGTACAATTTTGTTACTACAGGAGATATTCAATGTCCTAACATGAGTATAATAACACTTCTGTAAAGTCAGTAAGCCTTATTCTTCATACTTAGAACTAAAAAATTAGACTCTTGCATGAGGACAACAAATGAATATTCTTCTTGAATCTAGTATTCTATCACAAAATTTATGATGCCCTTTACAGGGTAAATGGGCAAACCCATATACTAAGTCTAAACACCAAAGATGTGCTTAAATATTCCACCTGAGTCTCTCTGGGACATGTTTTTCAGATGGCACCATTCTCATTCCTGAGCCATCTCACCAAGAGCCAGATCAGGGTGAGAAAGCTGAGCACCACATGCACTCTCTTGTAACTTCCAAGTATTTGCCCATGTCTCATTAGAGCCCTGCAGGTCCTCTGTTCTAATCACACCTGTTGTGATAATGACCCACGGAACATGACTACATTTTATAGCTCTGTGCTTTCACTCACCTGGTGTGAAATCCTTTTCCTGCCTTCCATCCGTTAGGACTGAACTCAAAAGTTTTCTATGAAACTTCCCTTACCCAACCCAATTCTCAAGGTCCAGTGTATACAACAGGTCTATCCTTTGGGCTCCCATTGTATGTAATGTGTAGAATATTCTATACTGTCTTATAGTAACAGTTAATGGTTTCACAAATATATCTCTTAAGATTAAAGGGCAGTTAAAGAACCTTTGTTATATTCTCAATTTAACATTCTTAGTTGAGTGTTATAGAGGTAATTCAATAACTTGATTAAAAGAAATGTTTATAAACCATCTCATTAGATGAACAAGTTGCATATATATCTAAAGGACACACAGTACTTTCCTCTAAACCAGCTTGCTTATGGACAAATGGCAGATGCTAGCAGATTGTCTCAAGGTCCAGGTAGGGTTTTAGAGCTGGTGGGGGTGGTGACAGGGCCACTCCAGAATGCTTTCTGTGTTGGGCTCAGGTAAGTTGGTTAGTTACCAAAGGATTTAAAAGAGGTTTTAAAAGCTTTCTATTGTAAATTTCTACTGAAATGCCATTACTATTAGAGGCTCATCCAGCTAGATCTTTTATCAAAATGTAAAGAGGCCTGGGAGGGTAGTGTGGTTTTGAAACATGCCATCCAGTCAGCTGAATGCAAACTGGTAAGTGAAAAATAGTGCAGTGAACCAACAAAGGGCAACACCTAGATGCTGTGTGACAGGGAGGTTCTGACTGAGCAAAAGTCAAAAGACTAGAACCCAGAAAGGAAACGAGGAGGGAAGGAAAGGAAGTGCTCTAAGAAGTGAAGTATGAGTCAACTTCACAGGTTTGCCTGGGGCTGGCAGGACTCTAATCTGCATGGAGTGGCTGCTGGCAGAGAAAGATGTAGTATTCTAGTATTCAGTATTTGCTACAGCATTGTCAGAATGCAGAGAAGGAATGTTGGGTTGTCCTTAATTATGGCAGAAGTTAGGGTAGGGAGGAGAAAGAAAACAACAGGAAACAGTTAGGGCTTAAGAAGTAGCCACTGTGGAACAGTGAGACCAGTGAGACGGTTCAGATATTCATGAGGGCATAGACAGGGAGCAGCACAATCAGAAGGCTAAGGTCAGAGGCAAGACTGGTCTGAGGAAAGCTGCCGTCTTGTGCCAGGTGTTAGCTCTTCCTTCTTCATCTTCTGACATCTTTATCTCTCATCTTTGGCTTTCCTTCATCCTTTCCTGCATTTACACACCACCTCATCTCAGTTTTTAGTGGCTTGTCTCAGAAGCAGATAGTCACACTGGACATGTGATCTCAGTCTTTCATGCCAAACTTGGCCTGTGCTCCAAGCCTTATCCCAAAATGCACTAAACATTAAATTATTTCATCTTTTTTATTCTCAAAATATGAATAGTATTCGAGTCCAAGAGGTATTGGACTTGTGCGAGGCAGACTGAGCCTTCAGGAATGTGAAATCATCTTATCTCAGAAAGATAGCAGTAGGTACCTGTGCGAAGTTCAACAGCCCAAATCACACCTAGGGCATATACATGGCTGTGTGATAGGGCTTGGGCCCCAGCTCTTGAGGAAGAACAGGGGTGGAAACTGTTGAGACAACTGAGCAAGAGAAGCTAGCACAGAAGGGTCTGGTGGGAGAAATGGTGGATCTTCCTCTCCTTTCTCCTACTACTTAAGGGCAGAGGCACATGACCCCAGCAAGGGGCCAAAGCAGGTAGTAGCTACTTGGATCCTTTTAGGGAGAGGCCAGACCACTCCAGGGCTGGTTAATTGCCTTTGCCAGGCAGTGGAATACTAGCCATAAGAATAGAGACGAACTGTTCCAATTTCTGTGCGGCTTTTTTCCCGGACTCTAATACTTCCTCATGATTGGCCTTCTCCTTGGTTTCATAATCCTGGATGACTTTGTTAGTGATGAGGGAGAAGCCAAAGACTCGAAGTCCACAGTGCCTTGCAACTATAACTTCTGGTACTGTGCTCATGCCTGATGAGGAGAGAGAGGGAAAACAACTGTCAGGACCCTCAAATGACTCTTTTCTTTACCCTCTGCCCTCATCCCCATTCATTACCTCATTGACAATTCCACATCTCAAAAAAACATCCAAAGAAACAGCTGATTTCTTGTCTAGCTTCGGTTATTCTGTATTGCTTAAAAGAGTGGGGCTTCAGAGGACCTTACACATTTCTTATAAGTATTACCACTGCAATGCTTTATTTCTGTTTGTGGTCATTTTGAAGTCAGTTCTAATGATGCGGTTCCATCTTCCAGCCAGAGGTACAGAAGCGGCTATATTTTTTAGAACAATCTTCAGAAACATCAAATCATGGATGGGTCGTTAGCATTATAGCTGTTAAAGCCCTAGGTGCTGGGTAGGGAGGTTTAATGCTATAACACACCAAACCCCAACACCTTTAAAGTCAGTTTAACTCAATCTTCCCTTAAGTCAGATCTCTCACTTTACGGTCTAGGTCTACAATCTTACACCTTTCCATCCCTATTTTACCAGATCCCTCCCTGTTCAAGCCTCCAGTCGGTTCCCCTTCTCACCAACAGCATCTGCCCCCAGGTTCTGCAGCAGCCGACACTCGGCCACAGTCTCAAAGGAGGGGCCTGCCAACATCACATAGGTGCCTTCCTGAAGCTCTCTCTGCTCCCCCATTTGTTTCCAGACACTGTGAGCCTTCTGTCTCATATCCCGGTCATAGGCATCAGACATGGCAGGGAAACGAACTCCGAACCTAGGGCACAGGTTGGAATCTCAGATTACTGGAACATAATGAGTTCTGACCCCCAGACAAGTCCTTAAACTGTACCCAGCTATTAAAATTTTTGCAAGATACATACCTATCCTCATTGGGCCCTCTGAGAGGGTTCAAACCACAGAAACCAGGTAGGTTGATGTGGTCGCGGATCAGCATGATATCTCCAACCTCAAATTTGGGGTTGAGTCCTCCAGCTGCATTGGTGACCACTAGGGTGTCCACACCCAGAAGGTAGAAAACCCTCACTGGGAATGTCACCTTACAAACAAAACATAAAAGATCAGAAAGAGTTCTTTAAAATTTCAATCTACCCACAGACATGCATGATACACACCACGAAAGAGAAAGGAGGGGACCAAAGTCAACCTAGCCCAGGTAGATATGTCATAAAATGAGACTGAGAACTCTCTCCCCCTTCTTCCAGACCAGGCTTATGCCCCTGAATTACCTTTGAGAGTGGGTAGCCTTCATACATGTGGAACCTGCCCTGCATCATCACACAGGCTCTGCCATTCAGGATCCCAAACACCAGTCGACCAACATGACCTGGCACTGTGTACAAAATAGAAAGAACAGGATGATATTTTCATACAACACATATCCACTGAGCACCTAGTACAAGCCAACTCATGGTGCTCAACATGAGAGGGTATAATTAAGCAAAGGATGACATTACTAACTCCACTTTCAGAAAGCTGAAGTCTGGTGGAGACAGGAACAAATCATAAGCTTACAAATGAGTATATAAGTACATCCTGAGATTAGAGCTAAGGGATAAGGATGCTCAATGTGAACCACATATCAAAAGAAAGATTTTTTGTTATTTTATTATTTTTTTAATGTTTATTTATTTTTGAGAGAGAGAGAGAGAGCATAGCAGGGGAAGGGTAGAGGAGACAGTCTCTGAAGCAGGCTCCAGGCTCGGAGCTGTCAGTGCCAAGCCCAATGTGGGGCTCAAACTCACAAACCATGAGATCATGACCTAAGCTGAAGTCAGATGCTTAACCAACTGAGCCACCCAGGAACCCCTTAATTGTTTTTACAGAGAGAAAGTGTGAGTGGGGGAGGAGAACAGAGGGAGAGAGAGAAATCTTAAGCTAAAATTCTCTTAAGCTTAAACTAAAGATTCTCCATGCTAAGCGTGGAGCCTGACACGGGGGTTGATCCCACAACCCTGGGATCATGACCTGAGCCAATATCAAGTTGGCTCAACTGAACCACCCAGGTGTCTTAGGGAAAGGTTTTTTTCTTTTTAAGAAACTTCAAAAGAATGAGAAAGCCATATTGTAAGAGAATAAAAGTGAGCAAAAAAAAAAAAAGAAAAGAAAAAAGAAAAAGTGGGTAATAATAAATGTAGCAAATGCAGTCCTTATAGACTTTTCCAAAAATTTTTAAATTCTCCAAATATGTCTCCATATTTATTACCCTAACTAAACCATGTGCCTCCTCACTCTTGAAAGGGAGTTCATAGTATATGAGGGTCCTGAAGAGGTTACTGAACAACAGGGGGAGGGGCTGAGTTTGGACCCCTCAAGGCTTCTCCATTATGACCCACAAAACAGTCCTGTGGTAATACATAGCCCAAATGGGCCCTGCAAGGGTGTGGGAATGCAAAAATAACTCCCCACAGAGACATAATAACCATTATTACCATTTCCCTTATCTAGCATTTCTCCTCTAATGGAGGCAGCCAACCTATCCCCTAGGGAATGGGTGGTCCGAGAGAGAGGGACCAAAATCAAGAGGAAGAGTTCAGGGAGAGTCAGAGACAAGAGCTTATTTAAAAAAAAAAAAATTCCAGTAATAGAGCAGAGGTGGCAGAGTTAGGAAAACCTGAGTATAAAAAATAGGCTAATAAAGTTTAAAAATTAATCCACTAATCACTTACTGCAGTGCCCTTCTCAGTGGGAAGGAGTGGCAGGTGGGGTCAATGTCATTGCTCTTTCCCTTAGGAAACTTTTTGCCCTTTGCCCTCCCTCTCGGTTTAATATTTCTTTACCCAACCCTCACCCCCACCTCCCTGCTTTGGTCTTCCAATCTTGCTCCAACGGGTTTGGAAAAATATATGTGCAAAGTCTTAACTCTCTGGGGAAAAGAGGACAGAAGGTAGAAATTTATAAAATTAATAAATCATGGGAAGTTAGTTATCTGAGAATTAATAAGTAAACCAAATAAACTACCCTTCTCCTTAATTTACTTGGTCCCTTCCACCCCTTTTTTCCAGAGAACTGGCTAAGGTTGTTAACCTAACGTTCATGAATCATAGGTGAAAACAGTTTCACAGGCCATTAGAAAATTTCAGTAAATTTAGAAGATTCAGCCAACATGGGAGGGGTGGGGGGCAGTGGCAGAGGTGCCTGGGTGGCTCAGTGAGTTAGGCATCTGACTCTTGATTTTGGCTCAGGTCATGATGTCACAGGTCCTGGGATCCAGCCCTGAGTCAGGCTCCTCGCTGAGCGTCAGAGCCTGCTTGAGAGTCTCTCTCCCTCTCTACCCCTCCCCTGCTCTCTCAAAATAACTTAAAAAAAAAAAAAAAGAAGGGGACGCCTGGGGGTCTCGGTTAAGTGCCCGACTTCGGCTCAGGATATGATCTCAGTTTGTGGGTTCAAGCCCCACAAGGACTCTGTGCTGACAGCTCAGAGCCTGGAGCTTGCTGGGGATTCTGGGTCTCCCCCTCTCTCTGCCCTTCCCCCACTTGTGCTTTGTCTCTCTCTCTCTCAAAAATAATAAACATTAAAAAAATTATATATATAAAAAAAAGATTCAGCCAACATGGCTAATAGTGAAGGGAAGTGGAGAGTAGTGAAGGAAAGTGCAGGGCCACTCCAGGAGTTGCCCACAGTGGACCCATAAACCCTCAGGATTAACCCAAGTTATCACTTATAGGAAACAAGCACCTTCTCAACCTCATTTTTCTTTCATACCAGTCTACTTTTTCAGTATTAAAAGGGGATGGACAGATCGTGACTCTCAAACATCTCACAAAGTAGGTGAGTCACATTAGGGGCAACCTTTACTTGCTCAAAAATCCATCTCACATTAGCTGGGAGGATTCAGGTGTCACCCTGAATTGTTATTTTCCTTACTCATGAAGTTTAAGGCATGGCCTTTCCCTTTTTTTTTAAAATAAAGGCTACCCCCAAAATGGGACTCGAACTCATGACCTGAGACCAAGAGTTGCATGCTTTACCCACTGAGCCAGCCAGGTACCCACACCTGGCTCTTTTCTAAACCACGGCTTTAGAGTTTTCTGGCAGCTGTTAGGATGCTGGATATGCTACCCTCAGATCCATCATTGCTCCACAGTGCACAGGTAACACCTGCTTCCTTCCCTCCTTCAAAGGGTCAGTGTGAATCAGGTCTTGTGTGTTCATGTGTTATCTGTGTATTTTGTCTGCAAGAACATGGCAGTGTTCATTTGTTGCTGCGCACCAGTGAGTGCCTTATCATGGGACAAGAGCTAGAGCTGGGGAGATTGGGAATGGCAGGAAGACATAGGACAGGGGTCGCCTGACTTTGTCCCGGGAAGTTATAGGCACTACTTTGTCCATTTAACCTGCAGACTGAAAGAAATGGGAGGGATATGTGCAAGTGGTGGGTAACCCTGGTGTGGATGGGGGAGGAGAGTGTGAGTGAGGTGCTGTAAAACTTTAAGGGTCTCTGGATCATTACAGCATAGGAAATATGTCATCATATGGTATCATTGCCACACACATGCCCAATCTATTATGAAATTTCTACTGGGGGAGTTTCCTTCTAAAGTCATTCTGATTCATAGTGGTCTTTTTCCCTCTCTTAAACAAGTTGTCTTTAGTCAAATGCTATACAGGATAATCAGGTGCAGGCCTGGTGAAAGCAGACCTTCTCATCAGAATCCCATCAGTATCCCTCAGTTCAATCCCTCACTCCCCCTTGCCAGTACCTGTACTTTGGGAAAAGTTTGGTATCTCACTGTAGTCAAAGCTCTCGGCCTCAGTTAATTTATTGACCAGATTTCCTAACCCAGAACCACAGATCACTGCCACTTGAGGTCGGTGGTTGGTGCGGCACAGAAGCCATTTTGCAGTGTTCTGATAATCTTCATATGTAAATCTAGGAAAAAGGAAAATGAAAGTTAAGTTTTGCTCCCCTCCCAAGGGCATCATAGACTAATGACCTTCAGTGCAGAAAGGCTCCTAGGAGTGCTGGGGTGGGAAGGGACACAGAAGGGGCCAAAGAGCTGCCCCAGAAGGGAGGATCCTCTCTCAGCAGTGTCCACACTAAGCTCATCCACCCACCCACTCCTCTTTCTGAATCAGGCCCACTTTCTGAATCAGACCCACTGAAAGTCTGATGGGAAAGTCCCTCCTCATTCTAGAGCCTGGCAAAAGTTAATGGTGCCTATGTTTCCACCTCCAACCCCATCTTCAGTTTTGCTACCACTAGCAGGTTTAATTATCTCTCTTTATGACAAAGATTTAGAGAGGAAGGGATGATAAATCTACATAGAAGTACTGGGAAGTAATCGAAATCAAAGAAGTAAAAGGGCTGGATTTGAGGATGAAGGCTAAAGAGTATATTCAAAATGGTATTAAGACCTTCCTTAGGGCAGTGACAAACCCAATATAATCCTCCTACCCTACTTATCAGTAAGGACACTCAAAATGTAATTAACACTACCCTGAGGGCAGGGATAAACCCAATTTCCTTTTGGACCCTTGCCTTCCAGTTCCTCCCTCAGACACTTTTATTGGCTGACAAAAAAAAAAAAAAAAAAAAAAAAAAAGGCAATGGGAACACTCCAGAGTAGAAATCTATGTGCCAGTTAGTTCCCCCAGATCCCTATTCTGGGATACCCAAACCAATAAAATACAGATCCCTGTCAAATGAAATTGCAAGCAGTAATTCAAGACCAGTGACTAGACAAGCACAAAAAAGCAGATGGAGTAGTCCACAATTTTGGTGGTCAGTGGCTGAAACAGAACTATTTCAGCATCTGCTTGAAAATACAAATTCTAGGGGCGCCCGGGTGGCTCAGTCGGTTGAGCGTCCGACTTCGGCTCATGTCATGATCTCATGGTCTGTGAGTTCCAGCCCCCGTTGGGCTCTATGCTGACAGCTCAGAGCCTGGAGCCTGTTTCAGATTCTGTGTCTCCCTCTCTCTCTGCCCCTCCCCCGCTCATGTTCTGTCTGTCTCTCTCTCTGTCAAAAATAAACATTAAAAAAAAATTTTTTTTAAAGAAAGAAAGAAAATAGAAATTCTGGAGCCCAATCCTAGAGATCCATAATTCTGGGGATCCACAATAGTGTCCTAGGTAATTCTCATTCAAAAACCAGGCTTACTTATTTCTGGTCAAGAGGAAGGCAGAACTCAACCTGGGTTCTAGTCTCAATTCTGTCTTTTTAAGCAAATAAATGTGTTTCAAATTCTTTCCTCGGGTAAAAAGGAAGTAATTGGCAGCACCTGTCTTGACCCCACCTCTCTTATAGGTACAGTTTTAAAATTAATTAAAAACTTATCAGTAAGTTCCAAAACCTTACCAGTTAAGACTCCATTATGTCAGGGTTTGAGTCCAAAGCACTTGAATCTTCCTCCCTGCCTTTGTTCTCCTCCCTGCCCTCTCCCATCTCCCTTCTCTTCACCAAGGTTCTTTGCCCTTCAGAGACCTAACCACATACACTTGCCATACCCATACATCTTAACCACATACACTTACCGTGCCCATACATCCCCAAGAACCAACCCAGAATTTTTCTCACAATTCCAGTCCAATTCTCAAACCCCTATCTGGAAAAATGAAATGTTGAAGTGGGGGACAAGTGGAACTGAGGTATGACAGAGCCGAACACAGCTAACCAAGCCTCCAAAGGAAATCCTTCTCTTCAAAAGCAGAGCCTTTGAAACCAGATGACTCTACAACAGGCTACCCTCAGGGAAGTAGCTGGGTAAGGGACAGGGGAGATGGAGCCACAGGATGATGGAAAGAGAAGCAATGAAATGATTAAAAGTTAATCAAATAGCATCCCCAAGAGGTGCAAAAAAAAAAAAAAAAAGAAAGAAAGAAGTATGAAGCCCTGGCCACCTAGCATATCTAGCAACGACTTATAGGACTTCTTCAATGGGCCATCAGTTCCCCAAGAACACCCTGGATCCCTGTGCATCCAAAAGCCACTGTGGTCCCTGATTCTGGTGACTTGGACTGGGATTTCTGGGGCCAAAGCAGACAGAAGAATTTTCAGAGGTGGGAGGTAGGAGGAAAGGGCAGAGTCTATTGTTCGGTCCAATTAATAAGGATTTCCTTCTCTCCTTGGAGACTTCATCCCCAACTTATTTAAAATGTTTCTTTTTCTTTTTCTTTTTTTTTTTTAATTTTTTTTAAATGCTTATTTATTTTTGAGAGAGAGAGAGAGAGAGAGAGCGAGCAGGGGAGGGGCAGAGAAAGAGGAGACACAGAATCCAAAGCAGGCTCCAGGCTCTGAGCTGTCAGCACAGATCCCGACGTGTGGCTCCAACCTACGAACTGTGAGATCATGACCTCAGCCGAAGTCGGACACCCAACCAACTGAGCCATCCAGGTGCCCCTAAAACTTTTCTTTTAGGGGCGCCTGGGTGGCTCAGTCGGTTAAGCGTGGGACTTCCGCACAGGTCATGATCTCGCGGTTCATGAGTTCGAGCCCCGTGCTGGTCTCTGTGCTGACAGCTCAGAGCCTGGAGGCTGCTTGGGAGTCTGTGTCTCCCTCTCTCTGCCCCTCCTCCGCGTGGGGCTCTGTGCTGATAGCTCTGAGCTCCGATCCTGGAGCCTGCTTCGGATTCTGTGTCTCCCTCTTTCTGCCCCTCCCCCGCTCACGTTACGTTTCTCTCAAAAATAAACATTAAAACATTTTTCCTAAATAAAAAAAATAAATTTTTCTTTTAAATTGTAAGTAGGCTCCACGCCCAACGTGAGGCTTGAACTCACGACTCTGAGATCAAGAGTCACATACTCTGAGATCAAGAATCACAGCCAGCTGCCCAGTCCCCAACTTATTTTAATTGGATCTCCAATTTGGTGGGAAAAAAGGTGTTGAGAGAACTTCAGACATCTCTCCTCTGAAGGAGGAACTCCAGATACGGGCACCAAAAGAACCTCGCAGCTTTACCTAGACTCTGCAAAGGGAGTGAAAAGCACAAGGGGCGGGTTGACCTCTTCCCGGTATGCCGGTCGGGGTGGCTGGGGGAGAGAGAGTACGCTTCCCCTACAACTTGCACCTCAGTGCCGGCGCACACGCACATAAACACACCCGCCCCCTTTCCCAAGTAGAGTGCACGGAACCACACCGTGTCCCCTTCCTGCTCCGGTGGGGCCATCACTACCCGATTCCCGCGTGCGCCCCGGTTGTCGCTGGCCGCCTCACTGCTCTGCCGCCCTGCCGCGACACGGGCTCCCCCGCCAGGGGTCTCTACATCTCCAGAGCATTCGCTCTCTCTCCTGGCCCTCTCGGGGCCCAGGTGCCGGGCTTCCAGGTCTCAGTGACAGCCATTCCCCTTCCCGGGTTCCCCGGGCCTGGTGCTCGTCTCACCCGTTCTCCATGGTGCCACCGCCGCCCTCTCGAGGAGCCCGCCCTTCTCCGCTCGGATCCGGTCTGCTGAGCTGCGCCGCCCTGCGCTGAGCTGTCCTCGCCGGGTGCGGTGTATACAGTGAGTGTACTGTTACTCGCAGCTGGCTTATATCCCAGCCTGGAGTCCCCAGCCAATAGCAGCCGAACACGCAGGCCGGCCCCCATCTCCATGGCGACACACCCAGATTCAATTGCCCGAGGCTAGGCTAACAACTTAATCTGCATTCTTTGCAGAGCTGGAACCTGACTCGCACCGCACCCTACTCCCTGGGGAAGTCTACCAAAGCATCCCTGCACCCACTTTCGTCCTCAGGGCCGAAGTTTCCCTCAAGGAAGCCTATTCGAGATGAGGGCTGGAAGCCGGAAGAGAGAGCCCCGAAAACCTTTTATCTGGAACCTCATTCCCGATTGTGTCTAGAGCAAACCATGAGGAATTTGAAAAGAGAAAAATTTAAACCTTGTATCCTGCAACTCCAGAATAAAATTAAATGAGCCTGTGTCTGAGATGTGTCAAACAAAATTTGCATCGAGGCGGCAAATTTTTTTTGCAGTCCTAGGAACTGCAATTTGGAAGACTTAGATTTGGGAGGAAAACCAAATAGTGCTCCACTGACGGGGGGGGGGGGGGGGGGGGGTGTGAAAAGCAGAGGGTCTTTAAAGGCAAAAAAAAAAAAAAAAAGGGGGGGTGCAGAGGGGGGATTCCAAGAAGACTTACATATGATGTAACTTAACATACAATGATTAGCTAAAACAGTAATTTCTGTTAAATTTCCAGCTTGCTTTCTGGGACTGCAGGAAGCCAAGATGTTGCAGTTTGGCAGTGAACTATACTTAAAGTTCATGTTCCCTGCAGAGGTGGACTTGCATAAGCCCCACTTCCCTAATGGCCTTCTGGCTCCATTTTTCCTGACAGCAGTGATTCCATTTCAATTTTTTCTTTTCATGTTTTCCCCTTTTGACCAAGATCTTTCCTTGGAAAGCTTTAATGATCAACCATTGGATCATCTGTTGTCTACCTATCTAGGAAGGTTCATTCCTAGAAGGTCATGTCCCACAGAAGAGGGAAAATGAAATGTTATAAAGAATGTCACTAAGACCATACAGTCACAGCAACAAAGAGGTTTTCAGGAAGCAAGTCTTAGGCATTGTCCTCATCTTAAAAGTCCATGAAGTTGATAGTTGACCTGTCTTCAGGGGTTGCCAATGGATAGCCATGGTTGATCATTTTATTTTAAGCCTTAGTGTGTCCATAATTTTGACATTTTAGATGGTCAAACAACAGTGAGACATACAAAGCATCAGTAATGTAATTATAATTAAAAAGGAACACATAAGAACAATAATAAGTATGATTATTTGTAATCCAGATCTTAGAAGGGGAGTCCTGTGGGGAGTCAACTGAAAAGGTCTGAAAACTTAAAATTAAACTGAGTTAGAGGGCTGAAAGAAACTCCTTTTAATGATGGCCAGTTTTAAGTTTCCAATTCAGCCTGCTATGAGGTGTTAATCTAGTTGCGCAGCAGGAAGTATTAGCGATGGCACAGACTCAGTCAACAGCCAGGAAGTAATCCAAATCTCTTCTGTTGTCTTGTACAACTCAGGCAAGGGAATCTAGAGACCACTGAGCTCTAATGGCCCTAGCAGTGGATCAGGCTATTCTTTTTTTTTTTTTCTTTTTAAAGTAGGCTCCAAGCCCAGCGGGGTCACAACCCTAGATCAAGACCTGAGCTGAGATCAAGAGTCGGATGCTTAACCAACTGAGCCACCCAGCACCCCCCACCCCGCCAGATCTGGTTATTCTATTAACAGTCTAGGGCAGATTCTTAACCATGGCCTCATTTGCAGCAGATCCCGCCAGGAAAAAGGATTCCAAAAAAGGATCCCCAAATGGATCCCCAAATCCATTCTTTCATTAGGGTTGTACCCTGTGGGAGGTCACAGTCCTGAGAATGTGTGTAGCCATTGTCTTCCTATTTGGAGGAGTTGTCATCTGGGTAGTCATTTATAATGGATAGAACTCTCTTGTTTCTATGGTAAGTGTTTAGGGCAGGAAAGATCCCTGTGACCAATTGAAGTATAGTGAAGGGAGAAATTGAATAACCTAGGAGATATTGTCCCGTTCTTTTCTGACTGTCTAGGCAGGTAAATGTCCAAGGTTGTCACTTATAGGCACGGGCAAAAATATATTCTGTGGGAGTGCAAAATATTCCTTTTTAAGTCTGATTATCAACAGACTCATTTGTAGGTATGGAGGGTAAGACAGGAGAAAACCAGGGGTCTGTTTTATTCAAGCAGCCAGATAAATGCTTCTTTTGATATCATAGGTTAGTTGAAAGAACCTTGTACAAAAGAGGGTCTTACAGCCAGAAGAGTCTGTTGGAAAACTAGTCAGGCTCCAATGTGTTTTTATGAGGCAAGGACTAGTGGCAGATAATTCTTAAAGTTTATTTATTTATTTTGAGAAAGAGAAAGAGAGCACAAGCGGGGGAGGGCAGAGATAAGGAGAGACAGAATCCCAAGCCGGCTCCTTGCCATCAGCAGGAAGCTGGACTGGAGCTCAAACTCACAAACCAAACCGTGAGATCATGACTTGGTCAAGAGTCAGTTGCTTAACCGACTGTTCCACCCAGGCACCCCTGGCAGGTAATTCTTGATGAAGTTTAGAACGAGATTGGAGGGTGACTATCCATGGGAGATGTTGCCCAGATCAGTTCTTGGGCAGGGATTAGGGTAGGTAAAGCAAGGAGAGTTTCCCTTTCGAAGGAGGTAAGGCTATTTTAACATGGTAAGTAAGGTCAAAAGGGGCTGTCTGATTTATGGTGACATTGGACAGAAAAGAGAGGTTGTAAACAGGGATGACCAAAGGGGCACTGTATCCTCCATAACCTATAGTGGCCTGATGGTGGCAGATCCAACAGTCAGAAAGATTTCCTGCCTGTGCTAAACTCTGGGATATTTGTGTGACTGTTTTTCCTCTGTGACAAAACAGGGAGGAGGCATCAAGTCAGGAGAATAATTTCTTTAAATGAAATAAAGGAAAAGAAACTAAAGGAGGATAATAGCAGCACCAATTTAAGAGTAAGAAGATACTATAGTAGTAGAATGGGTTTTTAACCAAAGGAGGGATTTTACCACCCAGTGGAAATCCCAACTTTGTGTGAAAGAGCAAAGATCACAAGGATTCTTAGAAGGAACAATAATCTAAGAATTTCAACCAGCTTAATTGTCTTCATATATCATTGCAATAACTGGCATCTCTGGATTTTGTTTTGTTTTGTTTTGGGAAGTGGCAAACAATAATGTAATTAGAATAACTTAATCAAAGAGCTTTCAGCAGTAAAGGGAAATCAAAGAGCTAAACAGTGGGTAATAACTATGACAAAGGATTGATACACTGGTGTGGTCCTGACTCTTGCAAAAGCAGTTTACATCAGATGCTGGTGGCTTCCAGTCCAGGACTCAAAGAGTCACTTGGAATAAGTTTAAGTTTTCTGGAAATTCTTAGTTGGCTGCCTCTGGTAGGTAGAGAAGACCATTTAGGAGGAGGAGCCTTTTCTAAATGAGAAATATGAATCCATGAGTCAGTGCTTCCTCAGCTTGGCAGCATAAGGACTGGTTAATTAATACCTGGTATGTTCCCTTCCATCAGGGCTTAGAGCATCCTTATGAAGGTGTCTTTTTCAGCGAACATAATCTCCAGGTTGGAGGTCATGATGGTGTATGTCTTTGTTTCCCCAGGGCAAGCTATGTAAAGATTGTTCTAGAAGCTGGGAGTTAGCCTTTATTTTCTAAAAAAATTTTTTAATGTGTATTTATTTTTGAGAGAGAGAGACAGAGTGCTAGCAGGGGAGTGGCAGAGAGAGAGGGAGACACAGAATCCCAACTAGGCTCCAGGCTCCAAGCTGTCAGCACAGAGCCCGACGTGTGGCTCCAACCTATGAACTGTGAGATCATGACCTGAGCCGAAGTCAGAGGCTTAACTGACTGAGCCACCCAGGCACCCCAAGAAGCTGGGTGTTAGCCTTTAAAGCTTTAACAAGTTCCTTGCAATACATTAGGAATTTCCTTTAAGCAAAACTAGTTGATACATGCTTTTATCTAGCCTCATAAGCCTGCCAGTAGTAAGTTCAATAAGAGATTATCTGTTCTTTCCAGGACAAGTTAAGCAAGACCAGTTGCAGAACTTTAGGCCAAGGCAGTTTGAAAGACTCTCTTAGTTTAGCTAATTTAATGGTTCCACTAATACATTCTATCAATCCTAAAGATTGGGATTGATAAGCACAATGGAAATGCTGCAGAATGGGCCACATTTTGCAGATAGATTGGATTACTCAGCTAGTAAAATGAGATCCCAAATCGCTATGAAGTTCAGAGGGAACTCCCCAGGTAGGAATAATCTTTTCTAACAATGTCTTGCCTGCTGCTCTGGTGGTGGGTTTCCAACATGGAAATGAACTCAACCTACCTACTGAGAAAACAATATAAATCATTGCTAGTATATATTTATATCCTTGGGAGGGAGGCAACAGGATGAAATCCATTTGCCATAGCGTGAAAGGTCCAGAAGGCAAAGGGGAATGTCCCATACAAGTATGAATAGGCTTTCCAGAATTCTGTTTTGGGTAAATGTGACAACTAGGGTATACCTGTGAGATGATTTTTGGTGATGGCTTCTAGTAGTATTGTCTTCCCAGTGAGACCATCTTATCAGTATTCTAATGTGTCAAATCATGTATATATTGCGGGACATGTCTCTGTAGGCAATCGGAGGATGGGTTGATAGGATCTATCCATTGATTTTATCTGAGGTCAGATTTATAACCTTGTTCTGTCCATTACTTTCTATTTTGCCAAACAGTTAACTGTTGGGCTTCTGTTATTTTACGTTTTTGATTGTCAGCGAATTCAGGAGACATGGAAGTTGCAGGTGCCTTTATTAAAGGTGAGGGCTGACTTAAAGCTGCTGAGTTAGTAACTACATCAGGCAAATGACTTCCTCTGCTTTTCTCTGTTTGCCATAGAGTGTCCTAGAATTTTAATTATCACCAAATTTGGGTAGTTGAATAACATTTAAAAATTTTGTAATGTTTATTTATTTTGGGGGGGGGGAGGAGGCAGAGAGAGAGAGAGACACAGAATCCGAAGTAGGCTCCAGGCTCTGAGCTGTCAGCACAGAGCCCAACGTGGGGCTCAAACTCATGAGCTGTGTGATTATAACCTGAGCTGAAGTTGGACACTCAGCCGGCTGAGCCACCAGGCACCCCAGATACCATTTAATAGATCTAATACATAAGAACTATTTTTTATTTTCTGTTCAGAAGAAGTCAAGAAACCTGTTTGTTTCCAGAGCATACCAAAATCATGAGCAACACCAAAGGCGTATGTACTATTGGAATAGATGTTAGCAGCTTTATCTTTACCTAGAAAATAGGCTCTAGTTAAGGCAAAGAGTTCTGCCTGCTGAACAGAAGTGGCCGTTGGTATGGGTTTAGCTTCAGTGGTTTCCGTTAGATATTATAGCATAACCGTCTAGATAGAGACCGGTTTTATCCTTTAAATAGGATCTGTCAGTAAGCCAGATTAATTCAGCATTCTTGAGATAAATTTCCTGTAAATCAATCCAAGGGGTTAAAAGTTGATTAGTCAGCTTTAAACAGTCATGAGAGTTTTCATCAGTTGGTAGAGGAAGAAGTGTGGCCGGGTTTAAGGTGTTACAGGAAGCAATGGTCATGGTGAGGGGGTGGGGAGCAAAAGTCCTTCAATGGAGGTTAGCCTGCTGGTAGATAAGAGCTGAGTGTGAGGAGAGTGAAGCAAAGCTTCTACTGAGTGGATGGTAAGTAGAGAACCCATCACTCTTTCTTTTATGTGTTGTGGCAAGTTGGCAGTAGCTGCTGTTGGCCTCATATGAGGAAGGAGGCCCTTAGCTACTAGATCTAATTGTTGGCTCTAATAACCTATGGGCCTATGTTGATCCCCATGGCATTGAGTAAGTACACATATGGCATTTCCCATAATTTTGTGGAAAAAAAGGAAAAAAGCAACTTGTAATTAAGATGACCCAGTGCAGGTAAGTCATGAAGGCTGTCTTTAATGAGGAATCTTGAGCCTTTTTGACCAGATGAGAAGTTTAGTCTGATCAGCTTTAGGAAGAGTATAAACACTGGGCTATGGCAAAAAAAAAAACAAAAACAAAAACAGTGAAATCCAGTTCCTACACTACACTGCTAGTCCCCCCCGATCCTCTGAGCTTTTTGTGCTATGGCAAGGGAAGGGTAAAATGCCCTGACTCCTGTCTGGATCTAGATGGAGGCCATGATCAATAATTAGATGCCCCAGTACTTAACTTGAATTTGCAACTCTGGAGTTTCTCTTTTGACAATTTATGTCCTTTTTTTTTTTTTTTTTTTTTTGCTAATTCTCAGAGGAGATGGACAGTGTCTTCCAAGGATGTCTCTTCTGAGGGGGAACAGACGAGGAGATCATACACATATTGCAAAAAGGAAGAATTCTGAAAAAAAAAATGACATCAGCAAATCAGCCTTCAGAATTTGAGAAAAATAGGTAGGGCTTTTGGTATAGCCCTGAGGCATAACAGTCCAGGTAAATTGTTGATTTTCCCATGTAAAGGCAAACAGGTATTGGCTTTCAGGGTCGGTACAAAGATCTATGACAGTGAAGGTTGTGCTTTCTGGAGATAAGACTGAAAGTAGAGTATGAAGATTTGGCACAACTGGGTGCTGAAGAATAAGGATATTGGTGATAACTCTTAACTCCTGAACAAACCTCCATTCTCTTCCATGGGATTTTTGTACAGGAAGGAAGGGGATATTACAAGGGCTTGTATATTGAACAGTTAGGCTTTGTGTGTGTTTTTAAAAATTTTTTTTGGCCTTATTTAATATATTCCTCAATTATGGGCTTGATTCCTTGAACAGCCTCTGTATATAATGGATGTTGGCAGGGGCACCTGGGTGGCTCAGTCGGTTAAGTGTCTGACTTCAGCTCGGGTCATGATCTCACAGTTTGTGAGTTTGAGCCCTGCATCAGGCTCTGTGCTGACAGGTTAGAGCCTGGAGCCTGCTTTGGATTCTGTGTCTCCCTCTCTCTCTGCTCCTCCCCCGCTCATGCTCTGTCTGTCTCTCCTTCAAAAATAAATTAATAAAAACATTTTTAAAAATGGATGTTGGTAAATATTTGTCAGAGGCTTTCTTTCATCCACTAGAATTTTTATAGGTGGTGCAGAGTGGATGTGGCCTCTATCAGTGGCATTTTTTTGCCCAAAGTTTCTCATGGATAGAATCTTGGAGAGAGATGGGTGTATGAGCTATGTTATTAAAGAACACAGGGACAGGGGATGCCTGGCTGACTCAGTCCATGGAGCATGCAACTCTTGATCTCAGGGTTGTGAGTTTGAGCCCCACGTTGAGTGTAGAGATTACCTAAACATTAAAAAAAAAAAATCTTAAAAAAAAAAAAAAAAGATAAAGATCACAGGGACAGTAACCAAGAAATCGTCTTGAGATTTTTCATCAGGTTAAAATTTAAAAATATTTCCTTTTTTTGGAAAAAAGATGTGTGTCAATTGTTGTAATTGCATATTCCTAATTTGGGTTGCTTATACTTGAGTATTTAGGGCTTGTGTGGGTTTCTTTTTTGTATCTTTTTGAATAGCTTTGGAGAGCTGCCCAGCAGTAATTAACTAGGTCATGGAATTTCATAGTAGCCGAGTTAAGTTGCAGGGGTGGTTTTTGTTTTTGTTTGGTTTAAGTTGCAGGTTTTGAAAAATTAATTAATTAATTAAAAAATTTTAAATCTGAGTTGCAGGTTCCTCTTGCAAACCTTCAATAAAAGCACAATTTAACAAGGTGGAGGTGTAATGGTCAACTTTTTCAATGCCAGATAATTGCTTAAAAATTTTCTCACATCTTTCAAAATCATACAAAACCCATTCATCAGATCTTTGGACACATTTTTTGGATTTTTTTTCCAGGTCAATAGTATGGGGAAAACCATCAAGAATCTCTTTGTGGAGTCTTTTAGCTAATTTTGAGGCTTCTTTCATGTCTACAGCCTTTTTGTGGGGAAATCCAATAAAAGATCTGTCCATACTCCTTTTTGCATCCATTCTCTAGCAAATCTTTCATCTATTAACATGAGAATGAGCTGATAAAGATCAGAGAATCCTGGCTTATGAATTTGGACTACAATCAAGAATTGTCTAGCAAACCCAATAGGGTTTTCTCTAGGGTTAGGAAACTCCTTGGTAATAGCTCATAGTTCAGCTTTACTCCAAGGAGAACGAGAGAACTGGGATCCTAAAATATCATCTCCTGGCTTAACTATAAAAGATGCTATAGGGGCGCCTGGGTGGCGCAGTCGGTTAAGCGTCCGACTTCAGCCAGGTCACGATCTCGCCGTCCGTGAGTTCGAGCCCCGCGTCAGGCTCTGGGCTGATGAGCCCCGCGTCAGGCTCTGGGCTGATGGCTCGGAGCCTGGAGCCTGTTTCCGATTCTGTGTCTCCCTCTCTCTCTGCCCCTCCCCCGTTCATGCTCTGTCTCTCTCTGTCCCCAAAATAAATAAACGTTGAAAAAAAAAATTAAAAAAAAAAAAAAAAAGATGCTACAGGTAGGGGTGGGTCCTGAGAAGTCTCCAGATAATCAAAGAAAGGAAGTTCAGCAAGAAAATGAGAGAGGGATGGTGGACAGATAGGCAGTGGGGAGCAAATGGAGGGAGTGATGGAGCAGCAGAAGACTCTTTGAGTTTAGTAAGTCTCTGAGACAATTCAGAATTTGCCTTAGTTTAGAATTAGTATCCGGGAAGGAAGCAATTTTTGAGTCATGAACACATTTTGAAGACTTGAAATGCTAATTAAAATAAGCTTCCCATGGGACACCTTGGTGGCTCCATTTGGTTGAGCACCCGACTCTTGATTTCAGCTCAGGTCATGATCCCAGGGTCATGGGATCAAGTTCCACATCAGGTTCCTCGCTGAGTGTGGAACCTGCTTCTGATTCTCTCTCTCTCTCTCTCTCTCTCTCTCTCTCTCTCTCTCTCTCTCTTCCTCTGCCCCTCTCCCCTGCTCACTCTCTCTCTTTCACAAACAAATTCCTCATATGGATTATTTAGTCTTCTATTCTTTCTCTAATTGATTGCACATATAAACTAACATAGGAATTTTGAAAGAGCCCCAGGTTGGCCAATTAAATTTTAAGTCATCCCAGGTAATCATTGTCCAGAGAGACAGGAATTTGCAGGATGAGGACCCATAATTCTTATATATAAAACCAGTAGGATTTCCAGAAGAAGGCTGCCCAGCAGCCTATCTCTCAAAAAGCAAACTGCATTTTCAAGAGGAACTAAGTACTCACCAGGGCAACAGACAGGAAGTGAAGTCCTGAGAACAAAAGTGGCAACAGAGGACACTCAAAGCAGAACCTCAGACTGGGAAATTTGGATTACAAGAAGACTTATCAGACTCTGACTGGGACCACTGGGGAGATGACAGGGCACAACGGACCCTTGTAAGTACCTCATTTGAATCTATGAGAGAGCCAGAGGAGGGAGATGAGATGCTCTCCGGTCCCACTTCTGACGTCATGTAATGTCAAACAAAATTTGCAGTGAAGCTGCAAGGCAAACAAAAATTTATTTGGGGACTTAAGAATTGCAATTTGGGAGACACATATTGGGAGAAAACCCACATTGTGCTCTGCTGATGGGTAAAAGCAGTGGGTCTCTAATGGCAAAAAAGAGCATTCCAAGATGGCTTACATAAATTGTTTTGCAAAATTATAATTGGCTAAAAGAGTCTAATTCCTGTTGAATTGCAGCTTTCCATCTGGGGCTGCAAGAAGCAGTATATTGCAGTTTGGCAATGAACTATATTTATTATTAAAAAATTTTTTTTATATTTATTTATTTTTGAGAGAGAGAGAGAGACAAAGTGCAAGTGGAAGAGGGGCAGAGAAGACACAGAATCCAAAACAGGCTCCAGGCTCTGAGCTGTCAGCACAGAGCGCGATGCAGGGCTCAAACTCACCAACTGTGAGATCATGAACTGAGCGAAAGTCAGACACTTAACCGTCTAAGCTACCCAGGTGCCCCAGGAATGAACTATATTTAATGTTAATGTTCTGTGCCCAGATGGCCTTGCATAAGCCCCACTTCTCTAGTGGACTCATAGCTCCATTTAGATGGGCTTTCTTTTTTTTTTTTTTTTTTTTTAATTTTTTTTTTTTCAACGTTTATTTATTTTTGGGACAGAGAGAGACAGAGCATGAACGGGCGAGGGGCAGAGAGAGAGGGAGACACAGAATCGGAAACAGGCTCCAGGCCCTGAGCCATCAGCCCAGAGCCTGACGCGGGGCTCGAACTCACGGACCGCGAGATCGTGACCTGGCTGAAGTCGGACGCTTAACCGACTGCGCCACCCAGGCGCCCCTAGATGGGCTTTCTTAATAGGATTGACTTCATTTCAGGTTTTTTCCCTTGTGAGTCACATCCTGGAGAAAACAAATAGGGTAAACCTTAGAAACTGTGCTGAACTGGAGGTTACAGGATTTGGGAAAACGTATCAACTCTAAATCCAGGACCCATATGGGGAGAAGAAAAAGTTGTCAGAGAAAGAATTCCTGGATCTTTAAAACAAAAAGAGAAAGGGTGGGACTGGGGTGGGGATGGTATAGGGATGTGACCGGCAAATGCAGACCATTCATTCATTGACACAATACTGGTTCCAAGCAATTCAGATAACTAAGGGACTCCTCATAATAGAACTATACAATATAGCACCTTTGTAAGAGCTCAGCTCTTCCTCTCCCCTCTTTTGCAAGTTTAATTAAGCTTACATAAAATTACAAATCAATGGCCCTTGCTTAGCTATCAGAATCCCCCATCTGTTTCCAGTTTCCTGAACACAATTTTTCCTGTTTGCCATTTTACCCACCTTACCCACTGCTATGGTCCAAGCCACTGTTTCCCAGCCCTGTTTCTGTCTCATTCATAAAACTGAGTCCAGTACCAAATGAAGGGTATATTCTATCATCGTTATTGTTGTTATGCTATTATTATTATTATCCTTATTCATTGAGTAATTTTAGCAAAGATAACAACAGGGTAATCTAAAAGTAAAGTTCACCTTCGTAATGAACTATGAACAATTGAAACATTGAAAGCACAATTTTTTTAAGTTTATTTATTTATTTATTTTGAGAGAAAGAGAGAGAACGAGCAGGGAAGGGGCGGGGGTCGTGGGGACAAAGGATCTGAAGTAGGCTCTGCGCTGACAGCAGACAGCTGGATGTGGGACTCAAATTCACAAACCAGGAGATCATGACCTGAGCTGAAGTCAGACACTTAACCGACTGAGCCACCCAGGCATCCCTGAAAGCACAATTTTAAACGATGGATGAGATCAGTCCTAAGTAAAAATCATCCCCAGGAAATATTCATCTATATTTGATTGGCGAAAGTTTTTTTTAATTGCCCAAATCCAATCCAGTTTACACAAAAGACAAGAGTATGACATAATTATATTTAAGAAAGTGCAAACTTAGTCAATTAATTTTATGGACTGTCTAAAGTAAGTGTATATAAACCAAAAGAAGATGATCTATGATAAATCTACAAAAAGAAAAATGGGGGACCAGCCTCAGTCTTCTGTAATGTTTCCACAGCATCACGTGGGGAAGGGTGTATATATATATATATATATATATAATGTTTAAGATATATATATATATATATATATATATATATATAGAGAGAGAGAGAGAGAGAGAGAGAGAGAGAGAGAGGGAGAGAGGGAGAAAGAGAGAGAGAGACATAAACATTCTGGCCACCAAAGAAATGTACTGTTATGTGACAGGCAAAGACAGTGTACCAGACCGCTCCTTGGCCAGGGTGACATTACCTTTAGAACTTCACAACATACTTTATTCTGAATTCAAGTTCAGCCACCCACCTCCAGCACAATCACTTAGACCCCCAATCTCATTGGTTTCACCCATGGCCCAGAGAAGAGTCTACCCTATGAGACTCAGCAGGCCTCCTCAGACCACATCCTTATCTTGTGGCCTATCCAACAACAGGGCTCAGGGTCCAGGTCACATCAGACCCTACCTTGAATCCCATCCTACCCCTAACCTTGGCTAGTTTACATCTCTTACTGCCTACCTCACAAGTTTTTGACCTCTAAAGGGCACAGACTCAGGCATTTTGAGTGTGTATATCTGCTGCACTGTGAACACTGTATACAGCAGATACTTAACGGTCAAATATATGAAATGTTTATTATTTCTCTTTAAGCCACCTCAAGCCAAGTCCCCATACTCTATTCATTTATGACCACTTTGATCTGTTTTCAACATCCCAGTCAAGATGTTCCCAGTTTCTCAGTTTACAGTGCACTTAGTATCTCAGCAAATTTTTATAGCCCCCTTAGTTCAAAATAAATACTTAATACATTTACTTTTTAAGTAGTTGGTTCCTAACAACTTAGCAACCATTTAGAAAAAATAATACACACACACTGAATGAAAAAAAAATATTTGTTTATATTTCTTAGATAACTGCAAATAATCCCTAAGGGGATGTGTGTGCCTGTTGGGCACTGAACACCTTCTCAAACCTTGAAATCCAATACTGCTACCCTCATTTCCTGTTCTGGGATGATTTTCATGCAGTACTTATTTTTTTTATCAGAGGGACCTCCTAAAACCCAACTTCACAAAGATATTTTGTCATCAAAAGGAATGTTGCAACAATCTAATGTTCATATTATGAGTTACTTTGAACTGGTAGTTTGCAGAGTATATAGAGATATTGAATATGGCTGTGTTTCCCTTAAAATCTTTAAATATCCCATGGTACCCATGAGAATTTGTACCGGAGCACAGAGTTTGGAAACTATGGCTCCAGTCACTCCATGCCACCTCCATTCCCGAGTTTATGTAGTATAGATGAGTAGACTCTGCAATCAAACTACCTGTGTATGAATTCCTTCTCCACCCCTTACTTACTGGCTGTGTGATCCGAGACAAGTGAAAGTCTCATTCTGCCTCAGTATTCTCATCTGTAAGGTAGTGATAATAATAGTATTTACTGTTGTTGCAAGAAGTGTAGAAAATGCTTGTTAAGTGTTTAGATAAGTGCCTGGAATTATATTAATTATAATTATAGTAAATTATAGTAAATGTTGGCTATTATTATTATTATTCCCCATTGTCTCTTTTTCTTTCTGGTTTCTCTAGGTCCGCCTAACCATAAATTGGGTAAGAAGAACAACCAGAGGTGCACCCAGCCCGTCAACATCAACTCTTATTGTGCGCTGTTCAAAACAGTAACCACTAGCCAAATGTGACTATGTAAATGTAAGAACATTAAGATGAAATAAAAACAAAAATTCAGTTCCTTAGTTATACTAGCCACACTGCAACTGCTCAACAGCCAGATGAGGCTAGTGGCTACCATTATCCATGGTAGAGAAACATTTCCATCATCACAGAAATTTTTATTGCACAGCATTGTTCTTATCTTTTCTAGACACTGGAGCCTACTTAAACAAGAACAACAATAAATAACTAGACTATACCCTCTCCCACCTCACCCAAACTCCCATACTACCCTGCATCTTGGTTAACTCACTCACTCTGGGTATAACTGAAAACATTCTTTGCCCTGGAAATGGAGTCAGGGACTGTGCTGTTTTCACACAGGTGTAAATTACCACTTCAGGAAAGGGGAAAGAAGAAACAGGGTATATGAAGAAGAGAAATCAAATTGGGACACTGTGGGTCACAGAAGCTAGGCCGATGTTTCTCACCCTATTCTCCACCATCTATTTAGCAACAACTTGGAAGGTTGGAAGGTTACTACTTGGCTGAAAGCCTGAAGAAAAAATGCTTCCAAATCTTTACAGTTTCTTTATATCCTTGGGTCATAGACTTTTATGAAATATTCCCCTCAAAATTCATTACGTTAAAGCTTTTACCTTGTAATCCCAATGTGACTATTTGGGGATAGGGACTTTAAAGAGATAATTAAGGTTAAATAAGGTCATAAGGGACCCTAATCCAGTATGACTGGTGTCATATAAAAAAAGGAAGACACCAGGTATATGTGTGCACAGACAAAAGGCCATGTGAGGACACAGTGGACAAGGCAGCTATTTGCAAGCCAAGGAGAGAGGCCTGTAGACACCTATATCTTGGACTTCAAGCCTCCAGAACTGTAAGAAAATAAATTTCTGTTGTTTAAGCCACTGGTCTGTTGTATTTTGTTATGGCAGCCCTGGCAAACTAATACACCTCTCTAGTGTAAGTGAGAAGACCCCACCCCACAAGTAAGATGGCACATACCAGGGATAATATTGACACTATTCACCTGGATCGCACAGGAAGCAAGCAAGCAGCCAACACCAGCCATACACACCTGATGCCAGCCACACTGGAGTACCTCAGCTGGATATTCACCCTGGTTGGGACCGCAGGTGACAGTATTACTCAGTACACAAATTCACCTCAAGATGGTGCTTAAGTTTGTTCATTCATTAATTTAATAACCATTTATATAGCAACTTCCATGTGCCAGGCATTGAGCATAAAAAAAGACTCCATCCCAAATATCAGGTATTCCGCCACCTCTGTGCTTCTTCCTTTTTCAATCTGGCTGGCAAATGATGTGAGTGCAGAAGCATTAAACCGTAAGTCAGAAGAACTGGACTTTTAGTCCCGTTTCAATCTCCCACTTAGTTTAAGTAACTATAGCTTACAGAGCCTCCGTTTCTATATCTATAAAATATAGTCTTGCCTTCCCTGTCCATCTTGTAGTGGGTTTTGAAATCAAAATATAAAAGTGCTTTATTAACTGGGAGCAAGTTACAAATATTATCATTACTTTTTGTAATTCTCTGCCTGTTGATCTACTCGAGACAGAGCTCAAATCCAAGTTATCCATGCACAATAATATAATAATCCCTCTTTATAGTTCTAAAGTTTTCTCTGGTTGCTCTGGCTGGAAGTGATTTCTTCTTTCCCTGAACTTGGATGATACCGTTTAACTCATTTGGTGTGGAGCACATTTTGCATCATGAATTTCTCGTATTCATATTTTTCCACGTAATAAAAGATACTCATGTTGATATTTTGTACGGTGACTTTTCACATTATGTCTCCCTAACAAGAGTGTGCGTTTCTTAAGGAGTGTCTTTCACAAAGAGTAGATATTTAACAAATATGCGTAGATGTACCAATCGCTTCAATTTTACCATCTGTAGTAGGTCAAAAAGCATGGCCACCATATTTTGCAGCTCCTCCCATCAAGGTGTGAAGTCCATTTCCCCACGCCTTGAACCTGGGCAGCCTTATGACTTGCTCTAACCATTAGATGTAGTAGGGATGAAGTTGTGCTAATGCTGGAGCTAGGCATAAAGATGTCTTAGGGCTTCTCCTTTCACTCTGTTGGACCATTGCCCTAAGCACCGCCATGCCATAAAGAAGCCCCATCAGGCCAGCACATTCAGTTGCCAGACATGTAAGTAAGGCCATCTTGGACCATTCAGTTGTTACCAGTCACCACTGCACACTCATGAATGAGCCTGGGTGAAACCAATGAAAGAACCACCCAGCCAACATGCAGAATCAGAAGTTAAAAACATACATCACTTTGTTTTGGCGCTGTTTGTTGTGCAGCAACAGACAGCTGAAGAGCAGAAGAAGTATTTCTTCCCTCCGGGTAGGTAGGATTTTTCTCTATCTCTTTTATGGTCCTTCTCACAAATTACTACCTTGCTTTCTGGGTAATTACCTTCTGACCACTACCAGATTGTAATGTCATTGAGGGTGAAACAACTTATTGGTTTTAGATTTCTCCTAAAATACTATACCCAGAACTGTAGGTAGTAGGTGATGAGTCCATTTGCAGAATAAGTAATGGCTCCTTCCAAGGGAGTCTTGAAATTCAAGTCCCAGAGGAGTTTATTATAAAGTAGTTTTCATTATGAGAGCACTTAGACAGCCACTGTCTTAACTCTGTCCCACAGCCTAATAGGGGTGGTTAGTGTGTGGGTAGAGGTTAGTATGGCATGGAAAGGGAGCTTTAACAGGACATTATTCAGGGATTATTCCATCACACCTTCCTTCAGTGCCCCCTATACCTGTCAGAACATGCTTTATATTGGTTAACATTTTCTTCTCCTTTTGCTTCTCTAGCCATACACCCCTATATTTAACCTATAATGAAAACATCACCAGGAGCCCAAACTACTAAATGAATAAGCCATTTTACTATTCCATCCCTTTAAGATCCTTGGTAATGTATCCAATTATCCCTCTCTCCCACTTTTTTTATAAAAATAAAACTAGGTTTAAAAAGGCACCAAATATGGCTTTGTCGACGGTGGAGAGTCATAAAAGGACAGATTTGGGAATATATGTATAAGCAATGTACAAATAATGAGCGCTGCTCCATTCTAGAGTGAACACTTGAACTTCCGTGCCAGAAACACCAGAAAGAGCAGTAAACTGGCCTGTCCCCCTGTAGAGCCACAAACCCTTCCTCTTTTGTATCCAGAGGTTCCTTAGTTCATTAAACGCCTGTGGGACCCAACTGGTGGATGGATACCAGTGTCTAAGTAGAAGCTGGTATCCACAACCTGGGAAAGTTGTGTCTAAAAATCAGAACCCAAGTAAAGTCTCCAGCTCCTGTAGCAATCACAAATGCTGGGACAGCAGCAGTTCCTTTATCATTAAATATGTGGGGTAGGTTGTACTCCCTTCAGTGTTAGGCTCAGTGGAGAGGCTTCTGGCCAAACTGGCCATGGTCCTTAGAGTTATTTTTTCAATTCGTTGTTGCTTCCCAGTTGTAAGGCAGTTACAATTTGAGCTATGACAAGGGGAAAACCCAGGTGCCATTCGGTCTCCCATAGAGACCACATGAGGTTGGAGGAGGAGGCTGGTGGGGGCACTATCCCCAACGGTTGGGTCCAGTGGATACTAATAGACCTCAGAGTTCTCCTTTGGTTTCTGGGAAGGGTGAGGTAGAACCCTCAGCTAAAGGGTTCTTCAGGAAAAGGCAGCCATGCTAGCATTATTTTCAGTTAAGGAGCCTCTACATTAAGTAGACCTGAGCTAAAATGTCACATCTGTACCAATCAGATTTTTACCATGACCATGAACTGGAACCATCTCCCTTGACCTCCTAGTATTTCCTTCTCCTATGACAATGGGGTCCTTTCCATTTGCACTTGCTTAATTAGAGGAAATTATGTCAGTAACACCTAAAACAAGGAAGATCTCTTTAAGGTGACTCACTTTTAGTCTATCATCCATCATTAATCCCAAAATAATGGTATATTCACCCTACACTTATATGATTAAGGAAATTCTCCTAAATTATTTTTTTTTAACGTTTATTTATTTTTGAGACAGAGGGAGACAGAGCATGAACGGGGGAGGGTCAGAGAGAGGGAGACACAGAATCTGAAACAGGCTCCAGACTCTGAGCTGTCAGCACAGAGCCCAATGCGGGGCTCGAACTCACGGACCGCGAGATCATGACCTGAGCAGAAGTCGGCCGCTTAACTGAGCCACCCAGGCGCCCCTATTCTTTTTTTTAAAACATTTATTTATTTGGAGAGAGAGAGCATAAATGGGGTAGAGGCAGAGAGAGAGAGAGAGAGAGAGAGAGAGAGGATTCCAAGCAGGCTCCTCGGCGCTGTCAGCCCAGAGCCAGACACAGAGCCGGAACTCACAAATCTGGAGATTACGACCTGAGCGAGAGCCGGAAGTTTAACCTATTATTCTTTACATAACAAGGGGCTGCTCACCTTGACTTTTGCCCCTGCTCTATCTTGAAACTCCCAACAAAGTTGAAAGAACAAAGTAAAAAGTTCCCTAAGGGTGGGGGGAATCCTACATATGTTATCTCTGTCTAGGTACCCATTTAGTAGAGCACTTCAATAGGTTTGAAAATTGCAGGTATTCCCTACTTTTTATAAGTTCAAGTTATGCCACTTTGCTTGTATGAAAGAGTTTCATTAGTACAGGTATACCTCAGAAATATTGCGTGCTCAGTTCCAGACCACTGAAACAATGCCAATATCACAATAAAGGAATTCAAATAAATTTTTTTTGGTTTCCCAATGCATATAAAAGTTATGTTTACACAATGCTGTAGTCTATTAAGTGTGCAATAGCATTATGTTTGAAAAAAGTATGTATGTTAATATTTTACTGCTAAAAAATGTTAACCATTAATTAAAAATAAATTAAAAAAAACCCAAAGATATACACCTTGTCATCATAACCCACAAAAGAAAATACAGATGGACATAAAAATTTTAATGTGAAAAATTTCTGGAAAATACGGCCTAGTTGGAGCTAGGAGGATATAATTCAAAGGAGGTGAAACCAACTCAGATGTGCATTCAAGAAGGGGTCTAAAGAAATAATTCAATATTCTTGGATCTGTTTTCACTTAACAGGCATCTGAGAAGGGAAAAGCCCTTGGTATACTGACCCAAGAAATTTCTGTAATGAAGCTCACATTTGTTAGCAAGTAACTCATATCTTTGAAAATTTCAGAATCTTATAATTTATTAGTGTTGCTTTTTGGAAGGATAGATTGCATGAGGCATCCGATTATTAAATAAAATTTCACTGGTGAAGAAAAGGCTAACCAATCATCTGAGCTTTCAACAAGTTGTAATCACTGATCACAGATCACTATAACCAATATACTAATAATAATGAAAAAGTTTGAAGTACTTCAAGAATTACCAAAATGAGACTCGGAGACACAAAGTGAACAGATGCTGTTGGAAAAATGGCACTGATAAATTTACTTGACACAGGGTTGCCACAACATTCAGTTTGTTTAAAAAAACAAAACAAAACAAAACAAAACAAAACCCACAATATCTTCGAGGAGCATTAAAGCGAAGTGCACCGAAATGTGGTATTGACTGCACCTGGTTTCCCTAAGCTTAAGAAATCCAAAAGAGGATTTTCACTTTTACCAGAAAAGCAAAATAGCTTTCACTGTTTTGCAGCTAGCTGTGGTGGAGGCCGTTCGCACAGAAGGAAAAGTGGCACCACCAAGCTCCTTCCCTGGGAACTACACTCAGCATTAAGCCGCCATAGATTTGAATTGAATTGTCTTTGAGCATCTGTACTTTTTTCTCCATGTATTTTGTGCATCCGTTAGCAAGATGTGTCCTAAGGTATCTGAAAACCCTAAGAGATTATTTTGGGGATTCGGGACTACTCAAATTTTTTTCCATAATAATGGTAATTGTCTTCGTTTTTTTCACTTCAGCTGAGGAAAGGTTTCATAGGACTCTACTTTCGGATATGGCTGGGTAAACTTGTGTCATCTGCTATGCAAGTTGAGTATGGAGGATGTATAGGGATGAACAGGAGAGTGAGTAGGATTGGCTGTATGTTGAAACGTCTGAGGGGCTCAGGAGATTCTCCAGTACTTGTCAGAATAACCTCCATTGGCAGTCTCCTCGCTGGGACTAAGTTGAGACTAGTCTCAAGACTGTCTCATCTTGTCAGCAAGGTTACTAAAACATCCTTGTACTTAATTGGTTAACTCAATCAAAAAACACTTATGATGCATATGTATTTAGGACTGGGAGGGGTCATGAAACTGAGTGAAATATGAAATATCCCTGTAGTGATAGATCCAGATTCATAAAAGGTAGTTTCATAATCAGGGATGCGGAGTGAGAGGGTGGGGTCTGCAGGGCTGGTCCCTGGAGAAGCCAGTCCTGTGTTCTGTTCCAGAAGTAACTCCAGCGGGAAAGGCTGGATGATTATCTTAACATTTTAATGCATTTCCTACTGGTACATCTTTATTCCGACTTTCTACAGGTTATTTCATTGAGCAGAGCGGCTAACTGTCGCCAGCCTTTCCTCCTCTGGCTACTCAGCCCAAGCTCCAGCACTTTCACTAGAGCCACGCCCCCGAGTTCTGGACCTAAGTTCGGACCAATACAGTTGCACCTCACTAGTCACAAGACCGAGAGGCCAGCCAATAGGAGACCAATTATAACCGCAAAGAGGAGATGTCTTTTAGTGGTATCTTTGGACCAATGAGGAGCAATGATTATGCACTCGCTCTGCGCGCGTAACAGAGGAAGCCAGGCTTCCTGAAACAGGTGACCAGTGAGCTGAAGCAGCCTAGTCCCACCTCCTGGTCTGGAGGTAACGCGATGGGCCACGCTTCCAATGGCTCGCAGAACCTCTCGTCACGTGCAGTTTTTGCGGGCCCAGCGGCCTCCGGGAGGTCATGTGACAGTTGACGTTGCCGCGACTCTCCCCAATGGAAAAAAAGAGCTGCCTTCGCAGGACCAAGAATTGATTTATCTCCACGAATAATAGCACGGCGGGGGCGGGGACAGCCTATCACGTGCTTGCGGGACGGAATCGGGCGGGGCAGGCCACTGGTTGCGGGGCGAGCTGGGCGCGCGGCGCGCAGGCGCCCTGGGGACCCGGTAGCGGCGGCGGCGGTGGCTGCGGAGACGGCGGCGGCGAATAGAGCCGGGTCCTTGGCCGAAGCAGTAGGCGGTGGTGGCGGCCATGGCGGCAGACGGAGAGCGATCCCCGCTGCTCTCCGAGCCCATCGACGGTGGCGCCGGCGGCAACGGATTAGTGGGGCCGGGCGGGAGTGGGGCTGGGCCCGGGGGAGGCCTGACCCCCACCGCACCACCGTACGGAGCCGGTAAACATGCCCCGCCCCAGGGTAAGCCGGGGTGGGTCCAAGATGTTCCCGGGGGGGTACGCTGAGAGGCGGGAGGGGGCGGGGCCGAGGGCGGAGGCGGGGCCCAGGCGCCAGGTGCGGAGCAGTTGCACCTGTGACTGGGTGAAGCTCTCTTCTTTCCGCAATTGTTACCGGAACTTGGGAACCGAAGGGGGGTCTAAGGAAGCTGACTGAAGCACGGATTATAAGAAGCCCGCCGAGCTAGATCAGAAGGGTTGAGGACCAATAAGAGTTCCTTGACCCCGTGGAGCATCAGTAGGGGTGTCTACAAGTGATGCCACCCTTCTTTTTACTTTCCTCTCCAGCGTTTCCCCCGTTCCCTGAGGGACACCCAGCCGTGTTGCCTGGGGAGGACCCACCCCCCTACTCACCCCTGACCAGCCCGGACAGTGGGAGTGCCCCCATGATCACCTGCCGAGTCTGCCAGTCTCTCATCAACGTGGAAGGCAAGATGCATCAGCATGTAGTCAAATGTGGCGTCTGCAATGAAGCCACTGTGAGTTACACACATCTATGAAATGGGCCCTGTTTCCTGGATCCTCTTTCTGATCTCTTGATTCTAGACCTTGATGTTCAGGTGTTAGCCGAATGGTAATCCTGAAACCCAGGTTTCAGTTCCAGGAGTCTCACATCACCATTTCCCCAGCAGCCACTCACCAGAGCTGATGTTTACCATCCTGCACCTTCATTTCTATTCTGGATACTTAAGCCTAGTCTTTATTTGCAAATCTTCTGCTATATGTTTTTCTTTCATTTCTCTGACCTGGCTAAGACCTTATCTGGCTAAGACCTTATCTCTCTGATCTCTTCTCAGAAGGTGTTTTTGGAGGAAATGGAAGGGATTGGAATTAAAGGTTTGCTTACCGATGTCCTCATTGTTCTCTAGCCAATCAAGAATGCACCTCCAGGGAAAAAATATGTTCGGTGCCCCTGTAACTGTCTCCTTATCTGCAAAGTGACTTCCCAGAGGATTGCCTGCCCTCGGCCCTACTGGTAAGAGGCATAAGGTGGGGAAGGGCATCAGTGGGAATAATTGGAAAGCCCTAAAAAGGATGAATGTTTGCAGAGCATGTAAAGGTGTTTATTTAGAAGGAGAAAAAGTTAGGGACTGTTGTACCGTTAGAATTTTACAGCCATCTTGTTCAAATCTCAGTAAAAAGACTGGGATGAAATTTATGTCCATTAGGGAAATAGAGAGTCTAGGGGACTGGGTGAATTATCCTCAGGTATAATGGAAGTTAGAGACCTGAAGTTTAAGTAGTGCTATTTCTCAACCTTCCCTCGGGCTAGGGTTGGGTGGGGCAGAGTATATGCCGTGTACAGAGAAGTAGAGGAATTTAGAAAGGCAGGGATTGGGAGCTATGAAGGAAGGCTAGTGTGGGCATTTTAGGATTAAAAATGATTTAAACGTAGTCTTTTTCTCCATTACAGCAAAAGAATCATCAACCTGGGGCCTGTGCATCCAGGACCTCTGAGTCCAGAACCACAGCCTGTAGGTGTCAGGGTCATCTGTGGACATTGCAAGAATACTTTCCTGGTGAGGAGGAGCATTGGGAAGCCTTGGGAGGAAGCGGGAGAAACAGAAGTAATCATGAATATATTTCTGAGTTATGATAATGAATACTGAGAAGGTCTGTTTTAATTTCCCTTCTGTTCCTTTTCCCACCCTCCCCTGCCCCAGAGCCTTCACTGGACATGACCCTGCTTCTATTAATTGGGTTCTCCCTTTTTTGTTCTCCATAGTGGACAGAGTTCACAGACCGAACCTTGGCCCGTTGCCCTCACTGCAGGAAAGTGTAAGTGACTGGAGAGTGGCATTGTTGAACTGGTAATTTTGTAACATGTACTGTAAAACCTGCAGGGCCATTGCAAGCATCAATTTGTTTGCCTCCCCACAGGTCATCTATTGGGCGCAGATATCCACGAAAGAGATGTATCTGCTGTTTCTTGCTTGGCTTACTCTTGGCAGTCACTGCCACTGGCCTTGCTGTGAGTAACCTTGATCCGGCCCTTCGTTCTTCAGCCTCATCTCCATAGCCTACAATTTGGGAAATGGCTAACCTAAAAAAAGTGAAAGAAACCGAGGGGTTTTTGTTTGTTTTGCCTTGTTTTAATGTACACGTGAGCTGAAGTTGAAGGTAACTGATAAACAATCTCCATTGTTATTATGGGAGTGAAAAACAGCCATCTTCTTTATGCAAATGACAGGGCAATGAAGAAGTGGCTTAAATTAAGAGTTGCTGTTAGAATTGGCTCCCTTGTCCAACACTAAGAAACAGACAGATGTCTGGGATTGTACAAGTTATGTACCTCCCTAGGGGAAGAGAGCACAATTGGGCCTTTAAGAAGGTCTCTGAAGGTGGATACACGTGGTTAGGCAACCAGGCACTGAAGCTTCCATTCTGTGTTGCTGTTACTAGGGCTTTTAGGAAGTGGTGAGAGATCAACAGTAACCCCATCTTCCTTCTTCTTCATCAGTTTGGGACATGGAAGCACGCCCGGCGATATGGAGGCATCTACGCGGCCTGGGCATTTGTCATCCTGTTGGCTGTGCTGTGTTTGGGCCGGGCCCTCTACTGGGCTTGTATGAAGGTCAGCCACCCTGTCCAGAACTTCTCCTGAGCTCCACAACGACCCACAGACTGTGCCTGGCCCCTTCCTGGTGGGGACAGTGACACTACAAAGGGAACCGTGGTAAAAGGCTCCCTTGGCTTCTGTAAGGGGAGCCAAGCAGCTGCCTTCCTTTTCCCTGGGGAGAGGTAGGAAGGAACCAGACCCTCACTTAGGTTTGGAGGGGTAGATAAGACCACTGCTGGCCATCTGCTTTCCTCCAAGGGCTGCTGTGTTTAGGGTGAAATAGGCAAAATGTTGCCCCTAAACCTGGGTCCTAAAAGAGGGTTCTAGCCTTGTCCTTCCTATATACTCCCTGAGAGCCATTCCTGTCCCTTAAACATTCCAGGGCAGGGTGGGGGTGGGTAGCCCTGGGGGTTCCCTCCCTTTTGTGCACCATTAGGACCTTGCTGCTGCTATTGCACTTCACCAGGGGCTGGCGCTGGCCTCAGTCCCCTCAGTCTCCTGTCCCCCCATTCTGTGTCCCGGGGGGTGGGGATGGGGTCAGCCGCTGCTCTGTACAGACCACAGGAACTGATGTGTATATAACTATTTAATGTGGGGTATGTTCCCCTAGTCCTGAATTTCCCTTAACTCCTCCTTCCAACCTTACCCCCCAGTTGCAGTATTTAACTGAGCTGGATAAGGTTGCTCTGTCTTGGGGGAAGCTAGGGATTCATCCTGTGCTTGTAAATAAATAAGGTCATGACTATCCTTTTCCAAGTTGTTTATCTTTATACATGAAAAGATAAGGAGAATTTGTAGCCCCACAAAGGGGTAGAATACAAAGACAGCAAGGCTGAAACTATGGCTCTTTATTTTCATGTGGACAGTTCAGAGAAAGTCATCAGTAGCTTTTGTTTAATGTAAAAAAAAAAAAAAGCACAAAAAAATTGGGGTTTAAAGGAAACCTAAGTGTCACTAGGAGCCTGGTTGAAGGACTCGTATTTTTAGAAGGGAAGTAACAGTGCAGATTTCTTTAGAGAGCAGTTTTTAAAGAAGTTTGGGGAGGTTAAGTTTTAAAGCTAGCTTGGGGGGCTTATTTCCCCAGCTTAAAGTAATTTAAGGGAGGTGTCACAGTGCTAGGTACAGGGTGATGGGACAGTGGTCACTGCCCAGGGCCTTGGAACGGATCTTGCTGTCACACAACGCGGGTAACAGAGAGTGTGACAACAAAAAGTAATCAAGGCGCCAACCAACATTTTTGGATCGAGCATTCATCATGTAGGTCCAAAAGGTATATGCATAGGCCGTGTTGGGGTAGAGGTGCCGGAAGCTGTCAGCCAGAGGCACAGCCTCTAGTAATTCCCCAAAGCCTTGACGCTCTTGTGGAGTGAAGCCAGCATTCTTTTTGTTTCCCTTGGGGTTGCGAAGGTCAATTTCTTCATGGGCCACATTGAGGTCCCCACAGAGCACAAGGGGCTTGCGGGAAGCCAAGCCCTTTAGGAACTTGCGGAAGGCCTCATCCCAGCGCTGCCGGTACTCCAAGCGGACCAGACCTCGGCCTGCGTTAGGTACATAGGCTGTTACCAGCACAAATGAGTCAAATTCAGCCACAATCACCCGGCCTTCCTGATCGTGTTCCTCCTCACCTACAGAAACAATGAAACAAGATCAGCATAAAAAAGTGTACAGAATGGGAAAGCAAAGAAAGTAACTCCCATTAGGAGCTGGAACGGGAATTAGCAATTGGTTTGAAAGACCTCAGGGATTAGGAATTAACAGGGTCTCACCAATGCCATAGGAGACTTTGAGTGGGCACTGGCGGGAGAGCAGGCCCACACCACTGTACCCTTCCTTGTCTGAAGGAGCTGACCAGTATTGATGGGATAGTCCAGGCAACTCTTGAAGTTCAGCTGGTAGTTTGTTCTCTGAACATTTGGTCTCTTGGAGGCACAGGATATCTGGGGCTTCTTCCTTTACCCACTGTGAGCGAGATGAAAGGTAAGAAAAATATTATCAATTCAGACAGCAACGTTTGATTATCAATCAAACATTTACTAAAGACTGTGCCAAGTACTAGAGATACACTGCTTAGAGAGTCGCACGAGATTTTAACACTTCTAAATTATAGAACTGGCAACTGAGAGGTAAAGAGTGTTACATGCAACACTGAAGAGATTATATTTCTTCCACAGGCAGAGGATAGGCATCTAAGATTTTTAAGCAGTGATTATTTAATTTTAAGTAAACTCTAGCTCTGCCACACATGGAGCAGCTTAAGTTCACCAACTGGTGGACTGAGCCAGCCAAGCACCCCTAAGCAGTAGTATTTAAACGGAGGATAAACTGGAAATGAAATGGAGCAAGTCCAGTAACAAGGTTTTTGCAACATGCAGGGGAAGGGATGAAGCCATTAAAACAATGGAAATAAGTTGAAAAAGACATTTGGAAATAAAAAGGTAAAGGTTGGTGAAGCCCCTCCTTTTAACTCTTGCACAAAAAAAACTAGACAAGGGGAAAAAACCTACAGGTTAGGGAAAGGTGATTAAATCCCCAAATCATTCAATACTGAAGAATGTCTCTTCTGGAACCCTCCTTGAATTCCACTCACATCTAAACCTTTCTTTTTAATCCAGGCTCGAAGCCCATCCACATTCCAGGAGCAGATCTTGAGTGTGGCCGATTTACCACTGGGCGAGGTTTTCTGATCTGGGGGGTCCTCATACAGGACCGGCCCCTCTCCTGCTGCCTCTTTTTCGTTTTTCTTTGCTCCAACCTTACTCTTCTTGGCTTCTGGCTCTACAAAATAAGCAATATACAATGATAAAGTTGGCAGTATCCAACTCTGATCCGGATTGGATCCCCCATTATGAGCTTGCAGTTGCTGCGACTTCTTCAGCCTGCAAAAACGCAGTCAGCAGGTCCGCACTTCCTGTTCACCGGGGTTAGAAACCCCCTCACGGCAGCCCCTAGGGAGAGGGCCTCATTTCATTCTCTTACCAATCTTGGGCTCTTCCCCGTCTTCTGCCACAGCTCCCTTTTTCCCACGCTTCGGCATCACTGTAGCGAACGCCCTTCTGAACCTGTACCACGTCGCCCACCGAAGCAGTATTTTTACCGCGTTACCTGCAGACGAGATGTCGTGAAACCAGCTAAAGCTGGGGAAAAAACGACTTCCTCGGGCGCCCCCGCACTAGGTACCGCCTTTCAAATCAAACTATCTCTGAATCCTTTCCCCGCCTCCATGCAACCTAGGCCCTTCAGCCCCTCACCCACCAAACTAGATCATTTCATTATGCTTTGTGCCGTGCTCGCGAGATCTGCCCTCCAGCCGATCGAGGGCCTTAATTAAGGGTCCCGACTTAGCTTGCAGATCAGACGATCAAGAAACCCCACTGCTGGGCAAAATAAGAGCAACCCTGCATCTGACCTGCTCGGCTCCCAGCCTGGCTCCTCCTTACCCGAGCACAAAGAATTCGTGCACGCCGTGCCCCCACGTGGGTATCTGGAGTGGTCAGGTGATCTGAGATGTGCAGCCTGAGGCGGGGGCATGCGCGTGATTGGTCTGTCTGGAACCACGTGACGGGAAGGCTCGCCCTACTCCCCCCACCCCACCCCACCCCCTTCTGCAACTCTCCAGGGGACTGAAGGCCCCGGCCTTCCATTCTTGGGCTGTTTATCGGCGTGCCAGATGCAGGATTCATTCTATCACCCTGACCGAAGATCCCAATGCTGTGCAAGAGAGGGAAAAAAGTCAGTGGAGAAGGCTGGCTGGACAACGGGAGAGAAGTAAAGAGATGGATAGGAATGTAAGGAGCAGATGCCGGCTCAGCGTCCCTGGCAGTTAGGAGGACAGGTCCTTGAAGGGGCCTTGATGGGCCGCTGTGATGACGGGGGCGGGGCTGCCGCGGCGGCGCCCTCCGCGGGAGTTCTTTGGCATCTCTTGGTGCACGCTGGTACCCGGCCCCCGGGTACGTAGTCTTCCCGTGCGCTGCGGAATCCGCGGCCCAGCACGGCCTGCTGAGGGCTACACGGTTGCGGTGGTAGCTAGCCCTGCTGGCGTTTTCTCCCAGGCTCGGCCATGCCGACGGTGCTGGGGTTTGAAGGCAGCGCTAACAAGATTGGCGTGGGAGTGGTGCGGGATGGCGCGGTGCTGGCGAACCCGCGGCGGACTTACGTCACGCCTCCCGGCACAGGTGCGTGTGTGCGGGATTGACAGTTCACAGCGCCCTTCTCGCGCGGCAGCGCCTTCCATCCGCCCAAACGCTAGCAAAGTAGGGCGTAGAGCGCGTTGTCCCCTCACAGAGCTGTTGATCCGAGTGTCTGAGATTCGTGGGGCAGGATTAACCTCACTAGGCTGATAGAAGAGTGACAGACACTTGGACCTGGATCTTCTGGGTTCGTTTAGCTTTCGTTGAGCGCTTTTTATGTCCTTATTGTCAGCCGGAAGCAAAAAATAAATGTTTTGAGCTTCTGTGGAGTCGGACATACAAACAGAAGTTTATGGTAAGATGAACAGTGTAACGCAGATGCAGTCAGAACTTCCTAGAATGAGAAGGAGTGTAGAATTGCAGCTTGGGTGTTAGGAACAGCAATATTCATTTTCAGTATTTGTTTTTGGATTTATGTTCCTTACTCTTAAAATGGGAATAGTCATACCTGCATTATTGAGTCTTGAGAAAGAAATAAATTGTTAGACGTATTACTTTTAATGAATGTGATTTGTATGTTATTTGTTACTGTGTTGTATTTTGTCTGCCCACCCCTAAAACTTCTGCATATGTGGGAGAGGACCACTGACTTGTATATACCTGAAAAGCCTCCCTGAACAGGTGATGTTGTGACAGCTCTTTCGTTAGAAAATACATATCTGTGTTTAGCACTCACACTTCTAGGCATTTTGGCACCAGGAATGCAAGGATAAATAAAATAGCCAGTGCTTTGAGATGCTTATGGTTAAATTGGGGAAAACTACAGGTGATTATAATGCTATAATTGATATACGACACAGTGTGTAAAGTACAATGATATGATCGTGCACAGGGCTGGTAGGGTCACAGAGAAGATCACTAAACGGTTTGAGTTAGTTATCCCTTGAATTAAGTCCTGAGGCTGAGTAGGAGTTGAGTATGAAGAAAGGCATTTCTGAGAGCTGGTCAGCCTACCTGAACAGGCCAGAAAGAGTATATCTGAAAACCTGTAAGATAAGATACTTGAGGAGAGTGAAAGAGATTCTTCCTACACTGTGTAAACCTTAAAAATAAAGGGGCGCCTGGGTGGCGCAGTCGGTTAAGCGTCCGACTTCAGCCAGGTCACGATCTCGCGGTCCGTGAGGTCGAGCCCCGCGTCGGGCTCTGGGCGGATGGCTCGGAGCCTGGAGCCTGTTTCCGATTCTGTGTCTCCCTCTCTCTCTGCCCCTCGCCCGTTCATGCTCTGTCTCTCTCTGTCCCAAAAATAAATAAATGTTGAAAAAAAAATAAAACAACCAGTTGTTTTACCAGTAAAATGGGCTCATTTAGGAATGGTAGAGAATTGTGATTCAGATCAGGGAAGCTTTGGCAAAACCATAGGCAAATCTAGAGACCAAATGAAAGGATTAATCTTTTATAGGGAAGTGGGGGTAGTTGGGAGGGACTCTTAATTTTAAATTAGTCCATTGAAGTAAACTGAGAGATCCAAGTGTAGTGGCTTTTCGTTGGCTGGAAAATCTCTTCCTCTTGATGGGGTGGTAAATGATAGGCTTCTTCCTGTTGGGAATGCAAGGTATGTTCTTTTCTCATCGGGGTCTGCAATTGAGAAGGAGTGGTGGGGTGTGAAGGCTTCCCCGTACAGCCTCCTGACTCTGTTTTAAGTGAGATTTCTTTCATTCTGTTTCACAACAACTAAAACACCCGTTTATGACTTCTACCTACCTTTGCTGTAGAAAAACCCTATGATCTCTGACTTGTGTCCATCTCCTAGGATTCCTTCCAGGTGATACTGCCAGGCATCACCGAGCTGTTATACTGGACCTGCTACAGGAGGCACTAACAGAGGCTGGATTAACCTCCCAGGATATTGATTGCATTGCCTACACCAAAGGTATAGCTGGTAGACTGGCGATAGAAGAACATACCTGGAGCCTGGCTAGGTCAGAATGGCCTGCTGCTCTCTGCTACCACCACTACACCACTACTCCTACCCCACCTTTCACATCCCTTACTTTCCCCAGCTCGGTTTTTCCCAGTGTCTGTAGGATTCTAACTCCCATTTATATCCCCCTAGGCCCTGGCATGGGTGCCCCACTGGTTTCTGTGGCTGTTGTGGCCCGTACTGTGGCCCAACTGTGGAATAAGCCTTTGCTGGGCGTGAACCACTGCATAGGCCACATTGAGATGGGCCGCCTCATTACTGGAGCCACCAGCCCTACCGTGCTGTATGTCAGTGGAGGAAATACACAGGTATTTGGAGTATTCCATCATTGCTTCATAATTTCTAAGGCAGTGTATCAGCAACTTTCTTGTTGTACCTGAATGGCAGCAACTCAAGAACAAAGCTGGGCTGTCTAAGACAAGCTAGAAAACCCACAAGAAAGTTTACAACATTGTAGGTTTAGACAGCATGATCAGAACATTAGATGGCTTTCGTATACATGGTTATAAAGATAAAAACTTTCCATTTAGAAAAGGAAAGAAGGGTAAGGATTGAGGTCTTCAAAATAATGAAAGTGTTTTTACTTTTATTATTTTGAAGCTTTTTTTCCCCTGTACCTTAGCAACTAAAACCGAGGGATACCATGTAATTTGTTTCTTTACAGTAATTTCCTATTTTGTTTTATGTTACTGGCAGTAAATAGAAGTTGTTATTCTAAGAGTGAAAATATAAGTAATTTTTAAAACATTTTATAAGGTAGAAGGTATTTTAAGTTTATAAGCTAAACCAGAGTTGTTTGGGGTACCTTACGAGACCTTTTTAGGTTGGGATTGGAGAACTCTAGCCTTCCTTTCCCACAGAGCACCTGATGGGGTTATTGTCAGAAAAAGTCATTGTCCCCAGCTTATGAACGGCTTAAAACTTCATTTTGTGAAATAGTCATTTAAAATGAAGTACACATTCCCATGAAAATGACATGGGAACTTTTACAGGTAGAGGGCAAGTAGCAGGTTGGGGCCTGAAGGATGACATACAAAATTAAGGACTTAGGGTGTTGAAAGTAGCAATGGAGGCTTGCAAGAGTTAACGAAGAGGAGCAGTGATAGTTTTTCTCTTCCCTCTTGAAACTTGGTTAGGTGGGAAAAACAGAGAAGATGATTGGTAGAGAGGAGTAGATAACAGAAGTAGAAAGGCGGGATTTTTTTCTTTCCCCTTTTGTGGCCAGCCTTTTAACAGCAGAGTATGATCTACATCAGAATGGAAAGAAATCTTTAGTAGCATCGAAAAGGGAAAAGGACTTCTTACAGTCTTAATGAAGCACTCATTGTCAGGAGTATATGTGTGAGTGGGTGATAAATATTCTGTGTGCTAGAAGCTAGTCATATGTGAAGAATGGACATAAGTCAATTGCCAGTGTTGAGTTGGGTAGGTCATTAGTGTGACCCAACATGGGATTTTTGAGTTTTTCAACTCTACCTCTTGTTTTGTTTCCAAATAACACTGTGCTGGTGGGAAAACCTAGAAGGACTCTGGTTCCCTGCTTCCAAGTAGGAAAGCCTGTTCCTAATCCATATTGTCAAGACTGCATTTAAAGGATATATTAGGAACCTCCAATCTAGAAAAATGTATTCAAAACGAGAATTGCTTCTGCCTGACCTAGGCTTCTCATCTGTAGATGAGAAATCTGCTCTAGGAATCCTCAGGGTACATATAAGCTTCTGAGATAAGAGCTATGAGAAAGTACCTATTCAAGGTTTGGGTAAGTTCTTTTGTTCTGTTTGTCATTGGAAGCTGCAGTGGCCATGTTGATCCTCTCTTATGCTCTTCCCCAAAGCCAAATACTCCTCTTTACAGACTTGAGGTTTCATGGACATCCTCATCACCCTTAGGTGATTGCATATTCAGAACATCGTTACCGCATCTTTGGAGAAACCATCGATATTGCTGTGGGTAATTGTCTGGATCGTTTTGCTCGAGTGCTAAAGGTAAGCCACTGGGGCTGGAGAAAACATGAGATATGGATGAATTAGAAATGGAGGGAGAAGGTCATAAATTAGTTTCTTATGCCTCCTAGATATCTGGCTCTATCCTCTTTTTCCTTCTGCTAGATTTCCAATGACCCAAGTCCGGGCTACAACATCGAACAGATGGCAAAGCGGTAAGGGGACATGAGGTGGGAGGAGGCTGCCTGGCGGGGCTTCAGTGATTTCCCTGTATGTACATTAAGAAGGCTTTGGAGGGGCTTTGGAGGGTAAGCAGCCAACTAACTACAGGTTGAGGACATCGTATACTCCCTCCTACACAGAGGCAAGAAACTAGTTGAGCTGCCGTATACTGTAAAGGGGATGGACGTCTCATTCTCGGGGATCCTGTCTTTCATTGAGGTGAGTGTGGGATAGGTGAGGAGAGATCACTTTCATGCTTTTATATGAGGCATATCTGTTTTGCTCACCATTGTATTTCCTGCCTGTAGCATAGTTCTGGGCCATATTAGATGCTGAATAAATTCATTTAGCAAATATGTATTAAGCATCTTCTGTGTGCCAGGCACTCTTCTAGGCAATAGCAACACAGGATGGAACAAAATCAAAGTCCCTGCCTACTTGGAGCTTACATTGTAATGGGGGAGGGGGGCAACAAGATGAAGAAACAAAGAAGGGGCAGATAATAAAAAGAGCCAGATGATGATAAGCCTTATGGAGAAAAGTTAAGCAGAGTAAGGGGTCGGCGGGGCGGGAGGTTGGGGGTGCCAGGGCAGGCATTTGTAATTATTGAATCCTGAATCAGTGTTGCCTGTTCTGTAGCTTAATGCCAGTGAAAGGCAAAAGCATGCTGTAGATACACTGGCGAGATGAATTGTCGTGAAACATGATGATCCTCCAAGTGCACTAATTTTTGCTCTCCTGTCATCCCCAAACCACAATTCATTGTTTTATGTATTTTTTTTAATGATAGGATGTAGCCCAACGGATGCTGGCTACAGGCGAGTGTACTCCTGAGGATTTATGCTTCTCTCTGCAGGTAATGGGATAAAAAGCTGGGACTGAACGTTGGTACGGGAAGACCTTTTATATAGTACAGCAGAACTAAGCTGGGATCCCCTTTGGTGTTGACACCTTATTTGTCCCCCACAGGAAACCGTGTTTGCAATGCTGGTAGAGATAACAGAGCGAGCCATGGCACATTGTGGCTCCCAGGAGGCCCTCATCGTGGGAGGTGTGGGGTGTATGTATCATTGAACTGTGCCCCTCTTTGCTGTTCTTGGGCATTTGCATCTTCCTCCTGATAGTCTTAATCCCTAAGAGTTTGGGGAAATTGCTAGTTTCCGCTTCCCAATGCCTGCCCCCTAAACCCCTACTTCATTTTTGTAAGTAAATACACATGAGGTGTATAGCTGGACCATGTAGAAATGGCTGAAACTAAGCCAGCCCTACCTCCTGCCCCTTCATAGGTAATTTGAGGCTACAGGAAATGATGGAGACAATGTGCCAGGAACGTGGAGCCCGGCTTTTTGCCACAGATGAGAGGTAAAGGCCCTTTCTCTTTCTTGATTTCTTTTTTTCTTTAATCACTGTGATTTTTCACCTTTAGATTCCAAATTTCATATCTCTTTTCCTTCCCAGATTCTGCATTGACAATGGAGCCATGATAGCCCAGGCTGGTTGGGAGATGTTCCGGGCCGGGCATAGGACCCCCCTCAGTGATTCTGGAATCACACAGAGGTGTGTACCTCTTGGAGGGGTAGATAGGATTATATGGGAAGTAGGCAAAAATCAGCAGGGAAGAGGTTCCAGGATCATGAAGGCAGGGAAGAATGGAAGATTCTAAGGGATAGCTATCCATCAAGTTTTTCCTGTTTTTTCACAGGTATCGGACAGATGAAGTAGAAGTGACCTGGAGGGACTAACAACTTTAACATGATCAGAGTAGATAGTGCCCTAAGTAGAGCCTACAGGAACTTGGACCTTAACCTCTGTCTGATCTGGGCACCCTGGTGAGGCTATGGACTCCTGTCTCCCATAATTTGAACCTCAAGTTGACTCAGCAATAAAATATTGTTGGTTTTGTATGTTGGTAATTGGCTTGTGTTAATCAGGAACAATACAGAGTTGGCACTGGATAAATTCTTGTTGATGGGGTGAATGGATAAGGAGTCAGGGGTCAGAGCAGTGCCTTGGCTGACTGCAGGGCTGCTGCTGTGGAGCTGAGATTGAAGGGATATCTCAGCTCCTCTTCTGACATCTCCTTAATAACAGCATTGTCATAACTAATACTATTTCAGCGTCAGGCTCTATGCTGAGTGCTTTGTGTTTGTCACCCCATTTAAATTCTTTGGGGTAGGTCCTCAGGACTTGTCTCAGAATAGCCTGGGGCCAGGTCTAATTTTGTACGAATTTGTAACTCAAGAGCAAAGCTGTCCCTCCTCCTTGCACTTACTCCCACATGCTCCTACATATACTTCCCCTGGTGGATTTGAAGGGTTGCCCCAGATCCACCTCCCTCCCTACCACAGCCCTCTGGAACTAACATCCTGCCCTTTATCTTGTTTGTCCAGCACCACGAGGAGACCCAAACCAGCAAGTCTCCTCTCAGCTTTGCACTCTAATAACTGTTACTCTCCACCCCTTATTTGTTCCTCCTGAAATTCTTTTGTGCTCTCTGGAACTAAACTGATTAGTAGTAAAATTACCTATATCCTCATCCTGTTTTCTGAGTGTTCTCTTTACGTTCCTGTTCAGGACCCTGGTTTCCCCCTGAGAACTCTGCTTCTCCTACTGTGTCTAATGATGGTATTTTCTCACCCACATCCATTGGCCCTGGAGAGGGTGGTGTAGGTGACCTTTTTTCTCCTCATACTATGTTCGATCTATTCCCTCTCATCCCTAACACATCTGAGCTTTGAAACACATGTCATCCGTTAACTATACCATGCCGCAACCACTCCTGTCAAATCCTGATGACTTTAGTACCTGTGTAGGTGATCCTTCTAATGCTCTGGCCTCAGCTCTGTGCTCCTCCCGTGATCGTGTCCTCCACCCCCACTTCAGCCACTCATTCCCTTGGTCCTAGTGGAGGCCTACAGCTCCTCCATATTTCATTCTGAGACATCCCTCCTATTTTTGTAGCTCATTCCCTTTAGTGCACTGAATCCAACAATTCGTCTCTTCATCAGGCCCTACAATCTGTTGCTCTTCCTTTCCACTGACCTCATCCCCTACAAGTATTCATTTCCCTCCAGCTAAACTCCAGTCATGAGCACTTCACTGCAAACACCTCGCCTCCCTCACCTCTCTGGCTTTCATCAGCCTCAACTCTTCACCTACTTGATTTCTAGACCCATGCAGCTAAACGGGCCAGCAAAAAACAGCCAGGTTGACCTGTCTTACTTTAAATTCAACCCTGACACTCAAGCGGGTCCTTTATGTTCCCTAGTCCTTTCGCTTGCCTTGTTTCTGGTAACTGTTTTATTATGCCTGCTGACACCTCAAATCTCCCATATCTCACCCCCCATTCTCACTCTTACGTTGGCTGCTATGTTAGTGAGAAAATAGAAGCAATCAGAAAATGTACGAGTGCCTGGGTAGCTCAGTCGGTTGAGCATCCGACTTTTGACTCAGGTCATGATCTCACGGTTTGTGAGTTCAAGCCCACGTCAGGCTCTGTCTGTGCTGACAGCTCAGAGCCTGGAATCTGCTTTGGATTCTGTGTCTCTGTCTCCCTCTGTGCCTTCCCTGCTCGTGCTCTCTTGCTCTCTCTCTCAAAAATAAATAAACATTAAAAAAATTAGAAAAAAAAGCAATTAGAAAATGTTCACAAGCTCCCACCACTACATCTAAGCACCTTGCAGTATTTATACCCATGTACTCCGCTTTCCCTCCTGCTAATATATACCAGTATACTGTTAATAACTGTTACTGTATACTCAGCTGGGATTGAATTTGCTCCCCAGAGGTTTGGTTGTCACAACTGGAACGCAGGACTACTGGGTAGAAACCAGGGATGCTGCAAAATATCCTGCAGTGCACAGAACAGCTCCCCACACAAAGAATTATCTAGGCTAAAATGTCATTGGTTTCAAGGTTGAGAAACTGCTATGAACAAACTATCCATGCTCCTGTCCAACTACTTATATGGTAGATTCCATCGTCTAACCTTTCAGGACATCTCTCAGCAGTTCCCTCTCATTTTTATTTATTTATTTAAATTTTTTAAATATTTGTTTATTTTTGAGAGAGAGAGAGCGCAAGCAAGGAGGGGCAGAGAGAGAGGGAGACACAGAATCCAAAGCAGGCTCCAAGCTCTGAACTGTCAGCACAGAGCTCTATGTGGGGCTCAAACCCACTGACTGAGATCATGACCAGGGCCACAGTTGGAGGCCTAACTGACTGAGCCACCCAGTCGCCCCTCTCATTTTTTTAGAGTCAATATTTGCCTTTCTTTCCTAGATCTTCCTCTCAGTACACAAATATGCTGTCATTTTCCTCATCTTACAAATACATGAACGCCTCTTGACCCCATTTCACCTTTTAGTTGCTTCCCGTTTTTCTGTTCCGTTTTATAGCAAAACATCTTAAAAGAGTTGTTTCTACTCCCTCACAATCAATTCCTTGTTAAGCTCGCTCCACCAAGACTGTTCTTATCAAGGTCACCAATGACTTCACATATCTGATGGCGTATTCACCTTCATCCCGCATAGCAACATTTGACACTCCCTCTTTGAAAGCCCTTCTTTACTTGGCTTTAGGACATGTTCTCTGGTGTGCCTTCTAGTTTACTGACTGCTCTTTGTTTCCTTTGCTGGTTTCTCCTCATTTCTACAACCTAGTAACTCTAGAATCCAGTCCTTGGACCGCTTCTGTATTTATTTACACACATACTTGCAGTGAGCTCATCCAGTCTTACACATTAAAACCATTTCAGTGTGGATGACTCCCAATTTTTAGCTCCAAACTGGAAGTCTGTTCTGAATATCTAGCTGCCAATTGGCATTTCAACTTGGATACCTAATAGATATCTCAAATTTAACATACAAAACGCTGGACTTTTTTGCTCCCCTTTAACTGCTGCCATCTTCCCTATTTCAGTGAATGACAACCCCGTCCTAATAATTGTCCATGTCAAAGCACCCTGATGTTACCTGACACCTCTTTTTCATCTCCGGTTCATCAAATCACATAGACTTTAACTTCAGAATATATCCAGAATCCTGTTTCTTCTTACTTCCACTGCTTCCACCCTAGAGCAAGCCAGAATTCTCTATCTCCAAGACTTCTGCAGTCGCTGGTGTATCTGCTTCCACAACTGCCCACTTACAGTCCATTTTTAACACAGCAGCCAGACTGAATAGTGTTAACATAGAAGCCAGGTTATGTGACTCTTCTGCTCAAAACCCTCTGTGTCTTCCTATATTGGAGTAAAAACTAGAGTCCTTTAAAGGCAAGTGAGACCCTCCAGGATCTGCCCTCCTCTCCCCGCTTACTGCTTTGACCTCATTTCCTGCTACTCACCTTGTTCACCCTGCTCCAGCAACATTGGCCTTTTTGTTTTTCCTTCAACACTGAAGGTGTACCAGTCCCTCAAGGTCTTCATACTTGTTGCTTTCTCTGCCTAGAAAGCTCTTCCCTCAGCTATAGCTTGCTCCATCAGTCCCATAATCTTACGTCTTTGGTCAACTTTTCTTCTTTTAGTGAGGTCTTTCTGACAACCGTACTTAAAATTCCACCCCTCCAGCACTTTCTATCCCCCTTCCCTGTTATTTATCTTTATAGTACTTAACCACCTTCTTTATTTTTTATTTTTATTTCTTTAATTTCAGGAATAGAATTTAGTGATTCATCACTTACATATAACACCCAGTGCTTATCCCAAATCTCCTCCTTAATGCCCCTTGCCCTTTAGCCCATCTGCCCACTCAAAACCCCACCAGCAGCCCTCAGTTTGTTATATGTATTTAAGAGTCTCTTATGGTTTGTCTCCCTCCTTGTTTTATTTTTGCTTCCCTTCCCTATGTTCATCTGTTTTGTATCTTAAATTCCATATTTGAGTGAAATCATCTCGTATTTGACTTTCTCTGACTTGTTTCCTTTAACGTACTACACTCTAGTTCTGTCCACGTTGTTGCAAATGGCAAGATTTCATTCTTTTTGATTGCCAAGTAATATTCCATTCCATATATATTATCCGAGTAATATCTTCTTTATCCATTCATCTATTGATGGACATTTGGGCTCTTTCCATACTTAGGCTATTGTTGATAGTGCTGCTATAAACATTGGGGTGCATGTGCCCCTTTGAATCAGCACTCCTGTATCCTTTGGATAAATACCTAGTAGTACAATTGCTGGGTCATAGGTAGCTGCATTTTTAATTTTTTGAGGGACCTCCCTACTGTTTTTCCAGAGTGGCTCCACCAGTTTGTATTCCCACCAGCAGTGCAAAAGGGTTCCTCTTTCTCCACATCCTTGCCAACATCCTTGTTGCCTGAGTTAATTTTACCCATTCTAACAGGTGTGAAGTGGTATCTCATTGTGGTTTTGATTTGTATTTCCCGAATGAGGAGTGATGTTGAGCATTTTTTCATGTGTCTGTTAGCCATCTGGATGTCTTTGGAGGTGTCTATTCATGTCTTTTGCCCATTTCTTCACTGGATTATTTCTTTTTTGGGTGTTGAGTTTGATAAGTTCTTTATAGATTTTGGATAATAACTCTTTATCTGCTATGTCATTTACAAATATCTTCTCCCATGCTGTTGGTTGCCTTTTAGTTTTACTCATTGTTTCCTTCACTGTGCAGAAGCTTTTTATTTTGATGATGTCCCAATAGTTCACTTTTGCTTTTGTTTCCCTTGTGTCAAGTAAAAAATTGCTGCACCAAAGATCAAAGAGGTTGTTGCCTGTTTTCTCCTCCAGGATTATGATGTCTTACATCCTGTGTTACATTTAGGTCTTTCATCCATTTTGAGTTTATTTTTGTGTATGGTTTAAGAGAGTGGTTCAGGTTCATTCTTCTTCATGTCTCTGTCCAGTTTTCCCAACACCGTTTGCTGAAGAGACTGTCTTTTTTCCATTGGATATTCTTTCCTGCTTTGTCAAAGATTAGTTGGCCATACGTTTGATCTATGTGTCTGTTCTTGTGCTAGTACCATACTGTCTTGATGATGACAACTTTATAATACAGCTTGCAGTCTGGAATTGTGATGCCTCCAGCTTTGGTTTTCTTTTTCAGGATTGCTTTGGCTATTCGGGGTCTTTTCTGGTTTCACAAATTTTAGGATTGTTTGTTCTAGCTCTGTGAAAAATGCTGGTGTTGTTTTGATAGGAATTGTATTGAATATGTAGATTGCTTTGGGTGGTATCGGCATTTTAACAATAGTTGTTCCTCTAATCCATGAGGATGGAATGTTTATTTCCATTTTTTTAGTGTGTCTTCTTCAATTTCTTTCATAAACTTTCAATAGTTTTCAGTGTATAGACTTCTCACCTTTCTGGTTTGGTTTATTCCTAGGTATTTTATGGTTTTCAATGAAATTGTAAACGGGATCGATTCCTTGATTTCTCTTCCTGCTGCTTTATTATTGGTATATAGAAATGCAACCAATTTCTGTACATTGATTTTATATCCTGAAACTTTGCTGAATGTATCAGCTCTAGCAGCTTTTTAGGGGAGTCTTTTTGGTTTTCCACAGAGTATCACGTTGTCTGCAAAGAGTGAAAATTTGACCTCCTCCTGGCTGATTTGGATGGCTTTTATTTCTTTGCGTTGTCTGATTGCTGAGGTTAGGACTTCCAATTCTATGTTGAATAACAGTGGTGAGAGTGGACATCCTTGTCGTGTTACTGACCTTGGGGGGAAAGCTCTCCGTTTTTCCCCATTGAGGATGATATTAGCAGTGGGTCTTTAATATATGGCCTGTATGATCTTGAGGTATGATCCTTCTATCCCTACTTTCTTGAGGGTTTTTATCAAGAAAGGATGCTGTATTTTGTCAAATGCTTTCTCTGCATCTCTTGAGAGGATCATGTGATTCTTGTCCTTTCTTTTATTAATGTGATGTATCACATTGATTGGTTTGCAGATATTGAATCAGCCCTGTATCCCAGGAATAAATCCCACTTGATCGTGGTGAATAATTCTTTTAATGCATTGTTGGATCTGGTTTGCTAGTGCCTTATTGAGATTTTTGCATCCATGTTCATCAGGGAAATTGGTCTGTAATTCTCCTTTTTAGTGGAGTCTTTGTCTGATTTGGACTCAAGGTAATGCTAGCCTTGTAGAATGACTTTGGAAGTTTTCCTTCCATTTCTATTTTTTGGAATAGCTTCAAAAGAATAGGAGTTAATCCTTCTTTAAGTGTTTGGTACAATTCCCCTGGAAAGCCATCTGGCCTTGGACTCTTGTTTGTTAGGAGATTTTTGATTGGTGATTCAATTTCTTTACTAGTTATGGGTTTGTTCCAAATTCTGTTTCTTCCTGTTTTAGTTTTGGTAGTTTATATGTTTCTAGGAATTTGTCCATTTCTACCAGATTGCCCAATTTGTTGGCATATAATTGTTCATAATATTCTCTCATTATTTGTATTTCTGTGGTGTTGGTTGTGATCTCTCCTCTTTCATTCATCATTTTATTTATTTGGGTCCTTTCCATTTTCTTTTTGATTAATCTGGCTAGGGGTTTATCAATTTTGTTAATTCTTTCAAAGAATCAGCTCCTGGTTTCATTGATCTGCTCTACTGTTTGTTTGTTTGTTTTTGCTTATTTTTTTGTTTTCTTTTGATTTCAATAGCATTGGTTTCTGTTCTAATCTTTATTATTTCCCTTATTTGCTAGTTTTGGGCCTTATTTGCTGTTCTTTTTCCACCTCTTCTAGGTGTAAGGTTAGGTTGTATATTTGTGACCTTTCTTCTTTCTTTAGGAAGGTCTGGATTGCTACATACTCCTCTCTTATGACTGCTTTGCTGCATCCCAGAGGTTTTTGGTTGTTGTGTTTTTCTTTTTTTTTTTCCCTAAGTTTTTTTAACTTATTTTTTAATTTACATCCAAGTTAGTTAGCATATATTGCAACAATGATTTCAGGAGTAGATTCCTTAATGCCCCTTACCCATTTCGCCTATCCCCCCTCCCACAACCTCTCCAGTAACTCTCTGTTCTGCATATTTAAAAGTCTCTTATGTTTTGTCCCCCTCCCAGTTTCTATATTATTTTTGCTTCCCTTTCCTTATGTTCATCTGTTTTATATTTTAAAGTCCTCATATGAGTGAAGTCATGATATTTGTCTTTCTCTGAATAATTTTGCTTAGCATAACACCCTCTGGTTCCATCCACGTAGTTGCAAGATTTCATTCTTTTTGATTGCCGAGTAATACTCCATTGTATATGTATACCACGTCTTCTTTACCCATTCATCCATTGATGGATATTTGGGCTCTTTCCATACTTTGGCTATTGTTGATAGTGCTGCTATAAACACTGGGGTGCACGTGCGCCTCTGAAACAGCATACCTGTATCCTTAGATATATATTTAGTAGTGCAATTGCTGGGTCGTAGGGTAGTTGTATTTTTAATTTTTTGAAGAACCTCCATACTGTTTTCTAGAGTGGCTGCACCAGTCTGCATTCAGTGCAAAAGGGTTCCTCTTTCTCCACATCCTTGCCAACATCTGTTGTTGCCTGAGTTGTTAATGTTAGCCATTAACATTAACAGGTGTGAAATGGTATCTCATTGTGGTTTTGATTTGTATTTCCCTGATGATGAGTGATGTTGAGCATTTTTTCACGTGTCAGTTGGCCATCTGGATGTCTTCCTTGGAGAAGTGTATATTCATGTCTTTTGCCCACTTCTTCACTGGATTATTTTTTGGGTGTTGAGTTTGATAAGTTCTTTATAGATTTTGGATACTAACCCTTCATCTGGTATGTTGTTTGCAAATATCTTCTCCCATTCTGTCAGTTGCCTCTTAGTTTTGATTGTGTTTTTATTTTCATTGGTTTCCATGTACTTTTTAATTTCCTCTTTAATTTCTTGGTTCACCCATTCATTCTTTAGTAGGATGTTCTTTAATCTCCAAGTATTCATGGTCTTTCCAAACTTTTCTTGTGGTTGGTTTCTCGAGTCATAGCGTTGTGGTCTGAAAATATGCAAGGTATGATCTTGATCTTTTTGTACCTGTCAAAGACTGATTTGTGACCCAGTATCTGATCTGTTCTGAAGAATGTTCCATCTACACTCAAGAAGAATGTGTATTCTGCTGCTTTAGGATGAAATGTTCTGAATATATCTGTTAAGTCCATCTGGTCCAGTGTGTCATTCAGAACTATTGTTTCCTTGTACATATCTGCTTGGATGATCTGTCCATCTGTCCCCTACTGTTACGGTATTATTATCAATGAGTTTCTTTATGTTTGTGGTTAATTGATTTATATATTTGGGTTCTTCCACATTGGGAGCATATATATTTATAATTGTTAGATCTTCTTGGGGGATAGACCCCTTAATTACAATATAATGCCCTTATTCATCTCTTGTCATAGTCTTTATTTTAAAATCTAGTTTGTCTAAGTATGGCTACTTCAGCTTTCTTTTGACCACCAATAGCATGATAGATGGTTCTCCATCCCCTTACTTTCAATCTGCTGGTGTCTTTGTGTCTAAAATGAATCTCTTGTAAGCAGCATATAGATGGGTCTTGTTTTCTTATCCATTCTGATATCCTATATCTTTTGATTGAAGTGTTTAGTCTATTGACATTTAGAGTGAGTACTCATCCTTAGTCTTTGTTGGTTTTGGTCTTTTTTGTTTTGTTTTGTCTTCTCCACTCAAAGGGTTCCCCTTAAAATTTCTTGCAGGGATGGTTAATTTTCATTTGTCTGGAAAATGCTTTATCTCTCCTTCTATTTTGAATGGCAGCCTTGCTGGATAAAGAATTCTTGGCTGCATATTTTTCTGATTCAGCACATTGAAAATATCCTGCCACCCCTTTCTGGCCTGCCAAGTTGCTGTGGATAGGTCTGCTGCAAACCTGATCTGTCTTCCCTTATAGGTTAAGGACTTTTTACCCTTGTTGCTTTCATAATTCTTTCATCATCTGTGTATTTTGTGAATTTGACTACAGTATGCCTTGGTGATGGTTGGTTTTCATTGAATCTACTGAGAGTTCTCTGTGCTTCTTGGATTTTGATGTCTGTGTCCTTCCCCAGATTAGGAAAGTTTTCTGCTATAATTTGCTCACATAAACCTTCTCCCCCTTTTTCTCTCTCTTCATCTTCTGGGACTCCTATGATTCCAATTTTATTCCTTTTTATAAGTCACTGAGTTCTCTAAGTCTTGCATTATGATGTTTTGCCTTTGTTTCCCTCCTTTTTTCTGCTTTATTATTAGCACTTACCGCCTTCTAATCTAATAGTTTTATTTATGTTTGTTGTTTGACTCCTTCTGTTAGAATACAAATTCCCTGAGCGGAAGGGATTTTTATCTTGTTTGATTCATTGCCATGTCATCTCCCAGTACTTAGAATAGGGTGGACACTCAGCATTTGCTGAATGAATGAATAAATTGATGCAGAGGTAAACCAAAGAGATAATCAAAGACTATAAATGTAAGACTAGGGCCAAAAGATAAAAAGAATTGGGATTATGTGCGCTTAGGAAAAGAATACGTTTTCAGTTACTTACTAAGTAGAAAGTGCTGATAAAGACATTTTCATGGACAAAGACCCATAGAGGGTTGAAAATACACTAAAACATGGACATTTAGGGGCGCCTGGGTGGCGCAGTCGGTTAAGCGTCCGACTTCAGCCAGGTCACGATCTCGTGGTCTGTGAGTTCGAGCCCCGCGTCAGGCTCTGGGCTGATGGCTCAGAGCCTGGAGCCTGCTTCCGATTCTGTGTCTCCCTCTCTCTCTGCTCCTCCCCCGTTCATGCTCTCTCTCTCTCTCTCTCTCTCTCTCTCTCTGTCCCAAAAATAAATAAAAGTTGAAAAAAAAATTAAAAAAAAAAATAAAAAATAAAAAAACATGGACATTTAAAATCAGAAATTCGAGAGTGGAAAATAGAGTGGGACACAAGTAGAAAGATAAATTGCTCTCCTTGAATATATTTGAGTACAGGAATGATCTGTGCCCTCTAGGCTTGGGGAGTTAATTTTATAAATAGGCATCAAGTATGTTATACAGTAGCCTTGGGTATTTATTTATAAGTTTTTATTACTATTATAGGATGGAGTGGATCCTAGAGGGAAGACATTTAGCACTGTAGACCCAGCTGGTACTGCTTATTAGGAGACTTCTTTCCTTAGGGAGCTTTGAGATCTTGGCTGAGGCTTCCCAAGATAGCCTCACAGTTTATAGAACCAAGAGACTAAAATCATGGCTGCTTGGGTCCTAACTTTTGAAGTCCTCTTCCTAGCTCAGTCTCTCCTGAGTCTCTTATTGACAGTATACAAGATCATTGTGTCCTGCTGATTTCCACAGATGAAGGCAGTGGGGGGTTGTCAGGCCACTGGATAGCATCCAATCAAGTCATGTATAGGGCCCCAAGGCAGGGTGACTGAGGGATCAAAGGTAGGCTCCTGTTAACAAAAGGCAGTGTGAGGAAGGGAACCTGTTCCTCAGTTTACCTAATCATCAGATCAGCCCTACCCTTGGGGCCTTTGCTCTGTGGTTTGGAATTTCCCCAGACTCACATGTCTATGAGGGCAGCATCCTGGGAATATTGCCACAGGACTTCACGAAGATATGTGCTACTCTGACTACATGATTAGGAAGAATGAGCAGAGGACAGGAGAGCACCATGGTCAGTTCCTACTCTGAGACTATTTCCCCATTTGCTGGCCCTGTTCCTATATACCTGCTTTTTATTTGCCTATAAGTCCTGCTCAGAGGTGTAGCCTGAAGGAACAGGAGTGTTGAGAAAAGTACATTTCAGGTTCCCCCTTTGGTGGTAGCTGTTGTAGCTGGTATAAGGCTACTAAGTCTTCAAAAGCCTTTTAGCTGTAGAAAAAAGAATTCCAGTTTCAGCAAGGAATAGAGATCAGCTCTTCCCCACCTGCTGGGGGATTTTAGAGAGAAACCAAGAGTATTAGACTTTTCCATCTCAGAGCACAAGGGAAGCTGGTAACTGTGATTCCTGTGGCATCTGCTCTGCCATGGAGCATCCTTCCTCAGGGAGGCTTAGTCCATCTACCCTGCTAGAATTCTGTTTCCTTCCTTTTCCTCACGGCCCCTCCTAGATTTGGGGAAGCTGGTTTCCTTTTATGGCTAGAGCAGGGATTGAAATCTCAGAAGCCTTTAAGAACCAGTCATTATATAGTATCAAAGAATAAAGTGGACCAGGTGGGAACTGTGGCAAACTGAAGAATCAGTGCCCTATCCCATGGGAGAGCAGCTACTCAGCTCCAGCAGAATGTGTCATGTGGGATGGAGGCCCCAAATTCCCAGATGCATGTTAAATATTGGCAATTAATTTTAAAAATTATAAACGCTGTACCATCTGAACTCACGCAGGTAAGATCCATTCTGGAGGACACCAGTGTTCAATCTCACCAGAAGTTCTTGACATGGTCCTGCACGTTGGTCAAGTTCACTGAATAGGATAGTGCCATGTGATAGATGCTCACCTGGACTGAAAAGCTCCAGTTCACATCTGCTTCGGAAGGGGTGGTGCAGAATGATTAGAGGTGGGGCCTCATTTCTCAGGTAGGAAAGGAAATGAGTTACTGTTGGTAGTTCTGGGCTTCTTATGGGCGTCAACCTCGTGCCATATCACACTCCCTCACTTCCTTACCCACCTGCCCACTTAATCACCAGGTTTCTTGTAGAATATAAAGAGCAGTAGCCAAAGGATAAGCAACATAGCAGTGACTGCTGCCCACCAGGTGAGAAAGGAATGTGATAGGCAGAGCAGAAAGCCCAGGAGGGTGAGCCAGGGGCTGTACTTGTGAAAAGAAGGGCACTAGACTGCAGGGTTGAGTAAATGCAGCCAATCCTTTGTCCTAGCCTCAGTACCACCCACTCTTGCACCCCAAGGATGCTCCTCTCTCTCAGGTCCTCCCAACCCTGTTAGTATAACCGCATACTAATAGGTGCCCATACTAACCAGGCACCCAGTTAAGGGAGGCGTGAAAACTACCAAAGTTGACAAGGGGATAGGAGCAAAGGAAAAAGTTGGAGATGATAGGGTGGTGGTCACATCAGCTTTGGAAGAGATGCAAGGTCAGGAGGTTGGTCTCCAAATGAGTCATGGGATTGAGGTCTAGAGAGACAAAGACATCATCATATTCTGGCTTCCTTCCCCCATGCTCCCTATTCCCTATTCCCCCCTCCAACTTCCATGCATACCATCACCAGGTTAACAGACTTCCACTTTCAGGACTAGAGATCTAGAAAAGAGGCTTTAGGGTCAAGCCCTAAAAGTCAGAGGTAGGGCAGTGAGGGCCATGAGGGGAAAGGTGATTAATGAAGCCCTGTGTGAGGGTGGAGAAGAAGTACTCACCAGTAAGGATGAAAGCTATAGCAATACAGAACGTGAGCAGATAGCCTCACATAGGTTCATGGCTCCTGCCATAGCTTTTCCTAAAAAAGCCAACTACTGGGTACAGTTTATTCTGGCACAACCACTATAAGAAGGCATGGTGGTCATTGGGGGATGGTTCCAGGAAGAGGGGGAATGATAGCCCCTACTCCTATAGGGAGGCAGGAGCAAGTGAGGAGCACAGAGGAAAGAGTTGAGGGAGCTTACAGGTCTTAACATGAAGAAAGGATGAGAGTAGAGTGTGGTGAGATTCCTGGTAATGTGGGGAGGGAAAACAGGAGGCAGATGGAAGATTGATACCCTCCCTAAACTTCGCCTTGATATACAGGAGACTTTGAATTTTGCTATGTGAGCTTGGATTGTCTCCTAAACACCAACCAACCACAGTCCTCTCCACCTCCCTAAATCATCATCTAACTCCTGGTTGCTGAGACGGAGCCCTCTTGTACTCCTCCTCAAAAATATACTCTTAAGGGGGCGCCTGGGTGGCACAGTCGGTTAAGCGTCCGACTTCAGCCAGGTCACGATCTCGCGGTCCGTGAGTTTCAGCCCCGCGTCAGGCTCTGGGCTGATGGCCCAGAGCCTGGAGCCTGTTTCTGATTCTGTGTCTCACTCTCTCTCTGCCCCTCCCCCGTTCATGCTCTGTCTCTCTCTGTCCCCAAAATAAATAAACGTTGAAAAAAAAATATTAAAAAAAAAAATACTCTTAGGATGGCCCTAGACTCTATTGCATTTTCTCCTTTTCCCCCAAGCCTCTTGGTAAGATACCAACTAACCTAGAAGACTTTGGGGGTTGAAACAAAACAGGAAAGGGCAGAGGACAGAATGGCACCGAAGATTCCAATAGACTTCAGGGGGATAAAGGCAGACACCATGCTCATGGCTTGAGAAGAAGAGCAGGCAGAGGCAGAAATCAATACATTTCAGAAGCAATGCATTCCACTCATATTTTCACCTACCTTTCCTAGAGGTTGCTGGGCATATTAAGTTTTATCCTATTCTTTGAAGGTTTTACCCCACCCACATGAATCCCCTTAAGTCATTATTGGTTTTTGAGCATCTCCTCTATGCCAGAAAATGGGCTAGGTAAAGTTTATCTCACTGATCTTGCCCCTCTGTTCACTCACCTAGTAGTGATTAGGGAGCCCATACAGGCAAGACCCTTGCCCTTGACAACTGCAGAAATCCTAGCCATATTGACACTCTGGCCCCAGGCAGCTCCCATTCTGCACACCCATGCCAGTCCTATTTCCTGGAGCCTCTCCAGTCATACAGGAGCCTGGAAATGAGATTGGGAACACACATTCTTCGTGGGGAGAGAACCCCATCCCAAAGCAGTAGGACTATCTAGGTACCACCAGTGCCAAAGAGGGGAATGGAAGTTTGTGTGTAAGTTGGGGGAGGGGGGGTGGAAATACCAAATTTGATAACCAAAGAACATCATACAATTTGTCAGTGAAATGAGGGATGGGGAGAAATGGTGAAGGAAGGTGAGATGTGAGATTGCCTATGTGTAATCTACTCTTGATGTGATTGGTGAAGCCTCTTGCCATTTCATTACCTATTATGCCCTAGGCCCTCAGGCAGAAACCAGGGCTCTAGGTCATTCTGCACAGAAGGCTGGAGTAGAGGGCCTTGCCAATTGTGGCAGAAATGCACAGGTAGGAAAGTATGTCCACAGGAAGGCAAGGATAGCTGTAGCAGGGTCCCGGAAACAGAAGTTGAACCATTAGTGGCAAGACAAGGCGGGGAGATAACAAGTGTGCTCCGTGCCTGAACATGGTTCTCACCTTGAGGTCTCCAGAGATCCTGGTCTCTGTGAGTACCCCAGTGGCTGAGGAGAAGATGGAAAACATGCCAAAGCAACTACCCTCTGGACCTCACCGCCATGGGACCATATTTTCAAAGAAAATACTATTTATGTAAAAGAACAGAGAAAAATTAAGTTTTTGAGGGGCACCTCCTAGCTTGCCTTCATTCAGCCAAGATCATTACCCCTTTACCCAGTTTAGTGTCAATGACTTAGGTTAGGCTGGGACAAATAAGGCAAGATTGTAAACTGGCCAGCCCAGGGACTTATAGGTTTCTGAGTGTGATGGTCAACTTGCAAATGTCATACAGAATGTATGTCTTTTCTGAGGAGGCTTGGGCTAATGACGTACCCTGCTCCAAGGGGAGGTGACATTCAGAGGCATGCCTTCCCCTTAATACATTTCTCAGCCAGCTTCCCATTGAGTTCACCTAAAGAAACAAGTGGCTTGTAGGCTGGGGTTTGTGGGGAGGAATGGGGGGTTTGTGGCAGATAGTCGATAAAAGAGAGGATCAGGAAGACCATTAAGATCATTTGGGCTGGGAATACCATGGGGGAGAGGGGGAGGAGAAGTACAAATGTAAGGGGAGGAATAACTCCTCCTCCTCCTCACTCTCCTTTCCCATCCTCCAGTTCCCTTTCCCATGAGCCTCTTCCCATAACGGAGTCTAGCTAAAAGGGTAAATGGGTGTCCTTTTCCTTCTTGCCGCAAACTACAAAGTGTCCCTTCCCTTGCCAGAGGGATGGCTCTCAAGATTGTAACTATCTGGGAACAGGAAATGGCATTTCTCATCTGGTAGTCTTGTCTAGTGCTTGTCCCAACAGATCCCTAGAATACGTCCTTGTTTTTCCCTTAAAGAGTTGGTATATGGAGTCTATTCCAGCAAATTTGTCCAGTTTCAGGTTGGGTCCCTGAGAATCTGCTCTGCCAGCAGGAGCGTGTGTGCACACAAGTGCATGCACACACACACACACACACACACACACACACACACACTTCCACATCTCCCCACGCTGGCCTCTTCCAGATATGTCCAGCTGTCTCCCCCATCCCCAAAGTTCTTACCCCTACCTTGACTCCCTGCCCCCTGCCTTAGACATCCATTCCACACTAGCCATTGCCAGGCACAGAGGGACGGTCATGGTCACCATGCCCACCAAACAACTCATTTTCTGGATCCACCTTAGGCAGCTGCACCCATGCTCCTGGAAGGGCAGAACGTAGAGGTAGTGGGTCAGAGAGACTTTATTGACTGATTTGATGCTTCCATCTGATTTTAAAAAAAAGTATTAACATTTATTCATTTTACAGAGAGCTTGAGCAAGGGGAGGGCAGAGAGAGAGGGAGACACGGAATCTGAAGCAGGCTCCAGGCTCTGAGCTATCAGCACGGAGCCAATACCGGGCGGAAACTCAGGAGTGTGAGCTCATGACCTGAGCCGAAGTGGGACACTCAGCCGACTGAACCACCCAGGCTCCCCCATCTGATTCATTTTTTTTTTAATATATGAAATTTATTGTCAAATTGGTTTCCATACAACACCCAGTGCTCATCCCAAAAGATGCCCTCTTCAATACCCATCACCCACACTCCCCTCCCTCCCACCCCCGCATCAGCCCTCAGTAAAATGACTTGCCCAGGCTGGAGTCACAAAAAGTGCAGGCTGGTGGTGAGCCAACTTGGGAAAAGGGCATATCAAGGGAGGGGATGGGCATTGTCCTGAGCAGGTTTGAAAGGACTTCTGTGAAGCCCACCGTGTGCACAGCCATGACTAAGGCATTGGCGAAAGTGAAGATGATCCTGATGGAAACGCCAAGCTTTGGACTCAGGCTGCGTGAAATAAGGAAGTGCGTGCCACCTGAGGGGAGAGGAAAGAGGAGCCGGTCAAGTCTCACCCCTCCCTCACGTGAATACCACCCTTTCACAGAGTCCTAAGGAATAATCGTTTGCTCCCCGGTTAAGTCAGCTTGTCGGGCCAATACATCCAGGCTGGACCAATCTTTTTATAGGCCAGAGAATCCACCCCCAGCAGCCCCCTGGGCCTGTCCCACCTTACCAGGAGAGGGGAGGGAAGTGGCATCGCTGTCCCATTCCCTTTCTTCCCCCATGAGGTTACCTAGAAATGCAGCGAAAAATGCCCGGATTTGGGGCGGGGTGTGTCTCAGGATAGGAAAGAGGTGTTATCCTGGGCAGAGGGAGTGGCTGTTGGTGTCCTACCTAAGTGAGAGTGCTTACTCGCCCCCCCCCCCCCCCCACCACCGCCCCGGCCCATCCAGTCCAGGATTTTGGTCCCCGCAGCCTCGGTCACCCCACTTTCCACTGATCCGTCCTCATCCCAGAGATCTAGGTGAGGGTTAGACTCCTCCAGAATTCCTGAACACACAGGGTTGGGCCTTTCTAGCTCACCACCGACCCCACCTGGGGACAGGGAGGAAATTCCGAGCCGGGGGTGGTTTACCTACGGTACGTAGCCCTGATCCCTTCCCCTTCCCGCTCGCCCTCGGTGGACTCAACTGCGTTACGTACGCATTTCATGTAGGTATTTTGTTCGCTCCAGGGTCGGCAACTTTATCGTGCACAGAAAAACCAACAGTCAAAGCCTAGAACTGACTCCAAACACTCCCTTCCCTCTTCTGGCCCTACGTTCCGGAGGTCTGCGCAGTCCAGACTCTCTTCTCCCTCCCCCCCCCCCCCCCCCCCCCCCCCCCCCCGCTCCCCCAGACCCGTCTTGTGAACGCAGCCTTTCCGGCCTGGCTCACTCCACCCGATCCCCACATCCTCCCTGGCTTCTGAATTTGCCTCGCTCAGCACAAGGACGTGACCTACAGGTGGAAGGGGGGAGGAGGTCATCTCGGGACGGAGCCCGGGGGATTGGGTGTCAGAGTCTGGGCTCCCGGAGCCCAACCCCCTAGCCGGTCAGCGCCGGCTATAATTAGTCGGGTGGAGCCGCTGACCCGATTGAGGGGCAAGTTTCCTCTGTCACAGGGTCCAAAGCGAAGCGGAGAAGGTTCAAGGGAGAGCCAGGAGGAACGCTGGTGTCTAGGGAGGGTGACTATCCGGGTGGGACGGGGGCAGGCCGGGTGGCATACGGTCCCGGGTACTGGATCGGTACACATGCTTCTGGCACGCTTCGGTGCTCTTCGTGAACCCCAGTGTTGGGCAGTATAGCCTAGCTGCTCGAGCCTTGGGAAGGGGGTGGGGAGTGGGTTTTGAAGTAGGGAGAGGGACTGCCATGTCGCCGGGCTGGAGATAGGGGTTCCTCCGGCCTCTGTGGGTCCAGCTCTGAATCCCCCACCCCTTCCCTCTGTTCACCTGTAGCAAAACAGCGAACCTGGACGATGAGCGTCTCGGACTCCTCACATCGTCCTTCGGACCCTGGGAGCGTCTCTGCTCCCGCCCAGAAGGATCGCCTTGACCTACCTTTGCCCTACCCGAGAACCCCCTCCTGGCCACCTTCCCCAGATGAGGATACCAGTTTGCCCCCCTTTCCTTTGGAAGAGCCTGTCCCCAGGCCCATGGCCCCAGGGAGCCTTCCCTCTCCAGTCTTGTCCCTTGAGGAAGAAGAGGAGGAAGACGACCAAGACGAACAAGACGCGGCAGAGCCCGAGGAGCTGCGCAGCGAGGAGCATCCCAGCCAGTTTTTCGCGGAGGCACAGCGGCTGCGGGAGCAGAGGTTGTTGTTGGACGAAGAGGTGTCAGTTGAGGGGCGAGTATACGGGGTGCATCGGGTAATCTTGGCTGCAATTAGCAGCCTCTTCCGTGACAGGCTGCTGGGTGGCAGAGGTCCACGACCTCCCCTCAGCCTGGACGTGGCCGCCGGGGCCTGGGAGGCCGTACTGACATTTGCCTATGAGGGGTTGCTGGGCCCTGCACGGCTGGGAGATGTGCTGGTCGTGGCAGAGGCCCTGGGAGCGCCCCGGGTGAAGGCCGTGGCCCAGTGGAGATGCAAAGGGGCTGGAAGCACCAGGGAAGATGAAAAGCAGCCCAGCCAAGCAGAGGAGCTGAGGGAGAACCTGCGGAGCATCGAGCTCCTATACCAAGAGGGCATCGGGTGTGACCTGGAGCTGGAGGCAGGCGGCTGCAGGCTGCGGGGTGAGGGCCTTTTGGCATTACATTACTGCAGGTTCATTTATGTGTGTGCAAGCTGCAGGTGGTTTGATCCCTTCCATTGTGGTTTTGATCACAGCTGCAGGCAGAATTTCCTTGGGGTTGGCCTTTGGTGCCTTTCCTGACCCACTGAGAGCAAGGCATGAGCAGTTGAGTTGTTTACCCAGGAGCACCAGGCAGACTTAAGCTGACCCTTCAACCTGTGGCTTTCCCTGTGGCCAGTACCAAAGAATTTCCAGCCAGTTGGCTGGTGTCATGAGTACAGTCTGAGCCAGGGGAACAAGTAGAAAGTGATTGACTTAAACAGGAATTAACCAAAAGCCCTTCTTGGCATCTTCTATTTAGGACACAGGAAAGCCAGATGAATATGGTGGAATAACTCACAGTGTGTCCTCTCACCTAAGTGTCCTTGACTCCATGGTAGATACGGGTTCTACAGCTAACGAGCAAGGTCTGGTTTTGTTTTGCCATAATCTTAAAGCTACCAGGACCTGGCACTTTGAAGTTAACTAGGCTCATCACTAGGAAAGCTAAGGAGGGTTGAATAAGTTAAATGTTATTCAGATTCTATCAGTACTGAGTGAGGTACTGGGGTCCAGGAATTTTTACACATGCCATGTCTTTGCATTCTCGCTGAAAACTAGTGAGGTGGATGCCACTATCCCTAGGTGTAAGGAAAGAACATTAAACTCAGAAATGTTAACTGGTGAGAACCAGGATATAAGCCCAGTATTCACTAGCCCAGTCTGTTTTCACTAGGCCATGCATTGCCTCCTGTGCAACCAAACCAAAGACACAGGATCTGACAAATGGAGTTGGAATGCAGGCACATAAAAATGTTAAATTAAAAGGTATTGCTTTAGAGAGTATCTAGTTCAGCTTTTATACTTTATTGACAAAGAAATCAGACTTCAAGACATGTCCAAAGTCACATAGCTACTGCTCATTAGAATGACTGGAACACATAGTGTTTCTGGGACCCCCAGATGAAAAAGCACCCTGTCTTAACTTGAACTGCATTAACAAAAATACCATAGACTGGGTGGCTTGACAACAGAAATTTATTTCTTTTTTAGAAAAATGTATTTATTTAAATTCAAGTTAGTTAACATACAGTGTAGTATTGGTTTCAGGAGTAGAACCCAGTGATGAAATTTATTTCTTACAGTTCTGAAGCCTGGAAGTCCAAGATCAGGGTTCTGGTATGGTCAGGTTATGATTAGGACTCTCTTCCTGGCTTGCAGAGGGCCACCTTCTCACTGTATCCTCTTCACTTGGTGGAGGGAGAGATTATCTCAGTCATATCTCTTATATAGGGCAGTAATTCCATTCAGGAGGGTTCTACTCTCATACCTAATTACCTCCCAAAGGCTCCACCTGCAAATATCACCACACTGGGAAGTAGGGCTTCAACACAGGAAGGAGGGAGGAAGACATAAACATTCAATCCATAGCAGGTCTCTAAAGTGTTTGTTATTATTTCTGATAGTAGTAGATGGAGGGGGGATTTAAAATTTCACAGTTATGGGGCACTTGGGTGGCTCAGTCGGTTAAGCATCCAACTTTGGCTCAAGTCATGATCTCGTGGTGAGTTCGAGCCCCACATCAAGCTCTGTGCTGACAGCTCCAAGCCTGGAGCCTGCTTCGGATTCTATGTCTCCCTCTCTCTCTGCCCCTCCCCTGCTCACACTCTGTCCGTCTCAAAAATAAGTAAACAATAATAAATTATTTTAAAAATAGATAAAATAAAATTTCATAGTTATAAAATTCTCACTAGGGTTTCAAATTTAAACATACTTCTATCCTTGCTTTCATTTTCCTAAGAAACATTCCAACGTAATGGTAGAAACCTGTCACTTAAAATTCTAGGGAATAATGATGAGGAGGAGGGAGAATGTAAGTAGTTGTGACCCTTTCACAGTGACTCTGAGCTATAGGTTGGTTGATTACATGGAAAATGAAATGGCTTACCTGCTTCAAGGAATGCAGGTTTTCTCAGGCAATATGTATCTGAAAACTGTCGCTGATAGTTACTATTTGGGAAGCATGTAGGCACTACCTGCTGCTTAAAACGACAATGGAGGAGCACCTGGATGACTCAGGGGGTTAAGCATCTGACTTCAGCTCAGGTCATGATCTCATGGTTTGTCAGTTCAAGCCCTACATTGGGCTTTCTGCTCTCAACACAAAACCTGCTTCAGATACTCTGTCTCCCTCTTTCTCTGCCCCTCCCCTGCTCTCTCTCTCTCTCTCTCTCTCTCTCTCTCTCTCTCTCTCAAAAATAAATAAACATTTAAGATTTTTTAAAAAAAGACAATGGAAAGCCACATTAACATCACATGTCCTTTGAGAGAGGCAAACGTGCCACAGTCGGTCAAAGCAGCCTCATGTTCATAGCTTCACTGGGTGTTTGGCCCTGGTACCTGCCTAAGAGGACTTCTGGCAGCATTTTCTCCCTTTTTTATTATGAAGCATTTCAAACACATAGCAAATTAAGAAAATATTTTTTAAGTTTATTTATTTTGAGAGAGCGAGAGAGAACACAAGCAGAGGAGTAGCAGAGAGAGAGAGAGAGAGAGAGAGAGAGGGTGAGAGAGAGAAAATCCCAAGCAGACTCTGCAACGCAAGGCTCAAACCCACAAACTGTGAGATCGTGACCTGAGCTGAAATCAAGAGTCGGATGCTTCACTGACTGAGCCACCCAGGCACCCCAAGAAAATATTAACATGAACACTCAAACACCCATATCTCAGACTTAACAATTAACATTTTATGATATTTGTCTCATCTCTTTATTTTACTTATCACTGAAGTTTAAAGTAAATCTGTGACATTTCCCTTACAAATACTTGGGTACATGTCTCTTTAAAAGAGGACATATAACCACAATACCTTACTCATGTCTAACAAAATTAACAATAATTCCATAGTATCACCTCGTCCAAGTTGAAATTTTCCCACTTGTCCAAAAAATGTCTTGTAGAGCTGGCTTATCCAACCCAGGAGTCAATCAAGGACTATGCTGTACTCAGATACATGTCTTTTAAGCTTCCTTTACTCTTGTACAGTCCTCTCCTTTTTTATGACTTGACTTACTGAAGAAATAAGATTAGTTATCTTATAGAATGCTCCATTTTCTAGATTTGTGTGTGTTTTCCATTATGGTTTTGTTTAGCTTGTTCCTTTAGCTTCTCAATTTCCTATAAATTTGAATTTAGATCTAAGGGTTCAATTAGATTTAGGTTCAATGGGGCGCCTGGGTGGCGCAGTCGGTTAAGCGTCCGACTTCAGCCAGGTCATGATCTTGCGGTCCGTGAGTTTGAGCCCCGCGTCGGGCTCTGGGCTGATGGCTCAGAGCCTGGAGCCTGTTTCCGATTCTGTGTCTCCCTCTCTCTCTGCCCCTCCCCTGTTCATGCTCTGTCTCTCTCTGTCCCAAAAATAAATAAACGTTGGAAAAAAAATTTTTTTAAATAATAAAAAAAAAAATAGATTTAGGTTCAACAGTTTAGTCAGAATACTCCATACCTGATGCCAAGTATCTCAAATTGCATTACATTAGAAAGCATTTATTTACATTTATATTTAATAGCATCCGGTAACAGAATAGTTTCAGTGGCGTGAGGGCCATGCAGGTAAGAAGGGTACCGATACACAAGTATGCTCACTGCAGCCTGACATCAGTGGCGTTGGGGGGTGAAGATCTGCTCGGGCAGCCATTACATGGAATAGAAAATAAATCACTTCCTCTCTTTCAGTTTCCTTCTGTTAAAAGGAGCAATCGAACTGGATGATTTTGAAGGTTTCCAGCTTAAAATGTCATGATTACCTGAAATGTACTGAGATGAAGATGGGGTGTGCAGAGAAAAGCTGCACACGGGAAATCTTAAGTGGGAGACGGCAGTTAGATTAGGTTAGGTCACAGAGATTCCTAAGTGTGGTACCATTTTTTTTTTAAGCAAAATTTTTAACATTTATTTATTTTTGAGAGACAGAGACAGAGCATGAGTAGGGGAGAGCCAGAGAGAGAGGGAGACCCAGAATCTGAAGCAGACTTCAAGCTCTGAGCTGTCAGCACAGAGCCTGATGCAGGGCTCGAATCCATGAACTGTGAGATCATGACCTGAGCCAAAGTGGGGCGCTTAACTGACTGAGCCACCCAAACACCCCGTGTGGTACCATTTTCTAAGTAAAATCCTGGCTGATGTCAGTGGCTCTTACGATTGTAAAGGAAAGAACTTTTTTGTGTGTGCATGATAGAGACCTATGTAATTTGCACCATTGGTCTTTGCAGTTTATTTTGTGCCCCCTTTTAGCAAAAGCTGTCTATAGCATCTACTCAACTTGACCATTCAAGACTCTTTTTCTAATTGACCTGGATCAAAAAACTAAAGCAATGTTTATCACAGTGTCTTCAGGCCACTAACATGAGAATCATGCAGGGTGCTTGAAAATGTTGAAATACAAATTCCTAGGGTCTCCATCCAGACCTACTGAATCAGAATCTCTGGGGGTGGGTCCCTGAAACCCACAGTTTAACAGGCACCGCAGGGTATTCTGATGCACACCATGGTTTAGCCTGTGGCCTTGGGTGGTTGGCCCAAAGTCGGGACGTGAAATCAGCAGGGTGCCTGGCAATCAGCAACACTCTGGATTCCCCTCTGCTTCTCCTTGCAGTGCACCGAGCAGCCCTGGCCTGTGGCAGCGAGTTCTTTGGTGCCATGCTCCTGAGCGGGATGAGGGAATCCCAGGGCACAGAGGTGTCTCTGCACACTATCTCTGCCCAGGACCTGCGACTCCTCGTCTCCTTCGCCTACTCCGGGGTTGTGCGGGCAAGGTGGCCAGGACTGCTGAGAGCTGCCCAGGCTGCTCTCCAGTACCAGAGCTCTTCCTGCCTTGCTCTGTGCCAGAGAGCCTTGGCTCGGGGCCTCAGCCCCGCACGTTGCCTGGCCCTGTTCCCCATAGCGGAAGCCCCGGGCTTAGAGAGGCTCTGGAGCAAAGCCCGTCACTACCTCCTCACCCACCTGCCTGCTGTGGCTTTGTGCCCCACTTTCCCTTCTCTACCGGCTGCCTGCCTGGCTGAGCTCCTGGATAGCGACGAACTACACGTGCAAGAGGAGTTCGAGGCCTTCATGGCTGCGTGGCGTTGGTTAGCTGCCAACCCTGAGACCCAGGAGTCAGAGGCCAAGGCCCTGCTTCGATGTGTTCGCTTCGGCCGCATGTCCACCAGAGAGCTGCGGAGGGTGCGGGCCGCGGGGCTGCCTCCACCCCTGACCGCGGACTTGCTGCATCAGCTCCTGGTAGAGGCTGCCGTTCCAGGTCAAGAGCGGCGCAGGGAGCCTGACCAGGCACTGGTAGTGATTGGCGGGGACGGGCTCAGAGCAGACATGGCCATAAGACAGCCGTCGCGAGGAGTGTGGTGGGCGCGCGCCTTCTGCTGCGGCACGGGACTGGTGCGAACGGTGGAGTGGGGGCGGCTGCCTGCCCTGCCTGCCCCGGGGCGCTTCCGGCACGGGGCTGCGAGCCTCGCAGGAAGTGAGCTCTACGTGTGTGGGGGACAGGATTTCTACAGCCACTCCAACACCCTGGCTTCGACTCTCAGGTAGGGGCCCCACGGAATAGCAGGCCCCGAGGTGGGCAGCTGAGGGGGAATTGTTGGCCCAGCCAGCCACGGGGGCCCGGGGTCACTCTTCTTTGGTCCCGCTGTGTCCAGGTGGGGCCCCAGTCAAGAGGACTGGGAGGAGATGGCGCCTTTGTGCCAGGCTCGGAGCTTTTTTCCCCTGGTGGCGCTGGACGGACTACTTTATGCCCTGGGCGGCCGAAACGGTGGCGTCGCCCTCAACTCTGTGGAGACCTATCACCCCGAGCTGAATGTCTGGAGGTGAGCAGGGAAGGGGCTGTTTCTAGACATCAGGGAAAGCCTAGAGGACTCGGAGGAGGAGAGTTGAAGAGGATTTTTGCCTGATCGTGTGCCCTGTTCTCCCTTAGGCCGGCACCTGCTCTTCCAGCACCACGCTTTGCCCACGCAGCTGCGGTTCTGGAGGGCCGATTGTACGTGAGCGGTGGCTGCAGCGGGGCTGGCCAATACCTGGCCTCATTGCTGCACTATGACCCCAAACTTGAGAAGCCAGGGGTGCTTCTGAGCGCTATGGGGGTACCTCGGGCTGGCCACGTCATGGCCGCTCTGGGTGGACGGTTGTATGTCGCGGGTGGGCTAGGTGAGACTGGGGACCTGCTGAGCTTCGAGGCCTATGAACCAAGGACTGATAGCTGGACTCACCTGGCACCCTTGCCCTCCCCCCATGTGGGGGCCGCAGGGGCTGCGCTGCAGGGAGAGCTTCTGGTGCTGGGGGGCTACAGCCACCGTACTTACGCCCTCTCCCACCTTATCCATGCTTATTCTCCCGGCCTGGGCCGATGGCTCTGCCTGGGAACTCTGCCAAGGCCTCGGGCTGAGATGCCTGCCTGCATCCTGACCCTGCCCACTGTGCAGCACATAGCTTTGGTTCCCACACGGCACCAAACCAAACCTGCTGGGTGAGTGGGGAGCGGTGGTGCATGGAGGGAGGAAGGGATGAGAAACGTCATGAGAGAAGGACAGAGATTATGGGGGGAGAAAGAGAAGGCTTGATTCATGATAGCGTCTTATTCCAGCACAGTGTTTTACAACTCACAAACCGCTTTTGTATATATGGTCTTCATGGAGGAAAAGGTGGCTCCAGAATTCCTGGAAAACGCTGTTGGAGAAGGGAAGGAGAGGAGGCCCAGGAACAACTCCACAAGGTGTAGGGACCCTGACACCATTCTTGGTGGGGAAAGTGCATTTGGCTGGGAAGACAGTCAAGACGCTCCAGTAGCCAATGTGTAGGGGCCAAGAGAGGAGAGTCAGAAAAATGATGATTCTGACCCATGGATCAAGATGAAAAATGTGGAAAGGCCAACCATGAACTATATTCTTTCTCAGGTAACTTGCAGGCTCAGTCCAGCATTGCCTCAGCCTGCAGCCCCTAAGAGCCTCTGGGTTTTCATTCTGAGGCGGAAGTCCTTGCCTGGACCTGGCGCTGCACAGGGTGCCAGCTGATGAGGCGCGCGTGCTGTGTGTGGGGAAGATGAGGAGGGCGGAGGTGAAGGAGCCAGGCACCTGGAGTGGGGAAGGGATGGCATGAGGTTTGAGGGGTGGGGTGGAAGAAGCCAGAAGCCTGACTGGCTTCTTTCCTTCCCTTTGGGGTGTAGTCAAGGATCAGGAATGACAATAGGACAGCTATGGTGTGAGCTGCTAAGTTGTGAGAGGAAGTGGCAGAGAGAAAAGTGAGAGGCAGAGAAGACTCAGAAAAGTGGTTTTCCCCCTTTCTTTCCCTTTTCTCTAGAGTTTTAAAAATCCATTTCCCCCCCCCTTTTTTTTTTTTTTTTTTTGGCCAGGCGAAGTTAAATCAGATGCTTCCTCTCTTCCTTCTTCCACCCTGCTCTTCCTTCCTTTTCTTTCCCCCCTTCTTTCTTTTCTCCCTTCTCCCACACAGTGATCAATCACCCACTAGGTGCCAGCACTAAATGAGGCTCTAAGGATACAAAGATCAGAGAGGTCCTGACCAGCGGGTAGACTTGTAAACTAATGCAGGTTTTGTAGTGGACTTAGGGGTATGGACACTTACCTTGTCGCTCTCACACCAGGCACTTAGAGGTATGACAGCCCAGACACTGGAGGAGTGAACTCTGCCCAGGGAAGGCTCCTGTTAAGGAAGGCATCATCAAATGGGTATAGTTGGGGTTGGATTTTGAAGACTACTTGGAAACTCACCAGTCAGAGCAGGAGGAAGGCACTCCAGTCAGAGAAAAGAAGTCATGTCGTGCCCTGTGTCTCTATAGCAAAGGGGAAGTCAGTATTCCAGAGGATTCTTTAGAGAATTCTGCTGCTGTTACCAGCCCATCTTTTACTCTGGAGCTTTTCTGAAGACGATAGCTTTCGCTTAATTGTATATTCCCTCCCTCCACAACTCCTCTAAGTCTTTCCTGCCTGGTATTTCCATTTCTGACCCCTGAGCAGCTCAGGGCAAAGAAGGGCCAGTTCTTTGTATAGGTCAATTTTCTATTACCGTTGTTTGTTAAGATTCTCATATTCCTAAGGGTGAGATAAAGGAGACTCCTTTCTACGTTTCTTCATCCTGGCCTAGAGGTGTTCACATGCTTTATTTTTTTGAGATTTCATTACTGAGTTCTTTTTTCCCCTATATCTCTGTTTCGGAGCATAGATGAAAATGAGGAGGGATATATAGGATGTATTTGAGAAAAGGGAAGAAAAATTGAAGAACCAGGAAAGAAGGAAATTGAAGGTACTGAGACACTATGAATATGCAGTCTTTAAGATTAACTTCTATGAACATGTTCTTTGTGGTTTGGAGGCAAAAACAGCCTTAAATAAAGGTTTCATCATTGTTGAATGATTCTCGTCTGAGTTTCTCTAATATAAAAAGTTCTTAAAAATCCCCTGTAATTTGGTTCCTATCTCCACCACAGTACTGAAACTACCCTGCCTCGTCGTCACCATGACCTACTTCTCACCAAATAATCTAAGGCCATCCTCATTCTCCTTCATCTTTCTGCAGGTATCAACTGACTTGAAAACTGACTCTTACCCTAAAAAATTTCTCCTCCCCTGGCTCCAGAGAGCGCACTCCCCTGGGCCTTCTCTTATTTCACCAATCCAAACAGGTATCAAAAAAAACAAATAATATTGTCCAAAGGAATGGCTCCATCCCAGGTGGAGGTGACAGCTTGAGGGTCCAAAAGTATACAGATGGGGGTAATTAGTTATAGAAGTCTCTAGCTCTCCTTATTTAGTTTTTAGGGTTTATTTTTTAACTTTTTAAAAAAATTTTTGAGAGACAGAGCATGAGCAGAGGAGGGACAGAGAGAGAGAGAGAGATGCAGAATCCAAAGCAGCCTCCAGACTCTGAGCTGTCAGCACAGAGCCCGATGCAGGGCTCAAACCCATGGACGTGAGATCATGACCTGAGCTAAAGCCAGATGCTCAACCGACTGAGCCACTCAGATGCCCCTCATTATTTAGTTTTTAAAGTAGGGATAGAGTGAGAAGACAGAAGGAGGCCTCTGATTTGTAGCAGGACACCAGTCAACAGTCCACTCTTCAGTGAGAGAGGACTGATATAGGGCAAGTAACAGGTTGGGGCCCTAGCCAAGTGGTCTGAGATTCAAGGTAGTATTGCAACCCCAGAACAGAAGAGGAAGGAGAAACAGGAATTAGGCTGGAAAACATTCACACAGAGTGGGCAGTCATGGCAATCCAGGGATTAGGCTACAGTTTGGTGAGTGTATAGAGGCCCAGGATTCTTACCTTTGGTACATCAGATGATAGGCAAGGTGTTTTGTTTTTTTTTTTATTAATTTTTTTAACGTTTCTTTATTTTTGAGAGACAGAGCACGAGCAGGGAAGGGACAGAGAGAGAGATGCAGAATCTGAAGCAGGCTCCAGGCTCTGAGCTTCTCAGCACAGAGCCCAACACGGGGCTCGAACCTACAAACTGCAAGATCACAACCAACCTGATCCGAAATCTGACGCTCAACCAACTGAGCCACCCAGGCGCCCCAGAGGCAAGGTGTTTTAGATATTCCCCCTACTAGTTCCCTCTACGCTCTTCTTTCAACCTCCTTTGTGAGTGAGGGAGGGATTTCTACTATTGCTCACATCTTTTCAAGAGTGACTCAGGAACTGAATAGGATTGAGCATGTGGGCTGATGTACCAGTAAATGCATTGGACTACCTGAGTCCTTTGTCTCCTGTGCCTCATTATAGATTGCTCATGTTCTTCTCTTAACTTGTTTTATGTTCCTCTTCAGACAGCTCACCTCCATCTAAAGTTGTAATAACTCACCTGGGTTCTAGACTATTGTTTTTTTCAGCATTCCTCACCTCTACTTGGATGTACCACTATCATGACTTCAGACTCATCAGGCTTCGTTGACACTCTCATTTTCCCTTTTTCCTAGACACAAAGCTTTGAAGTCATTTAGGCTTGTTTTCCCCTTATCTTTCTTCTTCACTTGACTCATATGTGATTTTGAACTGCTGAAATAGAAACGTAACTGGTTTCTTGTCCCAATATTTTCTCTGTCAAATACACAACATGTATGATGCTTTGGACACCTGGAAAGTTGAAGGCAGCAAAGGGTTAACAATGAAAAAAAAAAGCGGGGGGAGGGTGAAAGATCCTACTAGCTACAAAACCATGTATCCTTATTTACCCAGATGGTCTGGGCTGTAGAAGCAACAGTGTCCAACCAGAAGAGTGAAATACTGCACAGAAAGATTATTTAATAGAATCATGGAATGAAGAGATTTTAGAAATCATGTAATTCAAACCCTTCTTTGTAAAGTGCAAAGAGCCAAGGAATGTGGCACAGCCTGGATAATGAAGAGGAAAGTCTTTTGTGAGAGCAGTTTCCAGGTGACGTATCTTTACCTAAGAATCAAGCGGCTGGCTTGAACAAGCATCATGGTTTAGGTCTATAGTCAGGAAAGTCCTAACACTCTTTCAGGGCCACAGGCTATTTATATTCCAAATCCTGGCTAACCCTTGGGATCAAGGGGCTATAGGTGGAAAAGTGTGAATTTATCACAGGTCCTAGCAATACAAAAAAATACATATATGCAGGGATATAGTATATGTCATTAGCCATGAGATTATAGTCTTTTTTTCCTCAGAGATAGATGTTCATGGTATTATTGTTATAGTTGATGATTCAAGATATAATCATCTGTATTAGTGATTAAAATGATGGAAAAAAGGTACAGCTTGAAAGCATATTGAATTAGAATCAGTAACTTGGGTTCGAGCCCCAAATCAATTACTGTTTTGGTAATCGTAAATCCCTTAATCACTTTGAATGCCAGTATCTTAATCCATAAAATAGGAAGACTATCTGTACTATAAACATCAGAGTGCTGTTATAGTTGTGAGCCCCAGAGCCTGGGACAGTCTTAAGGAACTCTAGGCACATTTAGAAAAGTATGTTCTGGTAGTCCTTAAGTGTGCTTTGATAGTTCCAAGGCCACATCCTTTTATTTTTTTATTTTATTTTATTTTTTCAATATACAAAAATCTGTTGCATTTTTATTTTTTATTTTTTAATTTTTTTTACATTTTATTTTTTTTTAATTTACATCCAGCATATAGTGCAACAATGATTTCAGGAAGAGATTCTTTAGTGCCCCTTACCCATTTAGCCCATCCCCCCTCCCACAACCCCTCCAGTAGCCCTCAGTTTGTTCTCCATATTTATGAGTCTCTTCTGTTTTGTCCCCCTCCTGGTTTTTATATTATTTTTGTTTCTCTTCCCTTACATTCATCTGTTTTGTCTCTTAAAGTCCTCATATGAGTGAAGTCATGATATTTGTCTTTCTCTGCCTAATTTCACTTAGCGTAATACCCTCCAGTTCCATCCACGTAGTTGCAAATGGCAAGATTTCATTCTTTTTGATTGCCGAGTAACACTCCATTATATATATATATATATATATATATATATATATATATATATACTACATCTTCTTTAGCCATTCATCCATCGATGGACATTTGGGCTCTTTCCATACTTTGGCTATTGTTGATAGTGCTGCTATGAACATGGGGGTGCATGTGTCCCTTCGAAACAGCACACCTGTATCCCTTGGATACATGCCTAGTAGTGCAATTGCTGGGTTGTAGGGTAGTTCTATTTTTAGTTTTTTGAGGAACCTCCATACTGTTTTCCAGAGTGGCTGCACCAGCTTGCATTCCCAGGCCACATCCTTTTAGATCAGCGAGCTAGATGATGTCAAACAAGATAGGCCTCTGAGACCATGAGTGCCACACAAAGGGTTACAAAGTTTATCCCCAGCTACTCTGGTCTAACATTGCTCCCAAGATAAGGATGTGGGTTCATCGGGACTCTAGCTAAGGCAAAAGCATTTTGGGGGTTAAGGTTCTTCTAACTATATACCAGCTTGACTAATCATCACATAGGCAGTTTGATCCCCAGTACATACTTTTCAAGCAAACTGTCATTGATGAAAGCCAACTCTCTCATAACAAAGTAAAAACCACTTGTTGGAGGTTATAGCTAACATTGTTTAAATGCTCGCTCTGTACCAGGTGGTGTGCTAAATGCTTTATATACATGATCTCATTTAAATGTCAATGAAACCCATTAAAAGTGGATGCTGTTATCCCCCATTTTACAGATAAGGCAACTAAAGCTTAGAGCAGTGGGTAAAAATTTTTTTACCCAAGGTTACACAGTTTGTAAGTGTAGAGCGTGTATTTAAACTCAAGTAGAAGGATTTCGAGCCTGCTTTCTTTATTGTGCCATCTCTCTGATGTAGATCCATCTCCACGGAGGGGCAGGATTTATTCATGAAACTCATCATTGGACTCTATAAATGGGAGAAATTAAAGGGTATACATGGTATTGGAAGCTTAGAGACGTAATCTTGAGGAATCTGACATCCAACTACTATAACACATACTAGCTATGAATTTCAAAGCTCAGCTAGAGCAAAGGGCTCTTCTTCTTTTTTTTTTTTAATTTTTTTTCAACGTTTATTTATTTTTGGGACAGAGAGAGACAGAGCATGAACAGGCGAGGGGCAGAGAGAGAGGGAGACACAGAATCGGAAACAGGCTCCAGGCTCTGAGCCATCAGCCCAGCAAAGGGCTCTTCTAATAGTTTGTTTAATTTATTAAGATGTGTTGAGTCAGGGATTGTTATGAGGACAATATACTGGGTGAAACTTTTCAAATAGAGGACTCTGACTGGCCCCGTTACCTGATCAGCATCATCTGCTCTTATGCAGACTCACGGGCCAGTCTCTTATGCCATTCAGGGTTTATGAGATTATTTACCTTATTTTTTTTCTGTGGCCGAGGTCACACAGCCCATCAATAGCAAAGCAGAATTTAAAAACAGATCTGTTGGACTCCAGAGTGCAAATTTATACAATTTTATACCATTTCCACCCATCTTAGATTACTCTAACATGGTGGCCAAGTATTCCAGTCCTCCTGGGACCATCCTAATTCCCATGTTTTGTGTCATTGTTCCTATAAGCCATTAAAAGATGCCCCCAAGTCTACTATTTTAACATACAAAGTTTACTTTGAAATGCCCTGCCCACCCAGTAACAGCATTCAAGTCCTATATGAGATCAGGTGTCCTGATCATATTTTTAATATGATTACTTTTAAAAAATATTTTTAATAAAAATTTTAATGTTTATTTATTTTTGAGAGAGAGCGCGCGCGAGAGAAGCAGAACATGAGCAGGAGAGGGTCAGAGAGAGAGGGAGACACAGAATCTGAAGCAGGCTCCATCCAGGCTGTGAGCTGTAGCACAGAGCCTGGCTTGGGGCTCGAACTCATGAATCTTGAGATCATGACCTGAGCCGAAGTCAGACGCTTAACAGACTGAGCGCCCAGGCACCCCCAATATGATTACTTTCTTGATATGAGTCTGTACTTCTCAGGCAGGTCCCATTTTCCAAGACTTATGGACTGCTGACATAGTCTTTAAAAAAAAAAAAAAACACTTATTTATGTATTTATTTTGGAAGAGAGAGGTAGAGTGTGAGAGTGAGCAGGGGAGGGGCAGAGAGAGAGTGAGAGAGAAAATCCTAAGCAGGCTCTGCTCAGTGCAGAGCCCCACGTGGGGCTTGATGGTACGATCATGACATCATGACCTGAGCTGAAATCAAGAGTTGGATGTTTACCTGACTGAGCTACCCAGTTGTCCCCTGATATACTCTTTTAATGTGTTCATGTAAAAGGCCTTCAGGGCAATGGTTCATTTTAGCAGTGGTCTTCTGTAAACAATAATGCTAAAGACATGTCAAAGGAAGCAGGTGCTACTGTGGCCAAGGGCTGGACTGTGAATCAAGAGACTGGTGTTCTAGTCCTAGCTCCTTCTCTGACCAGCTATTTCAACCTGGGCAAGTCATTTGAACCCTTTGGACTGTCAAGTGAGAGTTAGGAAAGTGTTAAGAGCTGTTTTTCTCCAACTGTTAAAATGTGGCTAGCAAGCAAGAGGTAAGATTGTCCAAGCCCGGTTTACAGCCTCCAGGATCACTAATCCACAGCATGGACTCCTCTTTCCAGGTCCTTACAAGAGGTAGTGCTAAGGGATATGATGCTAAGTGCTAGAGTACCTGGCCCTGGTAACTTCTGAAGTGAATTTTGGTAAGTTTTTTATTGTGGTACATACCTAGAATGTGGCTATCCCAAATGGCCTCTGACTACTTGCATAGTCTGTTTAAACACGTGTTTTGCTAATATGCAAGGAGCAGGTGCCAAAGTTACCTGTTTGTTAGGTTTTAGACAACAGGGATCACTTAGTGCTGATACTCTTTAAAAACCAGTATCCCAAGAGGGTATGGAAATTGATACTAAATTTTTATGCAAAAGGCAGAAGAATATATGGGAACAATATATTAAATCTATTCATTGTCTTCTGTCAAGACCTCTTCCCAATACCTCTCTGTAAGCTGAGAAACAGGGCCACTTCCCTCACTACAAAGACTAGATCAAGGGTAGGAAGGAGTGCTGGATCTGATAGATCCAGTGTCTCCTTGTACTTGTTGACTCTAACTGTGGGCTGTACAGCTATTAGAAAAACATGACTTCACTGCATACATCCCAGAGGTTGGTTTGAATGTTGATTAATTTGATATCAATGAATAAATATTTGTTGAATGAATGATGAGGGAGTGTAACCTATTCTGTAAACATAAGGCTCCTTGTCCAGGCAGATCTGCTTGCCACATGGATTGGCATCTACTTTAGCTAACCTACCTCCATGATAAGCAATTCTGTTACAAGGAACTATTGCACAAACCAATGTATGGGGAATTAAGTGATTTAGAAGATTTAAGGAGGGACTCCTGGTCGGGTCAGTGAGTTGAGCATCCGACTCTTGATTTCGGCACAGGTCATGATCTCATGGTTTTGTGAGTTCGAGCCCCACGTTGGGCTCTGCACACTGATCTTGAGGAGCCTGCTTGAGATTCTCTCTCTCTCCCTCTCGTTCTGCCCATCCCCTGCCTGTGCTCTCTGTCTCTTTCAAAGTGAATAAACTTAAAAAAAAAACACCAAGATTTTAGGACAGTGAGTTCACTACAATGTAATCTGATGTAAACTAGCCTTAAATGTTGCAGGTCTAGTGTTCCAATGATGTAATGATACATAACAAACTACCCAAAACTTTTAGTGACTTAAAACAAAAACTATTGTACTATATTTCTCATGACTTTATGTGTCATTGGTTTCACTTAAATTTGGACAGGGTTTAGCTAGATGATTCTTCTGTCCTATTTTCATTGATAGAAGTTACTTGGTTGTATTCACTGCAAGTGGACTAGTCTGGAGTGCCCAAGCCAGCTTGGTTCACATGTTTGGTGATGAGGTCTGGAAAACTAGGTTCAGCCGAGATTGTTAACTGAAGCACCTGTATGTGGCTCTTCCATGTGGCAGTCTAAGGGTGGTTGAACTTATGTGGCAGCCCCCAGAGGTAGTATTCCAAGAGTCCTGGGTAGAAGGTGTGAAGTTCCTTTGACGTGGCCTCGGAAGTCACAGACTGACACTTCTGCCATGTATCTCGGTCAAGCAAGTCACCAGGTCAGCCCAGAATCAAGAAAAGAAAAATCAGACTCCATTTCTCAGTGGCAGGAGAAGCAAAAAATATGTGGTCTACTTTAATCTGCCATACCTGGTAAAGGAGACTAAGCAGGGAAGGAGGGCTCATAGTGGGAAATGCTCATTGAAGGAGGATGAAGAGAGGTGTTGGCAAATGTCAACAGGCTGGAGACCAGTCGCAAGGTTGTTTTGAGTCAGAGGAGTCAGAAGGAAGAAGGCCCTGAAGTTCTTGTAAACTACTGATTGGCTTCTGTGGCTTTCAGATGGCCCAGAAGGGCTCCTTTGGGATGCCAAGTACTACTGTAGTAGTATATCACATACATCACAACTTGTGCGATATTTTAAAGTTGGCAGTGGTTAGACTGAACAGAAACACAAGCTGTAAATCTAAAGACAATTATTTAAAATGAGGAAAAATCCACTGAAACCAGTGGCCTTTACAGTCTTTTTTTTAAAGGTTTGTTTATTTATTTTGAGAGAGAGAGAGAGAGAAAAAGTGCACATGCACGCATGTGGGGGAGGGGCAGAGAAAGAGAGGGAGAGATACAATCCCAAGTAGGCTCCACACTGAGTGTGACTGGGGCTCCACCAGGGGCTAGGTGGATCATGACCTGAGCCAAAGCAAGAGTTGTGCACTTGACAGACTGAGCTACCCAGGCTGGCCTTTACATTCTTATCGGAAGCCTGCCCTTCCCAGTTCAAAGTCCTATCCCTCCAGGTAATTGCTCAAAGTCCCTTCCCCACATAACCCTATAGTTTGTTTCTTAGTGGAATATAGCATTTCTCATAATCTGCCTGGTATTTTTGTGACTTCTGCATGTATCTATCTCCTTCATGAGACCATGAAGCCTTGAGAAGAACTCATGTTTTATACAATTTACATGCTTTCATTTGCACTTGATAGATGCTTAACAGGTTAAACAATATTTTTAATTGAAGTGTAGTTGACACTTTATTATGTTATATTAGTGAACAGGTGTTTGTTGAATCAAAATGAGGGAGGACAAGAAATGTGCAATAAAACTGACGAGAAGAGATGAGCAATATTCATAGGTGGTAAGGCCCTAAATAGAGGGGCTTCTAGGAGTGCCTGGGTGGCTCAGTCAGTTGAGTGTCAGACTTCTGCTCAGGTTGTGATCCCATGGTTTGTGAATCTGAGCCCCACTCACTGCTGTCAGCACAGAGCCTGCTTCAGATCCTCTGTCCTCCTCTCTCTCTGCCCCTCCCCACCCCCCATCTCTCTCTCTCTCTCTCTCAAAAATAAATAAACATTAAAAAAAATAAAGGGACTTCTGAGGGCTGAGAGGATAGTGCTCCTTTACCCCAGAAAGGAATCAGCCTGGACACCACACTCATCACTTAGACATGCAGCTCAGTGCCACTGATGAGCAATTAGTGGTGTAGGCTGGATATAAAGGGAAAATGGAGTGGTATCCTCTAAGAACTAGGAAATGAGGCAAATAAGATCAGTCTATGAGAGTTAACACAGTGGAGAACACAATGCCTCCTCAGCTCTGGTATAGTTATTTGTTTGGCAACACTCCCTGCTTTAATCAATGATAGTAATCTGAAGAAAGGTTGCTTCTCCTCAAGAGGGTGGCTAATTTAGAAAAGCAGAACTCAAAAGAACAAATATTGGCAAGATGCCTTTAGCATTGTCCATCTGAAAGAAAAGCTAAACTTGGACTTTGTAAACTTTTTGCCAGTTGAGAGATTTTCTCTGTTGCAACACAGAGAGAGTTTATCTGGCTCCCTCGACGTCCAGCTGAAATATCCTTTAGGGATCAGTCAGTGGCTCTCTAACTGAGATGGAATCAAATTGGGCCCAATATATATGAAATATATATATATATATATATATATATATATGAAATTCAGATGTGGCAAAGGGCATTCCTTATTAAGCTTCACTGGGGTAGGTAGTGACTATCTCTTTGGGGAATCACTCTAGACCAGTGGTTTCCAAAATGTGGTCCTGGGATCAGAGATCAGAATCAATATTACCTGAGCAATACTTGTTAGAAATACAAATTCTGGGGTCCTATCCCAGATCTACTGAATCAGAAATTTTCAAGGTGGGGGGTGGGTAATGGAGGATGGTAAGCAACAATCCTAGTTTTAATCAGGGGTTATTAAACTTCAGCATATATCAAAATTGCCCAAAGAACCTGTTAAAACACCAGTTGCTAGGCTTGGTCCCCAGCATTTGGAAATGCTGTTAAGGGTGCACTCCTCTTGTTAAGATTAGTGCTTCTCAAAGTTCAATGTGAGTGGGAATAATCTGGGAATCTTGTTAAATTATAGTTTGTGATTCACAGATCAGGGATGTAGGCCAAGAGTTTGCATTTCTAACAAGGTGCTGCTGCTGCTGGTGGTCCACAGCCCACTGTTAAATTAGCAAGACCCTGGGGCAGAGGTTCCCAAACTTTTCTGCACATTAGTATCATTGAGGGAGCTTCAAAAACTACTGATGCCCGGGTCCTACTCTGGAGACTGTGATTTAATTAGTCTAGGGTGTGGCCTGGGATTGGGAATATTTTTTTTTAATTTTTTTTTTCAACGTTTATTTATTTTTGGGACAGAGAGAGACAGAGCATGAACGGGGGAGGGGCAGAGAGAGAGGGAGACACAGAATCGGAAACAGGCTCCAGGCTCTGAGCCATCAGCCCAGAGACCGACGCAGGGCTCGAACTCATGGACCGCGAGATCGTGACCTGGCTGAAGTCGGACGCTTAACCAACTGCGCCACCCAGGCGCCCCTGGGATTGGGAATTTTTAAAAGATCTCCAGTGGTTCCAGTGTTTAGACTTTGCTGGCCTTGAATTCCTTTGCTGCTGCAACTAATCAGAAAGTAAACTCTAGATCTTTGTAGTAAATTAGGAAGTGGTAGTCCCCAGTTGCTATTCTTCCTGCATCCCTAGTGTCCTCAGATCTGAGGCTTCAGTGCTCATTGGACTAAGCTGGAAGGGCTTGCATGTGCTGTTCTTTCACCGGTAGGGCAGGCAAACATTTCCTACAGAGAGCTGCAGAGGAGGACACCTTGAGGTTGGGACAATTACCTACAGTACCTCCCTTATTCCAAGGGGAAGAGGTCGTGTAGATTTAGGCCTTCAGAAGGAAGTCTTGGGTAGACTCTTCTTCCTTCCATCTTCTAGATACGCCACCACTCCTGTCTCCTTGCAGAGCCTCTTTCTCGGGGGTTCCCTAGATCTGTGTTCTTTCACCAAACTCCTCCCCTTCCCCTATAGGCAGACCTCCAATGGGCAGTAACGTGCCTAGGGAGTGGGTTCAGGAATTCATGGAAGCTTTTTTTGCTCTCATAGTCATTAGAGTTATCCATAGACATTTAATGAGTAGGATTAACATCTAGCCAAGATTGGTAGACATTCAGCAACTGTGCAGGGCCCTCCCACATAATGAGGAACATGCCTGCGTCACTGACAACTTTGAATGACTTGCCAGTCATTTGTGTAGTTGAAAAGCCATTGAAATTAGGACCTGAATTTATTTTAAATATAAAGACAGGCATTTCATATTTGGTTTAATATATTCTGAACTTTCCAGGAGTGCCACTGCTATAAATATCATGGGATGATCACGCCTTGTTTTGTTCAAAAATTTGCCAGAGATTATTTGTCATTCTGGAAAATCATGCCACATCAGCACCTCTATTCATGGTATTTGAATCACCATCATAACATCCCCATATCATGCTAGAGTTGTGGCTGTTACATTCCAGGTGATTCTATATAGAGCTGCATGCATCGGAGGACTATATTGTGTCTTCTTGAATATTGTGTCCAAACATATTTTTTAAGTTTATTTACTTATTGAGAGAGAAAAAGAGAGAGAAAGAGAGAGAATGTGTGCACATGAGCAGGGGTGGGACAGAGAAAGAGAGAGAATCCCAAGTAGGCTCCTTGCTGACAGTGCAGAGCCTGACACAGGGCTCTGTCTCATGAACCACGAGATCATGACCTGAGCCAAAATCAAGGGTCAGATGCTTAACAGACTGAGCCAAGCAGGGCCCTCCCAAACATTTACATACATAAACACATAGTGTTATATAAAAAAATCATCTTCCTTTTACCCTTTTATATCTCTGTAGACATTTTATAAATTTTTAAATTGTTTATGTAGGTATAATACAGTATTTATAAATTGTAGTTCAGAGTTATAAAGGGGGCATAAAAACATTTGTTATAAGAAGGAAGTGTTGGGACTGCTAGGGTAGGTAGTAAGGGAAGCATCTAAGGAAAGAAACGAATCTGGCTCAATAAACTGAGAAGATAGGATTTGGGGGCACCCAAATCTGAGCTGAAGCTCAGGTGTTTATCTGAGAATGAAGGGTACCTCCCTAAAGAAGGGGATATCTTCCAGAAGACAGATAATCTGTCTTACCCAATGTAAACATATTTCTTCTGTTATTATCTGTTTGGCTCTGCTCTTTATGAAATGGCTCTATAATTAGCATCCTAGAGGTCACTGTCTCTTTCCTCCCCCTGGCCCCACCTTCTGGGAAGAGTTCTGCTTAGCCTTTCAGGATGGTTCCAAATAGATTCTTTGTAATCCACGGATCTCTCTCAGATGGACATTGGCACGCTCTCAGTTCACTCTGCCTTAATTATTCCATATCTACATTTGGTTACAGGTCATTCATTGCCTTTAGACTTTCCCTCACCTTTTATTTCCATTTTCACCAAGTAACTTTACGATGAATTGAGTCCAACTCTCTTTGATACCAAGAGAAAAGGAGTCCAGATAGGCAGAGAACATGCCAAAATCATTCCCAGGAAACGGAGTTTGAAGATGTAACAGGAGAAAGGAGAGGAAATATAGCGAAACTGGGATTTGGTCAGGAGAAAATGAACCAGGAAATGGGGGTGGGGTGGGGTTGGTAAACTCGGGTCCCAGAGGAGGCTGCAGGGTCCTTCACGTGTTCAGATCCCCTACGGGTACCTCACTTCCCAGCGGCGCTGGGCTCGCAGGCCTGCGCCAGGGCGGCCACACCCCGCCCGGACGCTTTCCCTCCCCGCTCCCCGCCAGCTCCTCCTCCGGCTTCCACTCCTCCCAGCAGTGGAGCCAAGAGCCCAGCTCCCGCTTCCGGCCGCCGAGAACCGAGAGGCCCGCGTCCGACAGCCAGGGTCTCCGGCCCCACTGGCTCCGGGGGCGGTCCAGGCGCAGGTAGAAGCCGTAGAAGCCGGCCCGGGCCCTGGGACCCGGGGCTGGGCTCGGCCGCCGGAAGCCAGCGGGAAGGGCCCAGCGCCGCCACTTAGGAAGCGCCCGGGAGCGCGGAGGGCCTGCGCCGACGGGGGGGGGAGTCTGCCCGCCGCGCCCTCCCGGAACTCGGGGAGGGGTTGTGGGTGTGAAAGGGAAGTGGGAGAGCCGGCTGGGACCGTGAGGAGGAGGGAGGGGCAGTGGATGGAAGGCCCGGGGAAGAGACCAGGTGAGATGAGTCTTCACTCCTCCGCCCCGAGTGCTCCTCAGGGAGAGTAGCTGCCGCTAGTGAACCGTAGGTGGTGCGAGCACTGCCTCTAATAAGGAGGTGTGCTGGAACAGGAGAGACTGGCAGCCAACTTAAAAGTGGGTATTAACATGGCAAGGTCTCCAAGACACACTAAGTGTGGAAAATGCTCCTGTTTGTGGACAGGAAGAAGAAAAGGGGCGGGGGGGGGGGATGGAGAAACATGTATTTGTATATGCATAGAAAAGTGTCTGAAACCGTGCAAACTGTTAGCCGTGGTGATCTCTGGAGAACGGAGCTAGAGATGGGATTTTACTTTTCATTGGTAGTCCAGCTGAATTCCCGTCACAAACTCCAGGGTGCAAAAAATATTTAACTCTATTTTTCTTTTAACTTACTTTTTATTGTAAGTTTTTTGTTTGTTTTCAATCTTGAGTCAGTTCCGAGATTCCCCCACTCCTTTCCCTAGGGGCTTATATAATGCAAAGACATGACGGAAGTGTACAGGGCACAGAGGCCAACATTCTTGATGTGATTTGCTCACACTGGTATCTGGTGAGATATCACTGTCTTTTCTAGTTCTGGTTTAACAGTCCCTTCAATTCTTGGAAGTATTCTGCATTCCTGTCCCTAAGCTCTTGTATATTAAGATCTAAGTGATAGACTTAACAGCATACTTATTCCTAAAGTACTTAAATGTAAATAGGAGATAAGCACTTGTCCAAATAAGTAAGTAAATACACACGTAATGGTATAAATTCAAGCATTTTCTCAGGCAGAGGTTTTAAAATTGCTGTTAATGGGGATTCTAGGAGATCCATGAATGGGCTTCCTGACAGTTAAGTGCAAAATAGAATATACTCATGTTTTTCTGTGAAAAATCTACATAGCTTTCACTAGATTCTCAAAAGCCTCTGAATCCCACTGACTAGGCATTGTAGAAACAATGGTGAACAAGGCTAAAGGGGTCTCTGTCCTCAGGAACTTATAGTCTAGTAGGGGGGAAGACAAACAGGCAATTACAATATAAGGATGTATCTATGATAGAGAAAGTTTGCTGTTGTGAGAACATAGAGCTATCGACATCAGACGGCGCTGGCTGTCAGCAAAGGTTCCTTAGATGAACTATTAGATTGAGGCCTGCAGAGTGACAGGAAAGTAGAATTTGGACTGGTAAAGGAGGGGCTGGGGAAGGGAGTGGTCTTGGCACAAGGAAGAGTGTTTTAGGCGTCTGCCTGTGTAAAGATCCAAGGTCAAGAGATACCTGGGCAATTCATAAGCTTAAAAGAGTTTGTATGGTTGCAGCTTAGATGTGAGTAGCAGTAAGAGATGAGGCTGGGAGAGCATCAGAAGCCAGGTTATGTGTACGATGCTGGCTATGCAGATGTGAACAAGAAAGAGGAGCTCCTTGACCCTCAGGGAGTTTTATTTTAGTAAGGAGAAACAGTGTACAAGTAGACATGTAAGCAAACAAAATCACTTTTTATTCATGGTAAAATAAACAAGGTGATGTAGTAAATAGTGGCTGGGGTATGTACTGAGGAGCTCCTTTAGACAGATCTACATATTGTGTGCCATGTAGCTAGGAGGATTTCAGCAAAGGTGGTGGTGGGTAGAATGGCGAGAATTAGATAGATTTGACAGACACTGAGGGAGTAGAATCAATAGGATTTAGTAGCTTACTGGATGATGATAATAACAAATAATAAAAGCTTCCATTTATTGAACACTTACTAATTACCAGACACTGCTCTAAATGCTTAATATTTTTTATTTATTGCCGTAATAACTCTGTGAGGTAGGCATTTAGCTCAGTTTTTGTAGATGAGGAGACTGAGGCACGGAGAGTTTAAGTAACTAGCCCAAGTAGATTCAGGGTTCCATCAGGATTCAAACTCAAGTCTATTTCACTCCATACCCCTGTAAGCAGAGAGGGGGAAAGGAGAGGGATTGGATATGGGGATGAGTGGGAGAAAGGTGATACATTTGGGGTCTGGAGTTTTGGGTACCTTTGAGTCATCCAAATGGAGATGTCCAGCAGGCAAATGGATAAATGGATATGAAACTCAGATGAGATCTAGATCAAGGAATGAATTTATGAGTTGCCAGCATGAAAATGTTATATGGAGCCAGAGTAGGTGAGACTACCCTCGGAAAATATATAGAAGGATTAGAATAGAATTCTAAGGAGCTTCACCATTCAGGGGATGGCAGAGAAAGGATCTTCATAAGGAGGAGATCAGAGATGTAAGAAGACAACCAGGACAGTAGCACCAAGGCAGCCAGAGGAAAGGAGAGTTTTAATGACAGAGTAAGCAACGGGGTCATATTCTGCTTGAGAGATGAAGTAAGATAAGGGCCAAGATGTGTCTGTTCTTGTAGTAACAAGGATTCCATTGGTTAACCAATAGCATAGCTTTGGAGGAATGGGGCCACAGAATCCCATTTAGTTGGTTGAACAGTGAGTAGGAGGCAAGGAAGTTGAGGTTGGTGAATATAGACATCTTGATCAAAACGTTTGTTCCTCTAGAGCTAAGAATCTCGAGTCCAGATTATGAGTGTGATCCCTATATTTAGCTGGGATCACACTCAAGCTGTAAGGGGCTCTTTCATGAGAAGACACATCCTTTTCATCTCCAGACATTTTTTTTTTTTAAACTTCCCTGCTCTTAAGCTACTGCCTTACCTTTTCCCTACTCTTCTCACTCAGAGTACTCCTTGTGTTCTCTCTGTATAATATTCTCTGAATGCATCCTTAGAATGAACCCAGTCCTTGGTTGTTCTCTGCCTGCACATCACTGGCATTACCAGGAGGACTATTGAAAAGACATACTCCCGGTGCAGATGCACTCCAGTGCAGCTAGGAGCTCATCACCTGTCTTTCTTTCCTTCTAGGCATATACTGGTTGGGCTCCAGCTATGGAGAAACTCCATCGACATGTGTCTACCCACCTGGACATTCTGTCCTTGGAGAACCGGTGCCTGGCCACACTCCCTGACCTGCAGCCCATGGAGAAACCACATGGGCATGTGTCTGCCCACCCAGACATCCTCTCCTTAGAAAACCGGTGCCTGGCCACACTTCCTGACCTGAAGACCATGGAGAAACCACATGGGCATGTGTCTGCCCACCCAGACATCCTCTCCTTAGAAAACCGGTGCCTGGCCACACTTCCTGACCTGAAGACCATGGAGAAACCATGTGGGCATGTGTCTGCCCACCCAGACATCCTCTCCTTAGAAAACCGGTGCCTGGCCACACTTCCTGACCTGAAGACCATGGAGAAACCACGTGGGCATGTGTCTGCCCACCCAGACGTCCTCTCCTTGGAGAATCAGTGCCTGGCCACACTCCCCATTCTAAAAAGTACTGTGTATGCCAGCCCCTTGCTCCACTGTCTCCAGAGAGCTGATTTGGTGAAAGCTGATCGTAGCCTGAACATCAGCAACTGCCTGCTCTCTGAGCCTCCAACCTGGAGGGCCCAGTGCCTCTCTGAGGGGCTAGGCCATCTGACCTGTCCCGGGGCCTTTAAATCCATCTCTGCCGCAGAGGGATCTCCTGAAACAGCTTTGGTAATAGCTCCAGGCACTCATGTTGAATCCACCCATGTCTGTTGGATGCTGTAGTCCCTAGATTTTGATGCCAGTTTCCCTCTGTGCTGCTCTGTGCCTGTGTACCTTCTGCCCTCAGAGCCTCTTCCTGAGGTGACCTTTACCCTTGGGCTGTGTTATTCAGCATCATTAGTTTTATTGCATATCTGGTTCAGATATTCTAGACAACAGAGCCAAAACAGGCTCAGTCCTGAGAAAGCCTCTGCTCAGCAGGAGAGGTAGTGATATTATATTGTAGGAACAGTCAATTAAGTGCTTTTGAGATTTTACATCAGGCATGAGACACATCTGCTATACTGGGGTCCACTTTCCTGTATGTATATGTGTAAAGGTACATCCACTTGTACACGTCTATACAAGCACATTTAACATACAGGGCAGAATTGGTAGATAAACACATATTCCTTCTGTTTGGACTTGGGATTCAGACTGAGGCAAAGGCTATACTATCTCTGCCAATTACAAGCCATACAACCTTGGCCAAGATTTAACTTTTTGAAGCTTTAATTTCTTCCTCTTTAAAATGCGTTCAATGAGGGGTTCCTAGGTGGTTCAGTCAGTTGAGCGTCCAACACTTGATTTTGGCTTGGGTTGTGAGATCGGGGTCGTGGGATAGAGCCCCACCTGAAGATCCACACTGAGCATGGAGCCTGCTTGGGATTCTCTCACTCTCTCCCTCTGTCCTTCTCCCCCATTTGCATGCACTCTCTCAAAAAAATTAATTACTTAATTTATTTAAAAAATACGGTCAATGAAAATCTACTTCATAGGGTCATTTTCAGGATTACTGTTGCCATCTTACATTTATTTGAGGCTTTGCAATTTGCAAAGAGCTGTACATATATTATCCCATTTAATCTAATGGCGCCATCAGGTAGGTGGTGGTAGGGAATGAAAAAGCTGAGGCTCCGAGGTCAAGCAGCTCAAGGTTGCTGGGGGATTGATCTGGGACTTGGCCCTTTTTCTTCTGAATGCAAAATACCTTAATAGTATCCTAGGAGGTATGTTGTGAAGGGCACCAGTCTCCTAAGCTGTGGCATCAACAAGGAGAAGAAAGCAGGGGGAGATCCCAAAGCATCAGAAGCTTGAGTCAGGAAAGATGGTGTGTGTAACAGTGAGGGGTCACTACCTCAGCCAAGATAGATCCGTGCTGGGGAGTAAAGGGAGAGGGGGAGGAGTTTAGATGATAGAAGATTGATGTAGAATCTTCCTGTCCCTGGGAGCTGCCTTCAGATCAGTCTTTGAGGGACTGTGGGTGCATGCTGTGATTAACAAGTGCCACTATCCCCAGGATCATTGTTCCTCTTCAGAAGAGAAAATGCCAGAAGAGAAGGAACAGGCAGAGGTTCAAATGCCTTTTTATAATCTAAGCTTGGGAGAGGAGGAGAAAGTGGAGGAGCCGGTCCTGAAGCTCACTGCTGGGGACTCTGGATCTTGTTCTGAGCCCACTGACCAGGCCATTAAGGAAAAGAAGGTAACAGTTCCAGAGCTGGGGAGAAGTTGATGATGGTGGAGGGGAAGGTGTGGGGTGGCATGGGAGGGGTGGTGACCAAAGGCCGAGCCAGATCCCCTCCACAGATGGAAGGGGAAAGAGAGGGGGCATTGCCCAGCTCTTATTTCTCACTCCCTAATCCCCTTTTCAAACCTCTCAGTTGGACAAACATCTTCCTGAATGTGGAGTTGTTTCTCTCTGTTCTAGATTTCCTAAGTTAGCCTGTGTGGGTGCTTGAGTTGGTCCTCATTCCCTCTTTTTTCCTTTCTCCCCTCTCTTTCCCGATTCTCAGATGGTTCTCATGAGCTTGCTGTGCTCCACGCTGGCATCAAATGTAAACATAAAAGATGCACATGACCCTACCTCGGTGTCCCTCTTCGAAATCTGTAGTGAACTTGCCCCCTTGGAGCCTGAGTTCATCCTCAAGGTACTGTGCTGTGAGGGAGAAGATGGGAGCGGGAAGTGGGGAGGTGGGAACTGTGGCCGTCGTGTGTGATGGGTCGGTGGCCAGCTTGGTACCAGGGGTGGAAAGGAGGAAGTTCACTTGGGAAGGGAAGATGATCTTTGGGTGAGTCTGCGGGCTAGTCCCTGGGGTTCTCTGAGGAGCAGGGGAGGATGAGATTGGGAAAGAGTATACTAGGGTTCATTTGTTTAGTAAGTACACAGGCTAAATACACAGTGCTATGCCTTGAGGGTCATTCTAACAGATGTAATTAAACTTGAATCTGGCTCTTAAGGAGCTTATGATATTGTTAGGGAAGCCGAACACTACCAAGTATTATATAAATGCAAATGGAGTAATAGGTAGTGAATGCTTCAGAAGCAGAGGAGAGGGGGAAAAAGTGTTTTTCTATGAGGCTTTGGAAGACATCAGGTTTAATCAGCAGTTTCAACCCTGGGTAAAATTTCCATAGAACTTGATGGTGGGAAGCCTTCTAAGTGCCTGGTTGACTTGGGAGGTGATCAGTAGACTCCAAAGAAGCCATGCTGCAAAGGTGGGTAAGGTCTAGATTATGGAGATGTAGAATGCCAAGCCCAGAGGCTTGGACTTTCTATTTTATAGACCATGTAAAGGGCTCAGGAAAGGTTTTATGAAGGCAGATTAGGGTCACAAGTTAGTTTTGGGCATGACGTTGTGGGACAAGAGGCCAAGATGCCTGCCTTCCCCACCCTGTGCCCTAGGCATGTCTGTACACTAGGCAGCAGCTGAACATCCGGGATGTGGCCAACAAAATGTTAGCCATTGCTGCCTTCTTGCCCGTCTGCCGCCCTCACCTGCGACGATATTTCTGTGCCATTGTCCAGCTGCCTTCCGATTGGATCCAGGTAGCTGAGTTCTACCAGGTATGGCACTCAGTTTCCTGAGCTTTGGCTCTTACTGGTTCCTTCTCCTTTGCTCATTGCATCCCTGTAGAAAATTCTCAGCCAGTTTTACATTCCCTTAGCTGTCTTCAACCCTACAGCCCAGGCAGGACAGCTTCTCCCTGGACTGGGTTGGGTTGCCCAACAGGGGGAAGATGATCGAGAAGGGCTGGACCGCAGTTTGAGAAAAATTGGTCTCATTCTGGGCTTCGTGTTCATGACTGGCCTAGTATCATAGAAGTTGTCACTTTAGAGCTGGGGTTCGGAACCACCTTCGTATTATGTGCTCTCACTTAACCCCATGAAGTGGTCTTGCCCTGTTTTAGAGGGTTGGTTTGTGTCTCACTTCTGATGGCCTCTCCTCCCTCTCTGATAGGACCTGGCTAAAGGAGAGGAGGACAAGCTGGTGCCCCTGCCTGCCTGCCTGCGTGCAGCTATGACTGACAAATTTGCCCAGTTTGATGAGTACCAGCTGGCTAAGTACAACCCTTGGAAGCACCGGGCCAAGAGACGCCCCCACCGGCGCCCCCTTCCTCCAGTCAGTCCCTGGTCAACCCGGTCATTCACAGCCCAGGCCCCTTTTTTCTGGAAGGTGGCGGGGGTGGGGGGGGGTCGAAGGAACATGCTGACTCTGGGAGGTCCCACACTGAGCATCTGGGATGTTCCTACTACCAGAAATAAAAGGAGTCAGAGAAAGGCAGAGGAGCCGAGCAGAGCTCAGGGGCAGAGAGGGCAGGGCTTACCTCTTTCCTGAATGGCTTTCTTTTTGGTAGAGGGGTTTTTGGAACTATTGGAGTGAACTTCTCTAGGGACAAGCTCCATTTCCCTTTTTGAAATTGCTTCTTCTGGGGCACCTGGTGGTTCAGTCAGTTGAGCATCTGACTTGGTTTTGGCTCAAGTCATGATCGTAGGGTCATGGGATCAGGCCCCACATTGAGCTCCACGCTGAGTGTGGAGCCTACTTAAGATTCTCTCTCTCCCTCTTCCTCCCTCCCCCACTCATTCTCTTTCTCTCAAATTAAAAAAATAAATAAAAATTGGGGCCCCTGGGTGGCTCAGTCAGTTAAGCATCTGACTCTTGATATCGGCTTAGGTCATGATTGCGCACAGTAGTGAGATTGAGCCCCGTGTCAGGATCTGCACTAAGCATGGAGCCTGCTTGGGATTTTCTCTGTCCTTCTCTCTTTGCCCCTCTCCAACTTCTGCACGCACGCGTTCTCTCTCTCTCTCTCTCTCTCTCTCTCTCTCTCTCTCTCTCAAATAAACATTAAAAAAATAAATAATAAAATGAAATTGCTTTTCTGTCCCTGCAGAAGACGGGGCGCCCATTTTCTGAGACACAACGTTTGCCAAGGTACCTTAATCCTCTTAAAGATGAACAGAAGAAGGTGAGTGCCTTGTTCCGGGGTTCTATATGTGCATGTTCAACTTTTTCTCAACTAATATTTTGAAATGGAATTCCATTTGGTTTAGAAATACTAATGGTGTGGTAGGCACATATCAATTTCCTACCTGGTCACTTCTCGGTCATGATAATAGGGTCACATTTTGAGAGCACAGGGAAAGGCTCCTTTTATTTTTCAGTTTGCCCCCCTTGGTATTTACTGACAGGTGGCATGTACAGCGGGATAAGTGACTTTCAAATGTGTGAAACATCTACCTTTCATGGGATGTTTGAAAAACAAACCAAACAAAACCTTTTTGCGTTAATGACAAATAAGGCACTGCACTTAGTGGTTAAGATCATAGAATCAGGACTTAGTCCTGGGTTTCAATCCCACCACCACCACCACTTGTGGGCTATGTGACGTTAGCCAAATGACTTACCCTCTATTCCCTCAGTTTTCTCAGATATAAAATGGGGATAGTAATAGCACCTCATTGGGTGCTTCATTGGGGTTTTGTGAAGATTAAATCAGTTACTGAATTTGAAGTATTTCTGGGATACCTGGGTGGCTCAGTCGGTTGAGCATCCAACTCTTGATTTCTGCTCAGATTGTGATCCCAGGGTCTTGAGATCGAGTCCCGCATCACGCTTTGTGCTGAGTGTGGAGCCTGCTTGGGATTCTTTTTCCCTATGCCCTTCTCCCCGGCTTGCAGTTTCTCCCTCTCTAAATACATACATACATACATACATACATACATACATACATACATACATACTAACAGTACGTGGCACTGAATAAGTGTTGGCTGTCACCAATCATCATTAAAATTGATTGTTAGGAAAATGTATGATAGTGTTATAAGAGAATACATTTTCAGTTGGTCAACTGATTTTTTCTCTTTATCCTAATACATCCCAAACTTGGCTTTTCTACCATAGATGATCCTGGAAGCCACTTCTTTCAGTTTATTCATTCCTCACAGCTTGCATTGTGCTGATACCTCCATTTACCTCCTCCTCCAAGTCTCAGTGATTTAAATAAGAGCTGCTTTTTTCCTTTCCCTCCTAAGAATAAGATGTTCTCTGTTCATTTTATCCCAGTCTTGTTTTTCACAAGCCAATTATTTCACGGTAACTACTGATAGCTCAATCTTGTATAAATGAAACACAGTGACCCCAAAGAGCTACTATCATGTGTTCTCTGCAGAAACTCTTGTTGCTGGAGATTTTTGCCCCCATTCCTACTCTTCACCTAGATCTACTTTGGGGAAAGAAATGACCTCATAGCTATAGGAGGTCTGAGGTTCTGATTTCTGGAGCAAGTGACTATGGTCATAGATTAAATGACCCCTGTGTGACTTGAGGGATATTTCCACAGTTTGAGGAGACCTACAATGCAGTGCCAAAGAAAATTCAGCCGAGATTCACCCTGAAGAAGTTAGTACGGCGACTGCATATCCAGGAGCCTGCTCAGCATGTCCAAGCTCTGCTGGGCTACAGGTAAGAAGACACACCCTGAGCATACCTTCCACCTGGGTAACGCCATGGCTTTTTCAACATCCATGGTCCCAGCGCCTGTAGTTCTGACCCCGGCAACATTAGTTTAGGCAGATATGGCCTGTAAATGTGACTTTGACTGACTGACATTTTCATTTCTGAGTTATTTTCAGCTGGCCTGGAAATGATAAGCTTTTCTTCCTCTGTTGCAGATACCCATCCACTCTACAAAAGTTTTCTCGAAGTCGCCTCCCTGGGCCATGGGATTCTAGCAGAGCTGGGAAGCGGATGAAGCTCCCTCGGCCGGAGACCTGGGAGCGGGAGCTGAGCTTGAGGGGAAACAAAGCTTCTGTCTGGGAGGAACTCATTGGTAGAGTAACTTTGACCCTATATGCCCTTCCTCTCTTCCCCATGCATACCTCTACATTTTGGACCCTGACTTAATTTCCATGGCATGGTACAGTTATTCTCTTGCCTGGTGGTTTCATCACTGAAAGTGATCGGATTTATGAGGTTTGCCACTGACCGCACCAAAGCGGACCAGGGGTACCTGCTTTTAGTAGCATTGGCATCATAAGGGAGATCATTCTTCCAGATGTGGCTAGGTGATGCACCAGCCTCTACCGACACATGACAAAAGTGGTACCTTCTCTCTGATTTCACTTGCATCATACTGGGTAAGCCGTCCAAACAAGATAGGACTGGCACACGGCATATTGGAATCTCCACAGAAACCCATATTTAGGACATGGACTATTTAGGTCATTTGCGCATACTGATAAAGAAAAAAACATTTTAAATTGTGAGGCTCAAGTTACTTTCAGTCTTCTGTTTGTCTCTTTTAGCCTATTTTTAACTATAGAAGACTCTTTCTATGCGATTTTGTCTTTTTTTAACTTCCTCTTTCATCTTTGAAATTTTCAAGTCAGCTTCTATCTGTTGAAAAATATCTTGCTGTAGATCTTTTGACTGCTTGAGTTTTGGAGACTTCATATTTTGGAGCTACAGAAGCCCCATTTGTTTTTACCTGTTTCTCAGTGAACTGCCAAGTACAGATTATACTCACGGCAGCCCAAATTGCTTAGCTGTTTATCTGTCCCTGCTCTCACTGTGGTGGTGTAGCCATCAGAATCACATGGGAATTGAATACACACATGCATACACACATGCCTGATAGCCTCTTCCCCAACATTTGATACTTTGAGTGGAATAGGATGAAGTCTGTCCTGAAGGATGGCATCCAGGATGTGTAGATGATTCTGGTATGTGTCATCTCCACTTCCTCCCTCTGCCCCTGAAAATTAAAACTGTCATTTATCTAGGCTGAGACTAATGCCCATAGTCTAATCTGGTGGTCTCCAGAGTTTTTTTTTTTTCTGTTTGACCAAAATTTATTTTTTTTTCAATATATGAAATTTATTGTCAAATTGGTTTCCATACAACACCCAGTGCTCATCCCAAAAGGTGCCCTCCTCTATACCCATCACCCACCCTCCCCTCCCTCCCACCCCCCATCAACCCTCAGTTTGTTCTCAGTTTTTAAGAGTTTCTTATGCTTTGGCTCTCTCCCACTCTAACCTCTTTTTTTTTTTTTTTTTCCTTCCCCTCCCCCATGGGTTTCTGTTAAGTTTCTCAGGATCCACATAAGAGTGAAACCATATGGTATCTGTCTTTCTCTGTATGGCTTATTTCACTTAGCATCACACTCTCCGGTTCCATCCATGTTGCTACACAGGGCCATATTTCATTCTTTCTCTCTCCAGAGTTTTTTGATCTTATATTACACAAAAAGTTTTGGAATATACCAGAATATATGTATATATAATTAAAACAGTCTGATATATGTTTGAATAAATTATGTACTTTAGGAAATACATAAAATATAATTATGTAAATACAGATCTAAAAGTATAAATAAATAAAATACAAAAAATGTAAATAATTATAAGAATAAGAATAAAATATAAGATTAAATGTAATTACATAGACAGACCCCTCTTTGGAGAACACAGGGCTCATTAATAACTCACTAACAGTTTTTTGGAATGCAATCGGTAAATTTCTCAGTGTAAAGGATAAATGTTCAATTTATTTTCTAGTATCGTAAATATGATATTTGACTTAATTTCTTATCTAAGTGATCTAGAAAGCCTTTCATACACAGCAATAGTTGAGAACACTTTATGAGTTGATGAAGGATGTAATAGTTTACCAGTTGTCACACATAGTTTACATGGTATATATCAACCTAATTGTTCTATACAGTTTGTGAACCAGAATTATGAACTTGAGAACCCCAGGACTTCGAGAAGGCTGAAAGCTTCTCCCTATAATTCAAAGGAGACTTACTTCACCTTAAAAAAACGCACCACCACTCTCTTGATGAAAGCTGCTGGAAGAGCCTGGGGCGGGAGCAGGGGCTGACAGGTCATGTCTCTAAAGTGGTCTGAATACACCTCTGGGGGTACCCAGGAGAACTATCACACCTCCTCCTTATGTTTACCCTTATCTAAAAGAAAGAATTTTCCCACTATTTACCATATGGATCAAACCCCTATCATCACTCAGTCCATGTGTTCTATGGTACATGTCCCATATGAGAGTTCAAGTTTATTGAGGAAGAGTAGGGGTTTCACAATGTGCATCCATGAAATCCCCTCACTCTTTTTTGGTTTCTGCATAATGACTTATCAGTATTTATCCTTGAATTGTAAGTGGATTTAGAATTATTACTCAGCCTTAACCAAACTAACCATCTAAAATTTACATAAGCTTTGGGGCATGTGGGTGGCTCGGTCAGTTGAGTATCTGACTTTGGCTCAGGTCATGATCTCATGTGAATTCAGGCCCCATATGAGGGCTCACTGCTGTCACTGCAGAGCTGGCTTCGGTTCCTCTGTCCCCCTCTTTCTCCATCCCTCCCCTACTTGCACTCTATCTCTCTCAAAAATAAACATCAAAACTAAAATAAAATAGAATATACATAAGCCTTAAAAAGATTATTATTAAGAAACTGTGACTTGAAGATGATACTAGTATTACAAAACAAACGGATGATAAGAAAGGGATGGGGCGAAATTCTGCTTCAGTGCAAATCTTTTTCACCTGCATTTAAATGAAAAACAATGACTATTTAGTCATATTTCACAAGAAGTTTGCCAGAGAACTTAGAAATAAGCAGGAAGATTATTTGAAATATGAATTTACATTCACTATAATTGAAGGTGAACCTTACCTTAGGTGTATATTGTGCCTAGAAATATTAACTGCTGATTGCAGTACATATGTATTTATTAATAAACAAACTTACACTAGGAAATTTCACATTTCACCATCTATACTGTTTAGAAATCATTAACAAATTTATTTTTTTAATGTTTGTTTATTTTTGAGAGAGCGCGTGCACGCGCGTGCGAGTAGGGGAGGGGCAGAGAGAGAGAGGGAGACGCAGAGTCTGAAACAGGCTCCAGGATCTGAGCTGTCAGCACAGAGCCCCACTCAGAGTTGAACTCACGAACTGTGAGATCATGACCTGAGCTGAAGATGGATGCTCAACCGACTGAGTCACCCAGGCACCCTTGGAAATCATTACTCTAGATTAAAGAATATGTTTTGCCAGTTAAGTCCAATCTCAGGGCTGGAGCCAGCAGACAAAGTAATAATAGACGTTGTTTATTCAAACAGACATTCCATAAACAGTATTGTATAAATCTTGCTCCACACTTCAGGCCAATCCTGTTTTTATCTTTCCAGACCTCTAAAACATTTTGAGTAGGATAGATCACATGTTATAGTACCTCACTCTCTCCATCCTGAATTTTCTACATGACTTCTTGCTCTGGTCTGTGAGCTCTCTTACTCGTCCTTTGTTTGCTTTCCTAACCCTGTGGTGACCCTCCACAGAGAATGGGAAGCTACCCTTCATGGCCATGCTTCGGAATCTGTGCAACCTGCTGCGGGTTGGAATCAGTGCCCGCCACCATGAGCTTGTGCTCCAGAAACTCCAGCATGAGGTATGTGTGAGGCTCAGGAGGACTAGTGGGTGTGGAGATGCTGCCACATCTTCCTTGTGGCTGGGGAAGGTCATGGCCACCAAGCTAATTCCACATGAGCTATATACAGGTACATGGGGAGACAGATCTAGGGAGACAACCCCCAGAGATTCAAGTATAAAAACTTTTCCTTTTTATTTTCTGGGATCACTGATTTACCAAGAAGAAGCACTTTTGTGATGTAACTGACTTCAGAGGGTGTCTGATAGAAAAGAAACAAGGCTCCTTCTGTTACTTCTCCATTTTTCTTTACCTCTTCTCATTTTCTCACTTGACAACTTTCTTTTTTCTTTATTCTTCTCCAGCTTTCTCTGTTTCTCTTCTGTAATATCCATTTTATACTTCCTCACTTGCCCACAAGTCTAATAGAGTAGTTATCTCAGATGCCTGGCTCCTAAGGCCCCTGATTACCTCCCCACCCCATACTCCCTGATACTTTGCTCATGACCCCTCCTTTGTTTGTTTTTTTGTTTGCTTGTTTTGTTTTGTTTTCACATTTATTTATTTTTAGAGACACAGCGAGACAGAGCGTGAGCGGGGGCAGGGCGGGGGGAGGGCACACAATCTGAAGCAGGCTCCAGGCTCTGAGCTGTCAGCACAAAACCCAATGTGATGACCCCTCCTTTGCTTTCCAGAAATCGGTGATCCACAGTCGGCAGTTTCCATTCAGATTCCTTAATGCCCATGATTCCATCAGTAACCTTGAGATTCAGCTCAGAAATAAAGGTATTTATTATCTGTCTTCTTCTGAATCCCGTTTGTTTCTCATGTCTGAGAGTAGGTGAAACAGGAGCCTTCGTATGTGTCAGCCTCTTGCCTTCTAGTCTCAGAGTGTAGGGTGGGCAGAGGTCAGACACTTGCCAGTCCAAGGGTCCAGGCTCAGGACCGGTATTGGTGGGAGGGCAAGAGGGGGGACTAGAAGCTGCTTGACTCAGATGCTTACCTGTCTTCACACAGCATTGCCACTTCCTTCCAACACAAAACTGGTACATTCGATAATGATTAGAAATGCGAGAAAGAACAAGAATTGGACCTATCGGAGGTATCCTCGCAACCCAAGTCGTCGGGAACTTCGGACAACAATGATGATACCTGTGATATATGAGCAGCTTAAGCGGGAAAAGCTGAAAATACAAAAGGCCAGGTGTGTGTGTGTGTGTGTGTGTGTGTGTGTGTGTGTGCGCGCGCGCGCGCGCGCACGCACACAAATGTGCATATGTGCATGTGCTATCTGGGAGCAAAGGGTGGGCAACAAGAGGCACCCTTACAGGGCTTCGGAGTCATCTGACAACCCCAAATTTTATTCTGTAAGACATACTTGTCCCAGTGGCTCAGACTTGCCTGGTTCCAATTGTCTCTTGCATAGCAAACCTTGTCTTTAACATTGTCCTGTGGTGAGATCATGAAAAAAAAAAAACAAAACTGTGGGCCTCCAATTTATTTTATTTTATTTTATTTTATTTTTTAAATTTTTAAAAAATGTTTTTAGTTATTTTTGGGACAGAGAGAGACAGAGCATGAGCAGGGGAGGGGCAGAGAGAGAGGGAGACACAGAATCTGAAGCAGGCTCCAGGCTCTGAGCTGTCAGCACAGAGCCCGATGCGGGACTTGAACTCATAGACTGTGAGATCATGACATGAGCTGAAGTCGGATTCTTAACCGACTGAGCCACCCAGGCGCCCCTGGGCCTCCAATTTATTTTATTTTATTTTATTTTTAATGTTTATTTTTTATTTTTGAGTTGGGGAAGGGGCAGAGAAAGAGGGAGAAAGAGAGGAACCCAAGCAGGCTCTATGCTGACAGCAGAGAGCCTGATGTGGGGCTTGAACTCAGGTACTGTGTGATCATGACTTGAGCCAAAGATGGATGCTCAACTGACTGAGCCACCCAGGCACCCCTGGGCCTCCTATTTATTATGTGATTGTTTTATTGGTTTCTGTGGGTTCCGTGAATCTGCGTAACATTTCCCTTCTCTTAGTGTATGCTAGTGTCCTCTGCTTCTGCTCTGGTTCAGTTTCTTTTTCTTCTCCAAGATATCTTTTTCTTCTCTTTATCTTCTCCAAGATATCAGTTTCTTTTTGTTTCTCTCTCTTTCTGTCTTTATTTTCTGACTCATTTACTGTCTCATTTATATATATATAGATATATAGTCTTTACATATATATAAAGATAGTTAACATCAAGTAGGCTCAAACTCAGACATAAACCCTGTTCTGTAAGTTTGATGAAGTCCCAGCACTCTGTGCTTTAGATGCTCCAGTAGTATCTTCATTCATTTTCATTCAAGACAAACTCAGGGCTCATCTAACCTACTAGGAGGTTCCTGGCCACTCAGTGGCCTGATTATCTCCTGAATCAGTGAATCAGTGGCTGAACACAGGGCCATTTAAGAATCAAGCTTGTGAGATGCCTGGGTGGCTCAGTTGGTTAAGCATCTGACTTCGGCTAAGGTCATGATCTCGTGGTCCGTGAGTTCGAGCCCCGCATCGGGCTCTGTGCTGACAGCTCAGAGCCTGGAGCCTGATTCAGATTCTGTGTCTCCTTCTCTCTCTGACCCTCCCCCGTTCATGCTCTGTCTTTCTCTGTCTCAAAAATAAATAAACGTTTATGGGGTGCCTGGGTGGCGCAGTCGGTTAAACGTCCGACTTCAGCCAGGTCACGATCTCGCGGTCTGTGAGTTCGAGCCCCGCGTCAGGCTCTGGGCTGATGGCTCAGAGCCTGGAGCCTGTTTCCGATTCTGTGTCTCCCTCTCTCTGCCCCTCCCCCGTTCATGCTCTGTCTCTCTCTGTCCCAAAAATAAATAAACGTTGAAAAAAAAAAAAATTTTTTTAAAAAAAAATAAATAAACGTTTAAAAAAAAGAAAAAAGAATCAAGCTTGGCATCCAGTCCAAACAACGTGCCTTTGCTGGCCAATATAGTGGCCACTAGCCACATGTGGCTAATTGGGCCTGAGATGTGCTGGATTTTGAGGACAGTGTGAAAAAGGATGTAAAATATCTCTTTCGTAACTTTTGTGTTAATTATGTGTTAAGGTGAAAATATTTTAACATATTATGTTAAATCAAATGTCATATTAAGTTAATTTCTCCTATTTTTACTTTTTTAATGTGGCTACTAAAAATTTTTAATTACATGTGTAATTTTTATTTCATTTCATTCCATTAATTGTAATTTAATTCTGTTGGATAATACTGGTAGAGACTATTGAATTTTCTAGATTAAAAACATTATTATGAAAAAATTTTAATTTTTTTTTTCAACGTTTATTTATTTTTTTGGGGACAGAGAGAGACAGAGCATGAATGGGGGTGGGGCAGAGAGAGAGGGAGACACAGAATCGGAAACAGGCTCCAGGCTCTGAGCCATCAGCCCAGAGCCCGACGCGGGGCTCAAACTCATGGAGCGCGAGATCGTGACCTGGCTGAAGTCGGACGCTTAACCGACTGTGCCACCCAGGCGCCCCTCATGTGTGTCTTTTAAAGCAGGAATTTTTGGGGCTCCTGGGTGGCTCAGTTGATTGAGTGTACGCTTCTTGATTTTGACTCAGGTCATGATCTCATAGTTTGTGAGTTTGAGCCGCAAGTTGGGCTCTGTGCTGAGAGTGCAGGGCCTGCTTGGGATTCTCTCCTCTCTCCCTCTGCCCCTCCCCTGCTCATGCTAGCTCTCTCTCAAAATTTCTCAAAATTTGTTTATTCTTAAGTAAGTACTTAAGAAAAAGAAATTAAAACAGATATTGTCTTATGTAACTAAAATGTCATTAATATACCTAACAGAACTGAAAATAATTCCTTGGTATTATCATTTATTATCTAGTCCATATTCAAATTTCCCAATTATCTCAAAAGTATGATTTTACAATTTTATTCAAATCAGAATCCAAATAAGGCATACACATTATATTTGATTATTAAGTCTCTCATATCTCTTTTAATCTTTTCTTTGTCTTCATACCATTGACTTGCTGTAGACACGGGGTTCAAGGGCTCTGCAGAATGTCCCACATTCTGGATTTGTCAACTTCCTCATGGTGTCTTCTAACTTGTTTCTGTTTCATGTACTGAGGGCATTAACTCCAAAGGCTTGTACAGATTCAGATTTCCCTTTTTTTTTTTCCTTGCAAGAATATTTCATAGGAGATCCTTTGTATGCTATGAGTGAGACCAGCAGACTTTTTTTTTTTTTAACCTCCTCATAGGATAAAGGATCATGAGGCGCCAAAGATCTGTGGTCCTACTCAGTGTGATGTTAACTAAGATTGACCCATGTGTTTAAATGGTTATAGCCTGATCTCTTCACTGGAAGTTGATCGTTCATCCATTGGTGATCTCTTCCTGAACCAATTGTTTCATTAACAGTTCTAGAATGGGAGTTTTCTCCATTCCCGTATTCATTAGCTGGAATTCTAAAAAGAACTTGCCTTATCAACTAAAGCTGTTTAGTTACCCTGAAGTAAAGATTCTACTAGAAACGTGGGACAAATGTTCTTTTTTTTGTCCCCTTTAACTGCCAGTTTTCGGGGGCGCCTGGTTGGCTCAGTTGGTTGAGTGTCATGATCTCGCAGTTTGTGGGTTTGAGCCCCACATCGGGCTCTGTGCTGACAGCTCAGAGCCTGGAGCCTGCTTCGGATTCTGTGTCTCCTCCTCTCTCTGCCCCTCCCATGCTCATGCTTTGTCTCTCAATGATAAATAAATGTTAAGAAAAAAAATTAATTAAAAAAATAATTTCCAGTTTTTGGAATAAGGAGTTAATATTCTTTAAAATACAATTTAAAAGTAAGTTAAATCTTGCCTTATGAAGTAAGTATGGATTGATATGGGAAGTGTGGCAAACGATTTCAGAGAGTGGATCAGGAGATGACTTCTCTCCAGCCATGAGACTGGGTTAGAAGAGTCCTATAGGATGGCGGCAAGGGAACATCTGTCCCAGTCTTCTCTACTGGCAATGGAGGCAGGCTGCGGAAGTGGTGTGAACACTTCATTCTGGGGTGGCAAGTTCTCATCTTCCCGTCTGTCTCGAAATGGCAAATAGAGAAGCCCCTGAGCCCTTCTGTGTCTTTTCTGCCTGCAGACAGTGGAAATATGATGGTGAGATGCTGGTTCGGTATCGTCAGGCCCTAGAGACAGCTGTGAACCTCTCCGTGAAACACAACGTGCCCCCGCTGCCGGGCCGCACCATCTTGGTCTATCTGACAGATGGCGGTGCAGACCAGTTCTGTCCCAAGCGCAACCCAGAAGGGGTAAAAAAAATTAAAAGGTGGGGGGTTGGTAGGATGCTGGGGATCCCGAGAACTATCCTGTTCCCAGACGTGGTTCTCCCAAGGAAGCACTCAGAACTGAAATAAATGGCAAACATTTGCTTCTTGGTATCAGACCTTGGTTCCTAAGGACAGTTCCTAGAATGTGGTCTCTAGCCTGTTCATGGATTATAATACTTATATTTCACATTTGGCTGGTGCTTAATTCTCTAAATTTCTGTCACCGAAGTATGTTTCATTTTTACATCCTATATCCCAGTGTTGAATTTGGGCAGGACTGCTGGCTCTTCTCCACCCTGGCCAGCTCTTCCTGAAAGCTGCTGAAGCTGTCCCTTCCTAACTGGAGATTTTGTCCTTTTCCCCCAAATAATGGAGGTGTTTGGCCTTCAGGGCTGGATGGGTAAGGGTGGGTTTCAAAATAGGGGAGCCAGGGCGTTTGGCCAGCTCAGTCAGTAGAGCATGTGACTTTCGATCTCAGGGTGTTGAGTTCAAGCCCCATGTTGCGCATGGAGCCTACTTAAAAAAATAGGAGATCCTTATTTCACCCTGATGTTTGTCCAATCAGCCCCACCTAAACTATGTGCTGCTGCTGATTGGGATGGTAATTGCACGGGCGGAGCAGGTGGATCTCTTACTGTGCGGAGGAGGCACTGTGAAGACTATCACAGTTAAGGCAGAAGAAGGTATCCTGAAGACGGCCGGCATACTCCAGGCTCAAGTCCAGGTCAGACACCTGCCCCCACCATGCAAAAATGCATGAATGGTCACAGCCCTGGACACAGGCTGGAAAATCAGGAAAGGCTTGGATATATACAGTGCTGAAGATTCCCAAGCAGTATTTGGTGTTTGTTGCTTACCGATTGTCTCCCATGCAAATAAGGAACATGAGACTCTTTCCTTCAGGAGCCAGATGGACAGGATGAATGGTCCCTGCACACTTTTGGGAAGTACCTGTTGTCTCTGGCTGCCCAAAGGGTCCCTGTGAGTAGTCCCCAGTCCCTGAGAAACCCTCCCCGCCCTCACCCTTCCCTCCACAACTGATGTGTGTAATTTCTCAAAGGTCATCTTTCAAATGAGGGGCAGTACCCACACCCACTTCCTGCTGGCTGCAGCCCTCTGCCGTGTGGTGTGCTGGTAATTGTTTAACAACCAGTGCTCTGGAAAAAAATGAATCTTGGTTAATAGCATTTGCTAATTTCTAAGGTGTAAATTACTCCAATCATGGCTGATTTCAAGCTGCCGGCATGATATCAGTGAACAGAGGTGAGAAGAGATGCTCAGTAGCACACCGTCATATGGTATTTCTACAACGTAGATCGAGTATGTAAATAAGATCTAGATAATGGTAAAATGTAGTAAAATTACTAGGAAATGATGAGTTTTAAGTATTTATTACCTTTGTTTCTAATATAATTTATTTAATTACAAGTTTATACTCTTCAATGTTTAGCAGTGGCAGTATTTAACAACTGGATCACAAAATTCCTAAAAATGTAACAGTTAGCTCTTGTGAGCCTGAGTGAGCCAGCTACAGCACACCACTGCCCCTCCCCCACTTTCTCGCCCCTCCATGTCAGGGTGTAGTGGCTCCCCCATCCTAAGGGCTCTCATGAGAGGCAATTTCCATTCCCTTCAGAGTTCTCCTAATCCCCTCAGCCCCAGAGATCTCTTCTCTTGATGTCCTAAGCTTATTAGCATCTCTTCTGTCCCTGTGCTCCCTGTTCTCAGCTCCTCCCTTTTCATCTTACAGGTGGACAGGGTCATCCTCTTCGGCAATGATACGTACGAGAAACTGATAAATGAGGCCAAACAGCGTTTCTGGCAGCATGTGAATTCCAAGTGCCTCTTTGTTTGTGTTCCCCTAAGTAGGATATGTGACATGTAAGGACGCTCAAACTCCTTGTCCAGTGCCAAAAGATAGGTTTCCATATTTCCCCTCTGCCCCCACTGAAGCTTGGGGCATTCCCACTCACCAGGTGCCTTCCATCTCTGCCTCCTACCTTGATTGCACTTCAAATACTAGAACCTTCTCTGAAGTCTTTAGCCTAGCTCCATACCCCTTTGTAGGGGTCCATCCCAGCCCCAACCTAGCACATGACCCTAATTAAACATGCAGAGGTGGGGTATCCATCCTAGAGCGCAGGGACTCTGTGTTCCTGGCACTGTTTCTGATGGTTGCTTCTTCCTTTGCCAGATTATCAGATTCAAATCCCAATGACGTGACACTCTCAGGCTGTAATGACGGGATCCTGAAGTGAGTATAGAATGGACGCACAAGGGGTTAGGGGCTTTGTTAGCACATCTTTCCGAGATTGCCTGTGGCTTCTACTCCACTTCTGTTTTTAAGCAAGATAGAAGTTTATTCCTCTTTTGCCGCTGTCCAGATGTAGCAGCAGCAGAATGTTACAGGGACCCAGACACCTTCTATCTTATTGTTCCACCATCCTCAAATACTCTGCTTTCATCTCACGGTTCAAGACTGCTGCTCCAGCCCCAGTCATCATTTTTGCATTACACCTAGTAGGAAAGAGGAGAAGGGGACAGGGGAGGTTGCACTGTTCTCTTTTAAGGGAACCACGCAAGAGTTGGTCACATCATTTCTATTCTTTACCGCCTCTGTTCCATTCTTGATCCAGAGTAAATCTCATGCTAAATTTATTTATAGATGCCAAATTTACAGAAATCTTTTAACTCTGTCTCCATGCTTAGCCTTCTCATTTACTTGTTTTCTCTCTCCTACCTTTTCCTTTGTATGCCTCCATTGCCCCCCAGCTGCTAGTAGGAAGCCTCAGGCCCATTTCTCCTCCAGAGAGCTTTCACAGCTGATACAAAGCTGATCAAGGCCTTAGTCTTTAATCTTTAATCTTAACCTTTGCCAGCCTAACTACCCCTGGCCCAACAGAAAGCCCATGATGACCATGCTAGAGCTGGGTGTCTTCTCTGTTCCTTCATCCCTGTAGTTCTGCACCCCTGTTTATTTTAAGTCTACATTCACTGCTTGTGGTTGTCTTCTTAAGGGGCTCCAGTTAACTGGGTGACCTACCTCTCTATATCTTTGTCCCCTGCCCCCTTGGAAGACCTGCCTGATTCTGACTCTGGTATTCACTCTTACTTATTTTGTTATATTTATGTCAGGTTCATTGCAGAGCGTGGAGTCTCCTGTCTTCTAGAGCACGTGGGCCAAATGGACAAAATATTCAAGATTCCACCACCCCCAGGAAAGACTGGGGGCCTGTCTCTCCGGCCATTGGAAGAGGTCACTCTAAGCCCCTTGGCTCTGGTTTCCCAGCATGGGTTAGTCTATGTTTCTATGCCTTTGTGAATCGGGAGACACTGTGGTCAAAACCTGCAGAAATTCTGGTGGCTGCAGTTCTGGCTGTGGAGATGCTGTTTGTTCTACTCACTAAGTAGAACTCATCTCTTTCCCAGGTAGGGATTTCCCTGACGGAGGAAGTTGTCAGATAGTGAGCATACTACTTTCTCTACCTGGGCAGGGGGTCAGATGTGAGGCGGGCAGCAGGCAGCGGGCAGCATGCACCGTGGACATAAAGCCAGGGCTCAGGCAGAGGGCTTAGGAGAATAGGCTCTGGCTTTCTCATCACAGCTTTGCCAAGTAGTAGCTTGAATCTTGGGCTAGTTGTTTTTAATTTCTTAAAAACTTTAGTTTTTTATTAGTAAAATGGAAATAATGATGGTGCTTACCTCACAGCATGGGCAAATAGTAAGTGCATAATAATTAGCTGACAAAGAGGGATATGTGAGAAATGGCAAGTAGGGTTTAAGTTCCAGGGCTCTGCAGGAGAGGCTATAAGCAGGTTATTCTCTGGAGGCCTGCTGGACCTCCCCCTGGCATCTGTCATACCTTACTTGTACTGGCTTGTGCTGAAGGATGTGCTCAGCCGCATCTGTGGAATTGGGTTGTGGGGCTGATTGCTAGAGTGAGCCCAAGCCTCTGCTTACCCCCAGATGGCGCAGCATCAGGCTTTTCATTTCCTCCACTTTCCGGGACATGCACGGGGAGCGGGACCTGCTGCTGAGGTCTGTGCTGCCAGCATTGCAGGCCCGAGCGGCCCCTCACCACATCAGCCTTCATGCCATTGACCTGCGCTGGGGCGTCACTGAGGAGGAGACCCGGAGGAACAGGTGAGGGGGCCACAGAGAAGAGCTGGGACAGAGATGAGGGGCTTGAGTGGTAGAACTGAGGTGGGTAGGGTTGAGGCTACAAGGGAGGCTGAGGGCCTAGGGCAGGGGCTGCTATTTGGATGCTAACAAGAGCAGTCTGCCTTTACTTGGCTCAGTTTTGAGCCGGGGCCCTATCTTCCTATTTATACCTGTATTCTCTGATCCGATGCCTCCATAACCATGTCTGCAGACAACTGGAAGTGTGCCTTGGGGAGGTGGAGAACTCGCAGCTGTTTGTGGGGATTCTGGGCTCCCGCTATGGCTACGTTCCCCCCAGCTACAACCTCCCTGACCATCCTCACTTCCGCTGGGTAAGGCAGGTTGGGGGTTGGAGTGGGGTCTGGGGAGGAAACAAAGGTTGGGGCAAGTGTGGAGAGAAGCCACAGTGTGTCAGGAACCTTGGGACTAGATCTGAGACTTGAAGGTGAAACCCAGGCAGAAGGTTCTGCAAGCGGCCAAGTCATAGATGAGGGAATTCCTTTGAGAAGTACCTCCCAGTTGGCCAAGCATGCGAGAGGTAAGAGGGTAGGTCTGTTTAGGGTTTGCTGTCAGATGGATCTGGGTTCTGATCTCCCTTCTATCATTTATAGATTGTGTGACTTTGTGGGAAACGGCTTATCCTAACCTAGCCTCAACTTCCCCATGTATTAAAGAGGAACAGTGGAGTCTATACTGTAGGGTTACTATGAGGATTAGAAATCTATTTTTAAAAATGCTCAACATGTGACAGGCATTCAGTACATGTTAGCTACTAGCTGTGTTTTGTTGGCTTGTGTCTGGAGGGAGGGAGGAATATTGCTGAGATGCAGGAACCCTAGGGTCTTGGCAGGTCTCAAGGGAGGGGTCAGTGTGACCTGGGACTGAACCAGCCTGTTCTCTGCCCTCTCCCTGCAGGCCCAGCAGTACCCTCCAGGTCGCTCTGTGACAGAGATGGAGGTGATGCAGTTCCTGAATCGGGGCCTTCGCCAGCAGCCCTCTGCACAAGCTCTCATCTACTTCCGGGATTCTGGCTTCCTCAGGTACCTGCTGTTGCCTCTGGACCTCGCAGACTCAGGGGCCAGATCTTCTCTCTCCATAGCATTCAGAGTACAGGAGGGGGAGCTAGAAGAGAGTACAAGGCTCAGAAAGCTTGCCTTGCAGCACCAAATAAGCCTTGCCACTGAAGCCAGGTGATCTCTGCTTGCGGAGTTTTAGGGAACCACAGCCAGGTCTGATGGTTGGGGCTGAAGAGAGGCTGGGGTCTGAGTGTAGCCTCACTTTTGGGGTATCTTTGGTGGTCAGCTCTGTCCCAGATGCATGGAAATCTGACTTTACTTCTGAGTCTGAAGAGGCCGCACATCGAATCTCAGAACTGAAGAGCTACCTGAGCAGACAGCAAGGGATTACCTGTCGTAGGTAAGCTGGGGTGGGGGTGGGGTGGGTAGAGAGCCCCTGCATGGAGGAATATATGGAGGGGGGCCAGGCCCACTCTGACTCTGCTTGTGCATGGTTCACCTGTAGATACCCCTGTGAATGGGGGGGTGTGGCAGCCGGCCGGCCCTATGCTGGGGGGCTGGAGGAGTTTGGAAAGTTGGTCCTGCAGGATGTGTGGAATATGATCCAGAAGCTTTACCTACAGGTCAGCAGGGGCGCCCATGGCCAGGGTAGTGGAGAGAAGGTAGGGTGGTCTGGGTAGTCCTGGATGGGAAGTAATTTGGTGGGGGCTCTGTGAGTTTTCAGGTCTGGGGTTCCTGAGGGGCATGGAAACATTATCAGTCACTGTCCCATGTGTCCTCAGCCTGGGGCCCAGCTGGAACAGCCAGTGTCCATCCCAGATGATGACTTGGTCCAGGCCACCTTCCAGCAGCTGCAGAATCCATCAAGTCCTGCCCGACTGCACCTTCTTCAGGACACAGTGAAGCAGCTAACGCTGCACCGAGGGAGGCTGAGCCTGGTGACTGGGCAGTTGGGACAGGGCAAGACGGCCTTCCTGGTACATAGTCTCAGAGCCCCGGGCAGGAGGAAGTGAGGGCCATGTGGGCTAAGGAAGCAGGGCACAGGGAGTTGTGCATGTAACAATGTGACCATGTTTTCTCTTTGCTGTCCATGCAGGCATCCCTTGTGTCAGCACTGCAGGCTCCTGATGTGGCCAAGGTGGCCCCCTTAGTCTTCTTCCACTTTTCAGGGGCCCGCCCTGACCAGGGTCTTGCCCTCACCCTGCTCAGACGCCTCTGTGCCTATCTGCATAGCCAACTGCAAAAGCCAGGTGCCCTTGCCACCACCTACCGGTGTGTATCCCCCATTAGTCCAGCCTTGTTGATTCCACATGATGCCACCCTGTATCTCCCTCTCTCACTGATCCTGGTCCTTACAGGGGCCTGGTATGGGAGCTCCAGCAGGAACTGCTGCCCAAGTGTGCTCAGTCCCTGAAAAGTGGCCAAACCCTGGTGTTGATCATCGATGGGGCTGACAGGTTGGTGGGTCAGCATGGGCAGCTGGTCTCAGACTGGATCCCAAAGACACTTCCCCCGGTGAGTGTGAGAAGGAGGTGGGGGTGGGATGCAGTAGTGGGGACAGGGGGCTCTCCAGCCTTCTCCTCTTCTTTTTCCTTCTACCTTCTTCTCTTTATGCCCAAATATCACAGCGGGTGAACTTGGTACTGAGCGTGTCTACTGACGCCGGCCTGGGGGAGACCCTGGAGCAGAGCCAAGGTGCCCATGTGGTGGCCCTGGGGCCTCTGGAACTATCTGCCCGGGCCCGGCTGGTGAGAGAGGAGCTGGCCCTGTATGGGAAGCGGCTGGAGGAGTCACCTTTTAACAACCAGGTTGGATGTGGGCCAGGGCTGGAGTGTGTGAGGCCCCAGGGTGCTGAGGCTGCCAGCTGCCCCGTGCCGCCCTACTGCTTTGTTTCTGCAGGAACTCTGTGCCAGGGGATGCTGTTAATAAGATAACTGGGATTCCTTATAACACCAGCCAGCCTTTTTCCCCTAGAGAATAGCCTCCCAGGGTCCATCCCAGTGAGGGGAGGAGTAAGGCTGTGATTCTTGGGTGGGGTGGGCTGAACCACAGGGGCTTTCCAGAAAGTAGGGCTGGCTGGCAGAGCAGTGTAGCAAAGGGATGGCTGTGAGGTGATGCCATCAGGTCACTGCTGGGGACTCTCAGAGGAGGAACTGCCCTGCAGTGGGCTGGGTGCTTGGGGTGGAGCTCAGGGGGGTTGAGGACTGGCTGCGGCAGGCTCTCTGCTCCCCACACTGAGTCCCCTTCATCTTGTCAGATGCGGCTGCTGCTGGTGAAGCGGGGATCATCCCTGCCACTCTACCTGCGCTTGGTCACGGATCACCTGAGGCTCTACACGTTCTATGAGCAGGTTGGTTGAGGATGTAAACCCTCACCACTTATTTTCTAAGTCCTAATCCACTTCCCATTCTTCATTCAGCTTCTTCCACCCCCATCCCTCTACTTTTTGTACCCTGTCCTGTGCCATCTTGTAATCACCATTCCCCATCTCGGCTCACCCCTACCCTCACTTCTCTCCCACTGTTTCTCTTCCTTTTCTCATCCTTTCCCACGATTTCTCCAGCTGCCCACTCCCCTCCCCACAACGAAAGCCACCTCTTCTCCTCCCCTCACTGGCTGAAGCCCGGTCTCCGTCCTCTCCCAGGTGTCTGACAGACTCCGGACCCTGCCAGCCACTGTCCCCCTGCTGCTGCAGCACATCCTGGGCACCCTGGAGCAAGAGCATGGCCCTGATGTCCTTCCCCAAGCTTTGGCCACCCTTGAGGCCACACGCAGTGGTCAGTGGTTGGGATGGGCTGGGAGACCGAGAGTTCAGGGGTTGGATGACCTTGGTTCACTTGGGGTCTCCATGAGCAGTGTGAGGAGGAGCCAGGTGTCATGGGATGGGTATGCTGTGTGGTTTGGTGAGGGCTTCAGAGAGCTGGGGTTTGCAGGTCTCACTGTGGACCAGCTGTACGGAGTGCTGAGTGCATGGCGGATACTTCCCAGGGGAACCAAGAGCTGGGACGAAGCAGTGGCTGCTGGTAACAGCGGGGACCCCTTCCCCATGGGCCCATTCGCCTACCTCGTCCAGAGTCTGCGCAGGTACAGCTGCCCCCAGCTGAGCTCCCACCAACCTCCTGTGCCTTCACATCTTTTTTTTTTTTTTTAATTTTTTTAACGTTTTATTTATTTTTGAGACAGAGAGAGACAGAGCATGAGCGGGGGAGGGGCAGAGAGAGAGGGAGACACAGAATCGGAAACAGGCTCCAGGCTCCGAGCCATCAGCCCAGAGCCTGATGCGGGGCTCGAACTCACGGACCGCAAGATCGTGACCTGGCTGAAGTCGGACGCTTAACCGACTGCGCCACCCAGGCGCCCCTGCCTTCACATCTTTGAGCCAGAACCCCATGTGGTCCTTTCTTCATTCCACCCTTCCCTCAGTATAGGCCCTGACACACAGGCCCTGAATAGGTTGCCACTCAAGTTACCACTATATGCGTTGGGAACAGGAGTCCACAGCTGTGCCAGGTACTCACTGACAGGCCCCCTCCCCTCATCTCCTGCTCTGTTTCCCTCATATGAGGACAGTTTGCTAGGGGAGGGCCCCCTGGAGCGCACCGGTGCCCGGCTCTGCCTCCCTGCTGGGCCCCTGAGGACAGCAGCCAGATGTCGATACGGGAAGAGACCAGGGCTGGAGAAGACAGCACACACCCTCATTGCAGGTGATTGGAGCCCAAAGTGACCCCGGGGTACTGAGTGTGGGGCCTATACCCGGAGGCCACCTACTGGTGCTCCCCATCAGCTGGCCCCTCACCTGCCACCCCAGTGAGCGAATGGCTTTTGTGGTAGCCTATGGAATACAATCTTTGGAGATGCTTTAGGGCTGAGCCCATCTCAACGTCTGTTCTGTGATCCACACCTGCAGCTCAGCTCTGGAAGACATGTGACCCCGATGCCTCGGGCATCTTCCGAAGTTGCCTTCCTGAAGCTCTGGGAGACTTGCCTCACCACCTGGTTAGTTTCAAGATCCCATAGATACCTTCTCCCAAGCAGCTGCTTTGACTGTTCTGAGACCCCACTCCCTCTTGACCGCACCATCACCACTACCATGATGCCCCTCTACCTTTCTCCTTTCAGTTTTCCTGCCCTCTTCCTTGAGGTCCTTTGTCCCAGCTCCTAGGTTGAGGTCCTGGCTGCACAGACAAGGTCTAAAACTAGACTATTCCTCCTCACCTGCCTCTTCATATCCTAATGAATCCAATGACCTTCCCAGCTCCAGAGCGGGAACCGTGACCTTCTTGCAAAATTCCTCACCAATCTCCACGTGGTGGCTGCACATCTGGAACTGGGTCTGGTCTCTCGGCTCTTGGAGGCCCATGCCCTCTATGGTGAGAGGTGGCTTCTCTGAGATCTGGGCCTCCTGGGTGTGTTCATGGGGGGTCTGCTCCGGGGGAGGTATAATGCAAAGAACAGTTAAATTTCTCTTCTAGGTTAAAAATGCCAAGGGGGTAAGCAAGTAATTTTCAGGGGACCTTCTGCCCAGATCTCTTAGACCAGAGGTTTCCAAACATTATTTAATAGGTATAAAATTACCTAGGATTGTTGTTCAAACTGCAGATCTCCGGGTCCCCAGATTCCATTTCCCTAGGTCTGGAGTGGGGCCTATGGCTTTGTACGTCTAATGGGTGTTCCTGATGTGGGGTCAGAAGACTTTGAGACGACATTTTATTTTATTTTTCTCTTTTTTACTTTCTAAAATTTATTTATTTTTTATAATTTACATCCAAGTTAGTTAGCACATGGTGCCACAATGATTTTAGGAGTAGATTCCTCAGTGCCCCTTACCCATTTAGCCCATCCCCACTCCCACAACCCCTCCAGCAACCCTCTGTTTGTTCTCTATATTTAAGAATCTCTTATGTTTTGTGAGACGACATTTTAGACACTGCCTGACATACTTGGCTAATGGGGTTAATGGGGGTCTAGGCTAGCCCCCCCAGTGACATAGTGCTGCTTTTCCATAGCTTCCTCAGTCCCCGAAGAGGAACCAAGTCTTCCTGAGACTGACACTGCTGTGTTTCACACATTCCTGAGGCAGCAGGCTCCAATCCTCAACCAGTACCCCCTGCTCCTGCCCCAGCAGGCAGCCAACCAGCCTCTGGACTCGCCTCTTTGCCACCAGGCACCCCAGCTTTCCCAGCGGCGTTGGCGCCTCCAGCACATGCTACGATGGTTGAATAAACCCCACACCGTGGGGGGCCGGCAGAGGTAAGGCCCTTGGCCCCAGATGCTGGTAAGCCCACCAGAGAGCAAGCTATAGTCCTTTCTGAAACTGGAGAAAAAAGGACAGACCAAAGTCACTGTGGAGAGGGGGATTCAGGGACAGAAATGCAAACACGAGTTTCCATTGGCTTCCTTCCCTGATTCCTCATTTCCTCCCTTTCTTGCTACTCTCTCTAGCTCCGGCCTGTCTCTGACAGTTTCCTCATCCCCCACTGCAGTGGCCTTGTGCCCCAGGGGGCAAAGAGCTGCTGTGGGCACAGCCAGTGGGATGGTTTACCTGTTGGACCTGAAAACCTGGCAGGTATGATGCTCAAGGCGGGCAGAGTTTGCCTCCAGAAAAAGCCTCAGACTAGGCAAGCCAACCCCACCTGTTTTTACCCTGTTTGATCCAGCAACTTTTATTTCCTCACATCAGATCGAAAGCTTGGTCACAAAATCAATCATGCTTTCCAAATATTTGCGTCACACCTTCCATTCAAGGTTGTACTGAGGCTGTACTGTACTAAGCATCACAAGGAAAACAGGGGTAGGACATTGTCTTTGCCCACCAAGTGGTCAGTTTTGTTGAAAGATATGACATACAAGGGGAAAAGGAATCAAAACATAGCCATGTGACATGGACAAGAGCTGAATGAGTTGAGTACTTACCAGAGAACAGGGACAGACAAGGGCAGGCATTCCAGTTGAGTGAAAGGCATAGGGGAGAATGTTTCCTGGGAATTGCTGGAATGAGTAGAGGGTGCTTAAGGGATAGTAACAGCAAATTAGGCTGCAGAGGTGGGTCCCACAGCCACAGCCACAGCCTCTCTCTGCTTCCCAACCATATCACCCCCCCACCCCCATAGTATGCATGTGTGTAACACCATTCCCTCCTCAGACCCATCAAAATCTTCTGTGACTTGGGGATACTTATGGGGTTTGGAGTAGGGGAGACTTTGTGGCCCCACTTGAACCTGAGCTTGGCCGACATCTGGAGCTGGGCCCAACGCTTTTTACTTTTAACAAGCATTCCTGGTGTGGGGACAGAGGGCCACACTTTCTCCAGCCCTTCTTGCCTTGGCCTCCTTTTTGATTGGGGCTTGGAGTGCTGGACATTGGGGGGTCAAGGGAATGTCCTGAGCATGCTTTCCTGCTCGTTCTCACAGGAGGAGAAGTCTTTGGTGAGCGGCTGTGATGGGGTATCCTCTTGCTCATTCCTCTCAGACAGTGCCCTCTTTCTCACTGCCTTTGATGGGCTTTTGGAGCTCTGGGACCTGAAGCAAGGTTGTCGGTAAGGGGTCCCTCCCTCATGTCTGGGAGTGAGGGCCTTCCCTGCTTGTTGGGAGCCCCCAGGGGAGAAGAAAGAGGAGGGAGGCCAGGGGCCCCAGGAGCCTGACTTTGTCTCCCTGGGATAGGGTGCTCCAGACCAAGGCTCACCAGTACCAAATCACCGGCTGCTGCCTCAGCCCAGACCGCCGGCTGCTGGCCACTGTGTGCCTGGGAGGATGTCTGAAGGTAATGATCAAGGGGCTGTGGTAGTCAAAGTGGCCTTAACTGCCAAGTCAGCCCCGTGAAGTTGTTTTCTTTGTGAGGCAGAGCTGCTGACTGCTTAGCTGGGGGAAGCCTTCCCTGCTGAGGGCAGGGGACTGGATAAGGTGGCTTCTGGGACTGTGATGCTCAGGCATCCATCTGTACTCAGCATCTAGATTCCTCTCCTTCTCTCTCCTTCAGCTGTGGGACACAGTTCGCTGGCAGCTGGCCTTCGAACATACATGTCCCAGGCCCCTGAACTGCGTTACTTTCCACCCAGAAGGGCAGGTGATAGCCATAGGCAGCTGGGCTGGCAGTTTCAGCTTCTTCCATGTGGACGGGCTCAAAGCTATCAAGGTGAGATGGTCCTGTGTAGCCCTGGGAGAGGAAGCTCAAGAGGGTGGGAGCAGAAGATGTGGAGTGACGGACATCCACATTCTGTTTCACTTTGGGCTTGTGTTGAGAGCAGGTCCCGACATTTCCATTTCTACCCCCTCATGTAGGAACTGGGAGCCCCAGGAGCCTCCATCCGTACCTTGACTTTCAATGTGCCTGGGCGGGTTGTGGCTGTGGGTCGGCTGGACGGGATGGTGGAGCTGTGGTCCTGGCATGAGGGGGCACGGCTGGCTGCCTTCCCTGCCCACCATGGCACAGTGGCCGCTGCCCTTTTCCTGCGTGCTGGGTGCCAGTTACTGACAGCCGGAGAGGATGGCAAGGTCAGGTTGCAGAGGGCTGGTGGTGGGTTCTGAGGACGGGGTACGAAAGGCAGGGAATATTTGGGTAAGGGTGGAGCCTTTGTCAGGGAGACAGGGGAGGAGCTTAGCTGGTGCAAGCTACAGGGAGAGGGGTGTAGGTGTGTGCGCGAGCAGCTCTCCAGAGAAGACTCTTTGGAAGGAGGACTTTCATGGGGGTGGCTGTCACTCTGGGGGTGGAAGTGGTGTATCTTTAAGTCCTGTTCTTGGCCCTCAGGTTCAGGTGTGGTCCGGATCTCTGGGTCGGCCCCGGGGATGCCTTGGTTCCCTTCCCCTCTCTCCTGCCCTCTCTGTGGCTCTCAACCCAGATGGCGATCGAGTGGCTGTTGGGTACCGAGCAGATGGCATTAGGATCTATAAAATTGCTTCAGGTACTGAAGAGAGAGAGGATGGGGTGTTTGGGCCTTTGGAAAGAACCTCCCCACCCTGAATTCCCTTTTGGAATGTCTTACTCTATGTTTTCTGGTCATTCTCTAGGTTCCCAGGGGGCTCAGTGTCAAACACTAGATGTGGCAGTGTTGGCACTGGCCTGGCTCAGCCCTAAGGTGTTGGTGAGTGGTGCAGAAGATGGGTCCCTGCAAGGCTGGCACCTCACGGAAAGTTCCCTTCAGTCCCTCTGGCTCTTGTCCAGATACCAGAAACCCGTGTTGGGACTGGCCACCTCCAACGAACTCTTAGCTTCTGCCTCAGGTACTGCTGGGTGGGCAGTGGGCAGCTTTCTTTTAAAGATGCTAATAGTTTCCCTCAATTTATATGTATATGCATACAAGAAAATACACACACTTTTTTTTTTTTTTTTTTTTTTTTTACAACTTTGAAAGTGGTTTTAAATGCATTTATCTTACATAAGCAGTCTAGACTATTTCTTCGTATTTCCTAGCCCTGATTCTGGGACCTCTTTGTAATCCCTATAATTCTTTGAGTTTCTGCCCAGTGGGACACTTTGCTTTGTATAGGAATGACATTCCCTTATGAGGAGAGATGTTGAGGTGAAAATGAGGAGAGAGGCCTTAGTCCTTTCTAGGTAGGAAGCTTGGTCCAAGTAATAGTGGGCACTTGAGAAGAGGAGGGTCTGGAGGTGTAGCAGGGAGTTAGACAGCTGAAGAGCGAGAGCTGGGAGTGCCTGATATTCCTGTCCTGTGAACTCATATGATGAATAACCCCCTGTTCAGGCTTTCCACAGCCTATGACTCACTGCTTTTCTCCCTGGAGCTGTGCCGTGGGACATCGCCCTTGCCCCGCATGATTGCCTTTGTCTTTGGGGTCCTGTCACACTTCCTCTTTCAGAGAATCTTCCCTTCTCCCTGTTTCCAATGCAGAAGATTTCACAGTGCGGCTCTGGCCAAAGCAGTTGCTGACACTGCCCCAAAAGGCAGAAGACTTTCCCTGTGGCACTGAGCTCCGGGGACACGAGGGGCCTGTAAACTGCTGTAGCTTCAGCACTGATGGAGGCAGGCTGGCCACTGGGGGCAGGGACCGGGTGAGCCACAGGGGTCCTCCCGCCTTGGGCCCCACAGCCCCTCTGGTCCCTGGATTCCTCAACAGCCCATTTCCCATTGCTCCCTAAGGCATTTTGTTTTGCCATATCTCCTTTGCCACATCTGCCCACCATCCCTTCCTTGATATCCCCTTTCCCTTTAAAATTTCTTGCCCCAAATGGCCCTGGTATTCCTACCTCCCTCCTGTGGTCCTGACTGCCCCCTCTCTTGGGACCTATCCAGAGTCTCTTCTGCTGGGATGTGCGGATGCCCAAAGCCCCTGTTCTGATTTACTCCTTCTCTGCTTGTCACCGTGACTGGGTCACCGGCTGTGCCTGGACCAAAGACAACCTATTGGTAAGGGAAGAGGTGGGGGTGGGGCAGAGCTCAGCAGGGTTCCTGGGGGAGGACAACACTGTCCACCTCATCCTATTTCTAACACCCATTTATAATAATAGTAATAGCTGACATTTATTGAGCACTTAGTATGTGCCAGGCATTGAACTAAGCTCTTTGAATGTCTTGCCTCTTTTACCCTTTACAACTCCTTGTAAAGCAGATACAGATACTACTATTATCTCTTTCACAGACAAGGATATAGAGCTCAGATAGATTAAAGAACATTTCTAAGGTCAGGTAAGTTATGAACTGAACCAGTAAACATAAGAAAGCCCATGCACTTGGGGTACCTGGGTGGCTCTGTCAGTTAAGCATCTGACTTGATTTCAGCTCAGGTCATGATCTCATGGTTCGTGAGTTTGAGCCCCACGTGGGGCTCCGTGCTGACAGTGAAGAGCCTGCTTGGGATTCTCTCTGTCTCCCTCTCTGCCCCTCCCCTGCTCATGCTCTCTGTCTCTATCAAAATAAATAAACATTAAAAAAAAAGAAGAAGAAGAAGAAAAGAAAGCCCATGCTGTTAACAAGAACACACACTGTCTCCCTAAGGATTTAGTATGCCCTGTCCCTGCAGTTAAAGGCTACTGCTATGATTTCTTTAGTCCTAAGGCAAAAAACAAAAAAACAAAAAAAACCAACTCAAATTATGCACTCAAGGTTGGTAAAACCTAGTGTTCCAATGCAGAGTCCCTATATTATTCTCAAGAAGAGATGAGAAAGGAGTATCAGTTGAATGAACTTGTTATATCTGCCCTATCCTTGCCTTTTAGGCAGCTGGATCTTTTCTTGGCATTGCAGACTTTTCACCTTTGTCTGGGTTTGTTGACTGACATTATATTAATAACAAGGACAATAACCTCTATTTATTCAGTGCTTAGTATGTGCTAGGCAGTGTGCTAAGTCTTAAGTCCAGGCAGGTGCATTAGCCCCACAGCAGCCATATGAGATAGATACACTGTTATTATCCTTGTTGAGTAGATAAGAATTGTAAGGCTTAGAGACATGAACTTGTCCCAGGTCACAAAGTAAAGTATGGCAGAGCTAGAACCCAGGACATCCCATGTTCTTAATCACAAGCCTTACTGCTCCTCCCCAATATTATAAACACACAAAAATGCTGGAAGCATGCTGATAATCCCATTCCTCCAACCTCTGACTCTGCAGGTCTCCTGCTCCAGTGATGGCTCTGTGGGGCTGTGGGACCCAGAACTGAAACAGCAGCTTGGCCAGTTCCTAGGTCATCAGAGTGCCGTGAGCGCCGTGGTAGCCGTGGTGAGAAGGCAGTGGAGAGCTCAGTGGGGGCTCTAGGAAAGCTAAGTAGGCTTTGGGACACTGGGTGCCCTGGGTATCTAATCTCAAAGGTAAAAGAAGTATAAAGAATGAGATACTCGGGCCTGGATTAGAACCGATCTAGGGTATTGAGGCTGAGGGTTGGTGTGATGGGAGGAAGAGGGCAGCTTAGTATCTGGACCTCATGCAGGATTGCAGTCCTGAGCCACCCAGACTCTGTCCCTGCGTTTTCCTCACTCTTTGACAATGCCTAAGCCTTTAGTGGTCTGCCCTCACCTCCTGGGAGGAGTCACACTCCCCATATCCTGCTCAATAGGACTCTGTACTGATCCTGTGCTCTGGGGCAGGAAGAACATGTGGTGTCTGTGGGCCGAGATGGGACCTTGAAAGTGTGGGACCATCAGGGCGTGGAGCTGACTAGCATCCCTGCTCACTCAGGACCGATCAGCCACTGTGCAGCTGCCTTGGAGCCCCAGCCAGGTAAGGGATTGTCAGCCCCCTTCCCTCCCTTTTGCCCATGCTTCTTCCCTTCTTTTGACTTAGTCTCTGTGCCTTATCAGCTGGGCAGCCTGGGTCAGAGCTTCTAGTGGTGACTGTTGGACTGGATGGGGCCACACGGTTGTGGCATCCACTCTTGGTGAGTTCCCTGAAAGGACTGGGGTGGGCGGAGTGGAGGGGGGTATAGTGGAACAGCCTTTTGTTGTGTTGACATTCCTGTGCCTCCCCCTCCCCCCACTGCTGGGCCCACCTCCATCCTTTCCTCCTAGGTGTTTCACTTTTTTTTTTTTTTTTAATGTTTATTTATTTTTGAGAGAGAGAGAGAGAGAGAGAGTGAATTGGGGAGGGGCAGAGAGAGGGAGACACAGAATCCAAAACAGGCTCCAGGCTCTGAGCTGTCAGCACAGAGCCTGTGCAGGGCTTGAACCCACGAACTGTAAGATCATGACCTGAGCTGAAGTCTGACGCTTAACTGACTGAGCCACCCAGGCACCCCCCTCCTAGGTGTTTCAAACACACACCCTCCTGGGACACAGTGGTCCAATCAGTGCAGCTGCTGTTTCAGAGACCTCAGGCCTCCTGTTGACTACCTCAGAGGATGGTTCCATTCGGCTCTGGCAGGTACCTAAGGAAGCAGGTGAGTGAGTCATGGAGCGAGGCAACATATGAAAGAGGGGTGTGTTCGTGGGACCATGAAGGTCAGGGTGGCCTGATATCTCCTCTTTCATCTCAATAGTGGTTCAGCTTCTAATGCATCACTTTCTTCCTTCTCCAGATGACAGGTATATGCCCAGGAGTCCTACAGCCATCACTGCTGTGGCCTGGGCCCCAGATGGTTCTATGGCAGTGTCTGGGAATCAAACTGGGGAACTAACCTTGTGGCATGGAGCTAAGGCTGTGGCCACAGCACAGGTGTGTTTGGGCAACCTTGGTTCCTTGTGTATGTGAGTTCTGCCCTGGCTGTGCATGTAGTGGCACGTGCTGGGGTAAGAGGGGATGTCTGGGAGTGGAAGGAAGGTTAGTCCTGGCTCCTCAGGAATGCTGAAATGGACCTGTTGTGTTCTCAAGGCTCCAGGCAGCATCAGTGCTCTGATCTGGTACTCAGCACACACCTTGATTGTTCTCAGTGCTAATGAAAAGGTCAGCGAGTGGCAAGTGGAACTGCAGAAGGGTTCGACACAGACAAATTTCAGGTGAAAGGGGGCAGCTGGGTTAATGTGATACCACGGTGGTCTCCTCACACCCAGGATTTTGAGCAAATCACTCCACCTCTACTTCTGAACTAGGAACTAACAGGATGTTAGCAAGTGGGGAAAAGACCCTGGGAAATTGTTTTTGGTTCCTCATCATGTCAATTTAAATAATACTTACCAAGTGCCTACTTTATGCTAAGCTCTGAACCAGGCAGTATGAACCAGATTGAAAATCCTTTTTTTGTTTGTTTGTTTATTTTTATTTATTTTGAGAGAGAGAGAGAGAGAGAGAGAGAGAGCGAGCGAGCAGGAGAGGGGCAAAGAGAGAAGGAGACAGAATCCCAAGCAGGCTCCACGCTGTCAGGCAGAGCCAAATGCAGGGCTTGAAGTCATGCATGAACTGTGAGATCATGACCTGAGCCGAAATCAAGAGTTAGACACTTAACTGACTGAGTCACCCAGGCACCCCTGAAATTACCTTTTAATTAAGGAAGCACAGTGGAAGAATGTGCACTTAAGTAAACCACCAGCAACATGCAGAGTGGTTAGTGCTATAATGAAGAGAGAGATATGTAATTCCTGGGGGTGCAGAATTTGAGAAATTTATGGTGTACAAAAGAGTTGCTGTTTGATGTTGGGCTTAAAGGACGAGCAGGAGTTTTCTAGACCCATAAGGGAAGGGAATGATGTTTCAGGAAGAGCAAGTAGCATTAACAGAAAGCAAGGAGGCATGAGAGTGCATGGTATACTCTGGGCACAGCCAAGTGTTGGGTTCTTGGTGAGAGTGGGGGTGGGGGTGTCGGGGAATTTGGATTGAAAAGATAAACTGGGGCCAGGTTGTGGAGAGCACAGTGCTAAGAATTTTGAACAGAATAATGATCTGAAATTGAGGAAGAGGATTCTAGTGGCAGTATGGAGGATGGATAATAGTAGAAAGATGTGAAGGGCAGGGAGATCACCTTTACATTAGTTGTTCTAGTCCAGGGAAGAAATAATGTGGGCCCTGAGCTGGGCAGTAGGATGCAAAGGGGGGAGAGAGGTTTAGGCATCTGTTACAAGTAGAATCCGCAGTGCTTATCAATCAGGATGGAAGGAAAAGACAGGCATGTAAGAGATTCTTAGTTTGGGCAGGTTAGGAGATGGTGATAATGAATACTGACAGAAGGAAAACAGAAACAGGAAGAGAATTCATAGTGAAGGTAATGCATTGTGTTTGTACTTCACTCCTAAGGAATTCATGGGGAGCAGAGGAGCCTGAGAGAGGGGAACTAAAATAGGAACTTTCTGTCTCATGTACCTTTTTTGCGCTCCAGTCTTCACCTGAACCGAGTTCTGCTGGAGGACTTAGGGTTCCTGACAGGTGTGGCCCTGGCCCCAGACGGTCACACCCTCATCTTGGCCAAAGCAGATTTGGAGTTGCTGCACATGAAGCCAGGGGATGCTCCCTCTGTAATCTGGTAGGATCCAAAATGCTGTTTCCTCTCAGGCTACAGAAAGAGGAAAAGTGGGTTAGTGGTTACCCTGAAGTTTGGTCTAACTTAGAACAAAATACTGGGATCTTATAGAGAGATGTTCATGGGTTTGCCTTCTTTCTTTCTTATAAACCAGGAGCGGCTTTACAGAATATCCTATTATGTTGTCTACCCATCAAGACTATGGTGTGTTTGTCCTACAGCTAGGGAACTCTGGAGTTCTTTATTTCATTGTAAGTCCTATTTGAGTATGTATTAAAATGAGCATTTGTCCAGGGCCAATATATATATACATATATTATATATTTTAATATTTATTTATTTTGGGGAGGGCGCAAGTGAGGGAGGGGCAGAGAGAGGAGGGATAGAGGATCTGAAGCAGGCTCTGCCGTGACAGGCTGACAGGGTCCGATGTGGGGCTTGAACTCACGAACTGAGAGATTCTGACCTGAGCCAAAGTCAGATGCTCAACAGGTGCCCCCCAGGACCAATATTTTTAAAACCTTGGGACCATGTTTGAGGATAAGAGGAAGGGAAAGGCACTGGTTCTAAATTCCCTTCTCTTCCTTCAACTGGAGCATTCTATAGTGGGTTTCGGCTTTCCTATGAGGTTTTTTTGATACAAAAAAGGATTCTAGTTTTAAAAAGATCATGGGAAACCATCAACATAGGAGTTTTCTTAATTGCATTTTTTTTCATGTCTCTCTTGCCTTGCCACTGCAAGTACTAATATCTGGAACAAAACAGACATATCTTATAGACAGTACATGGGGTGAAAGAGGGCAGACACAGAAGGGTACATGCTCCATGATTTCATTCAAATGAAGTTAAAGAACAAGCAGAAGAAATTTACAGTGATAACTCAGAATGTTGTTAGCACAGGGGGTGGGGGTGCTCTGGCATTGACAGGGAAGGGACGTGAAGGCAAGTTTCCAGGGTGATGGAAATGTTCCGCAGTTTGATCTGAGCAGTGATTACATGGATGTGTACATGTGTAAAAGTTCATTGAGACATACATGTAAGATTCATATGCTTTACTGTATCTAAATTACAGTTAAGAAAAGTTCTGAACAGCCCAGAGCTGAAAAGAGTTGCTTTGGCTGGATAGGGTCAAGTGCAAGTAGGCTAAACAAAATGAGCCATCCTTTCACAGAGGCAAAAGGAATCAGGAGAGTTTGAACAGAGCCTGAACTTTGATCTGACCTTGGAGAATCCAAATGGGACCCTAGTGTTAGTAACTCAGGCCAAACCTGAATCTGGTGAGTGTGATGAGTGGACTGAAGGAGTCTGGAGATGCCTTGTGGGGGATGGTAAGTCCTTCAAGGCTGGAAACCTAGCTCTAACCTCTGCCCTTGAAATGGCAGAGTCGTCATATTTGTGTGCCAGTTCTGACGGGATGCTATTGAAACTCGCCAAATGCACCCAGGAAGGAGAATGGGACACAGGTGACATCTGGCAGAAAGAAGCAGAAATGCCTGAAACTCCAACTCCAGGGACAGAGCCATCTATGAATGACAGCACAGATAGCTGGTCACCGCCCCCACAGCTAAAGACGCAGCAGCGTAGAAAGGTGAGTTTGAGGGAAGGATCACAAATAGAGGGAAGGAGGCTCTTTGTCTGACAGACTGATGCTTCCTAACAGCTCACCATACCGCTTCTCCTTTCCCTCCAAGATTCACTCGGGCTCTGTCACGGCTCTCCATGTGCTGCCGGGGCTGCTGGTGACAGCCTCAAAGGACAGAGATGTTAAGCTGTGGGAGAGACCCAGTATGCAACTGGTAAGTGCATATATGTGTAAGAAGGGCTAAAGGATGTCACAAGAGAGCAAACTTAGGCAAGGAGTGTGCAAAAGATCAAAAATCTGGTTTCTTCTGTCTTTGCTATGATGTGCAACTGACCTGTTTCCAGATTAAAGGCATTAATGTGAGGGGCACCTGAGTGGCTCAGTCAGTTAGGCATCTGACTTCAGCTCAGGTCATGATCTCACTGTTTGTGAGTTTGAGCCCCACGTCAGGCTCTGTGTTGACAGCTCAGAGCCTGGAGCCTGCTTTGGATTCTGTGTCTTCCTCTCTCTCTGCCCCTACCCTGCTTGTACTTTGTCTCTCTCTCTCTCTCAAAAATAAACATTAAAAAAAATTTTTTTTAAGGCATTAATGTGAGAGATAAACAAGTTAGTAAGGAGACCCTAGGCTTGTAGCCCTTATCTCCCCCTTTTCTGTTCCCCGTTGTAGCTGGGCCTGTTCCAATGCGAAGGGGCTGTGAGCTGCCTGGAACCTTGGCTGGGCCCTAACTCCACCCTGGAGCTCGCAGTGGGAGACACACAGGGGAATGTGTACTTTCTGTCCTGGGAATGAAGGCAGAGACACCACTGTGCTAGAGATGCAAAGCCTGAAGATACCAGTGGCTACTTTCTTGATTAAATTTTAAAAATAAAGTGTCAGAAAACCTCAAGTGCAGTCTTGCCTATGCTCTGAAGTGGATGTGGACCAAGAATATGGGAGTTCTAATTTTTTTTTTCTGATTTAACATTAATTCTTATTAGAACTGCAAGAAAAAGAACCAAATCTATAGTAGACATTCTCTGAAACGAGGCTTTAGAAATCTTCTATCATTTGCTGACCCCAGGATCCTAAGATACCATTCCTGCCAGTAGGAGGGATGAGTGATGTTGGCCAGCACTTAATTTGAACAGAGAGCTGAAGACCTCTCGCTTAGTCAGCAAAGAATAAGAGGGGTGCCTGAGTGGCTCAGTTGGGTAAGCATCTGACTCTTGATTTCAGCTGAGGTCATGATCTCACGGTTCATGAGATCGAGCCCTGTGTCAGGCTCTGCACTGATAATGCGGGGTGTACTTGGGATTCTCTCTCTCTCCCTAAATAAATAAATAAATAAATAAATAAATAAATAAATAAATAAATAAAACATTAAAAAAAACTAAAAGAAGAAAGCATAAGAGAAGGAAGAGTGAGTTGAAAGTGCCCAGTTAGGGCATTTAGAGAGAACATTAGGCTCCACTCATAGAAACGGTGTCTTCTATGCAGAACTACCTACCCAGCTAAGAGATGAAAAGCCAGGGCACTGAAACTACGAGACTTCTGGTTTTCACACCCTCTGACAGAGCAGCAGCAGCCATTTGACTTGTATACATTTGTCAATATAGTAATTTGCATTCTTGGAAGAAATCACAAAAGTGTATCTCTCAAATTGAAGTTCACACAGATTAAAACAAATGAAAAGGTAGAATAATTATACCAATGGACTCACCAGGGACTGTGATCCTTCTAAGCTCTAGAACCTTATTTTCCTGTAATTCTATCTTATGGGAGAGGAAGTTCCCTGAGGCCCTTTCTAAGGGTTAGGGAAAGGTTAAAGATCTATGTCCCAAGAGTTCAAGGACTTGTATATGAGAAGCCAAGATTTTGTCCTGGTTGGTAAGGTTCTCTCAAAGAAATACCACTGCACTCTGACCTAGAAATGAGTTTTGTGGATTTGGGGAGTTGAGGGGTACTGAGTTTTGTTCTCATTTCACCTTGATTCTAGGTTTTACATGGAGAAATCACCTGAGGGACTTTTTCCTTACCTCTACCAATGCCTCATGGTCTCCCTCAGCCAGAGGATAAAGACATAAGAAATGCCATCAGCTGATGTCTTAATCATAGGTCATGCTTCTATCTTTTCTCATGTGCCTCATGCAAGGACTCTAAAAATACTTCCAAGACCACCTCCTCCATACACCTTGTGACTAGAAGTTCAAATGAAGGTTTTTTGAAATTTATGATTTATAATACTACCTAGAAACGCTAGAGATCCATGGCATGGCATCATCCTAAAAGTTGCTGATTTCAATCCTCTGACCTTTTCCTCCTCTGAAAGCATGGGCCAAGGACAAGAGGAAGCCCTAGATGTCTGTCTTCCATGCATAAAAATTCTACAAAAGCACCCCACCGAAGGCTAGAGGAATGGAGATAAAGAAAATTAAAAGGCTAACTTGACCTTTGCTCAATAGACTCAGCCTTGTTGGCCAGGCCTCCTTGAAGGGGTTTTTCTATATTTTTTATCTTGTAGACGTATGGCAAGGTCAGAGTATAATTGCTATAAGTGACAATAAGAAGAGACTCTAGGTAAAAGTAAGTATGTGCCCAAGGGAGTTCAGGTTTTAGTTTAAACATCTTCTGAGTTCTTATCATTAAGAAGAAATTCAGTGTCTCCTAGTATCTGGATGAGTTCCACTATTATAGCCATTGGATTGTGGGATCATAGGACATCAGAGCAGTCTTCTACCCATCCATAAAAACATATTTTTCATATACCAAATTTTTATACATGTTTCTACCTATCTATTCACAATCTGTTTTCAAATCGAGAGCAGAGCTCCTTAAAGTTTAGTTTTGTAAACTAGTGCCAGTCCACAAATTATTATTATTATTTTTTGTTTTATTTTTTATATTTGAGAGAGACAGACAGAGAATGAGTGGGGGAGGGGCAGAGAGAGACAGAATCCAAAGCAGGCTCCAGGCTCAGCCCAACGCAGGGCTCAAACTCAGGAACCATGAGATCATGACCTGAGCTGAAGTCCGGCGCTTAACTCACTGAGCAATCCAGGTGCCCCGCCAGTCTACAAATTATTAGTGGTTCACAGTAGGTACAGAAATTGAGAGTAAGCATTTAGAAATTGTTATAGAAATATGAACAGTAATCTTATATATCTGACAAATTTAATAATAAAAACTGAAGCTTGTAGTTTGTATGCTTTTCACTTCATTTTCCTAGTTCCTCATTTTTATTAAATTTTATGAAAGTATTGTTCCATGACAGACCAGAAATTAAAACAAAGAAACAAACACTTGGTCTTTTATCACAGAAAGTTTGAGAAACACTATTTAAGAGAAACCCGGTAACCAAGTGGCTAAAAGCATGAACTTGGAAAAAGCCTGCCTGAGTTCAAATCTCCATGCCTCCCTTTCCCTGTCTATTAAATAGGAACAATAATGGGACCTACTTCTTGGGGATATTGTAAGAATTAGATGAGTCGCGGTGGGTGAAACATTTGATGTGCTAAGTGTTCAGTAAGTCTAGCTTGACTGTTCTTTTACTGACCCAATAGTGCAAGTATTACCTTGTTACTCTTCCTCAAAAATGTCTTCATTACTGGTATTTACTTAATTGGTCAGATGAAATCTGGGCTAAATTCTTCAGTTTTCAAAAAACTTATATATGTGGAACTGATATTCTTTCAAACACCTTATCTTTCCATCCAGGAAAATGGATGTGTTTTCTGTCAGTTAGGATAGTGAGGTTATGCTATGGTAACAACTCCAGAATATCAACAGCTTAAAATAACAAAGATTTATTTCTTACTGATGCCACAGCAAGGATTCATGAGCGATTCTGCTCTACTTTGCTCATGCTTAACATTTTCAGTGACTGCAAAGGCAGGAAAAAGGAAATGTGGCAAAAACCAACCAAACAAACAAAATCTGTGGGCTCTAAGTCTTCAGTCTAGAAATAAAACACATCACTTCCACTCGTATTTTGTAAATATGAGCAAAGCAAGTCACATAGCCCTACCCACTGTCAAAAGGGAGAGAGGTATCCTATCTCGTACTGGGAGGGAGAACCAGGAACCAGATACACAGTTATACCCCTAAAGAACCTTTTGGCATTGGTGTTTTTCCAGTAAAATGGCTCTTAATCCTTTTTTTTTTTTAAATCATTTAAGATTTCCAGAAGAGTATTCCTATATACTTTTCACCAAGCTTCCTCTAACACCAACACCTTACATAGCCACATTTAGATTCCCATTTTCTATAGTCCAGAATACATTGCATTTACTCATCCTGTCTCCTTAGTCTCCGCCAATTGTGAGTTTTTCAGTCTTTCTATAACCTTGACACTTTTGAAGAATACTGGTTCAGTGTTTTGTAGAATGTCTTTCAGTTTGGCTTTGTCTCATGTTTTTTCATGAGTGAACTAAGATTGTGGATTTAAGGGAAGAATAAAAGATATATGTCCTTCTTGTTATATCATATCTGAAGCACATGTTATCAACATGACTTCTTACTGGTGATGTTAATTTTGATCACTTAAAAAAAATGTTTTTGAGGGGGTGCCTGGGTGGCTTAGTTGGTTAAGTGTCCAACTGGCTCAGGTCATGATCTTGCAATTCATGAATTCGAGCCGCACGTTGGGCTCTGTGCTGTCAGATCAGCCTGGAGCCTGCTTCAGATTCTGTGTCTCCCTCTCTCTCTGCCCCTCCCCCACTCATGGTCTGTCTCTTCCTCTCTCTCAAAAATATACATTAAATTCCTTTCCAGTCTTTGCTGAATGTTTATCATGAAAGGGTGTTGGATTTTGCCAAATGCCTTTTTTGTATCTCATGAGATCGTCATGTGACTTTTGTCCTACCCTGATAGATTTGCATATGTTGAACCAATCTTGCATTCCTTTGATAAATCTCACTTCATCATGGTGTATTGTCCTTTTTGTTACTGGTTTAGTCTCGGTAGCATTTTATTGTGCATCTATATTCTTAAGGGAAGTTGATCTATAGTTTTCTTTCCTGGTGATATCTTTATCTGGTTTTGGTTTCATGTTACCTCATAGAATGAGTTGGGAAATACTCTCTTTTACTTTTTGGAGAAGTGTGTAGTCTAGTTTTAATAGCAGCACAGTATTTCAATGAGTGAATATATTTAATTAGGGATCTTTTTTTACATATAACAATGCTACACTGACATCATCTATACAAACATGCATATCTGTGGTTTTTAGGTCAAAAGGTATGTACATTTTAAGTTTTGATTGGTAATCTGATCTCTAAAAAGTTACAGGCTACTGTTTTCATTTAAATAACCTTCACTTTTATCTAATGAAGTATGGTTTTGTCTGCGTTTGTGTGTGTGTGTGTGTGTGTCTGTGTTGCATGTGTTTACAAATAATCAGGAAGTCTTTGGACCTGACCTGGACTTTGGTACTTCTTAAATGGAACAGGGTATGTCAAAATTCATTCTATTCTCTCCTTTCCTCCCTGAGATGTATTTAGGCTTAGTGACAAGTCCTCTAAGTGCTTCCAGATTTTTGGACATCTGCTGAATCCCAAGATAAGTGGTGGGAGACCTGGTCTGCAGTTGGTAAATGGCGGAAAAAGTCACGTTAGAAGATTTGGATGGGAACAAGGGAACAATTCGGCCTCTGTTGTCTCTACCCTTCTTGTAAGAATACCCAACAAACTTCAGTTTGCATAAAAATTGAATTAAGTGGGGGAAAAACATCACTCTCCATTAGCATCGTCAATGCACAGAAGCTATTCTTCTGTGAAGAAACAGGATCCTGAGTAATTTGTAGCTAGCTGTGGGATACATAGAGCAATGGGTACTTTCTGTCCTGAAAATGAAGAAGTATGAATGTGAGAAGAAATAGGTGTTTGGAGAAGTTGAGCCCAAAGAAGCCAATGGTAGATTTGTGCTATTTTTATTACATAAAATATCAGAAAAGTCAAAAGTACAACACTACACATTTTCTTGTTTGAAGATCACATCTTATCCGGGTTATTTACCATTGACATTCACCACAGCTGCAGGAAATTAAACCGTACCTTTAGAAGGTATCGCATGCGGACCTGGTTGGGGCTATAGACAATGAATTCATTGTAGTTGAGGGTATAACCCTCTGGATTCAGAATTCCTGTGTCACTTGCTGGTCCTAAGGGTACTGTACTCCCATTCCTGCCAAGTGGAAGAAAGTGTGTCAACATCGGCGTCAGTGTCAAAAGTTGGAACACAGAAAGTAGAGAGTCTTATCTGACCAAAAGGAGTCTTCTGGCCCTCTAGACTGAATACTTACAGAGTGATGAAGGAGGCAGGACTGGGAGCCATCTTGCCCAGTCCCTTGGTGCTATGTTTGCCCTGAAGTAATCTTTCTGCCTCAGGATTGGCCTCTAGTAGCTCATTACACTGACCTAGAGCTACCTGCAAAGCAAAAAGATCTTTTAACACCCACATCCTACTGAGAAGTGGATGGCTCTAAGGCCAAACAGAAAATCCCATCAGTACTTTCTTCCCCTACTCCTGCAGAGGAACAGAATGAAAATTGCCCTTGGTCCCCTCTCAGGTTCTCCCAGGTATACCTCCTGGTTCCGGAGTCAAACTGTTCTCTTTGGAAAAATAGGAACTCATAACAAACTAGAGATCATACATATGTTCATCTCACCTCTGATAAAAGCAGCAGTCCAGTATCCTTCACACGAGAAGCAAAGCAGTAATTGGCACTCTTAGAAGACATGTCGGCAAAGTAGATTCCTTTCCCAAACTGAAACATATCAACAGCCATGAAGGTCAGCTGCTTAACCCACTGTGTTAGAAAGGAGGCCTATACCAGTGACCCTATGTTTCCATTATCTTAAACACTATATAGACCCTTCTCCGTTTCTCCTTGCAGTTCTGTTCCAGAGAAGGCAGATGTATTGGTGAGTCTCTGCTTTCTGAGGGGGTAGATGGGATATCTTTAGGAATTTAAAGGAAGAGGGAAAAGGTAAGAAATGTTAGGGTTTTTAGTGAGCTGTTTTAATTCTTGGGAAGAATCCTAATCTAGAAATACAAGAGAAAAAAAAAGGACTGCGAAAATTATTGTTATCCTTTACCCTGGGCTTCCTTCCAGGATTCAATTTCTACTCACCATGTAACCTGTGATGGGAGCCTCAGGTGGGGCAATTCGAAGCCCATGGCTCAGGATTCCCACCCAGTTAGTAAGTCTGGAACCATGCCACAACAGCATCCTAGGGAAAAGCCATTATTATTATTATTGCCCTCTATTGCTCTCCAGCAGGGATAGGCCACAAACACAAAAAAGCCATTTTCTGCCATTTTCCAGAAGTCCCATAACCACACTTCAGGCAAGGGAATGTTTTCCCAAACCCAAAGCTAAACTCAGACCTGTTATGAAGGTCCTCTCTGAAGGCTTCTTTTTCACCCTCCTTCTCTACTTCAAAAACATCCAGCAAGGTCATGGTATAGTCCCTGTGTGTGGGAGCATGAGTAGACTGTAGGTACTGGGAAATCACCTGTGAAAAAAAATGAAAGAAATGGCTGATACGGACTGTACAAGAGACCAGACTGAGCTGAAGAACCTTGGGGCTTCTGGTAAAAACTGGCAGACTTCCTGCTCCCTAATGGTCTCACAAGGCAGTGAGAGAGCTGTACTTTCCCCAGTTCCTGGTACACAGAAACTCTGCTCTATGTAAAAGTTTGCTCTTAACCAGAAGCACTCAGAGAACAGTGGGGTTAGGGGGATGGGTCTTAAAGGCAGGAAAATACATGACCATTTTTCTTACTTTGAACTCATAACTTTCATGGTCTAGAGGGTGCAAGGCACAATGTAGTTTCCTATAGTGCTGGTCCAATGGGTGTTCTGGGCTTTGCAGCTCCATCTTCACAAGCTTAATGGCAATTTCAATGTCTCCCAAAGCCTGGCAAGATGAGATGCAGGATCAATGTGTAGGAACTTGGGAACAGAATTAATGCTTCCCAATCCACACATGTCTCACCTCTAGTAGTTGTACTTTGTCTGACAGCTCTTTTTCTGTCCGGATTAATGGAGGGGTACGGAGTCTAAAAACAGAGATATAATTCATAATCAGTTCTCTAATGTGTGACCGAAGGCACGTGACTGAAAGTAACAGACTAAAGATAGGTCCTTTAGAAAATAAGTATAAAAAACTGGGGTTTTCCACGTGAGGGAGAATCTATATATATATAAAGAGAGGTTCCAAATATATAAATATATAAATATATAAATATATGAAGAGAGGTTATGTACATAACCTTGATATCTGTATACACTACAAAGTGATCCCAAGTCCAGTTACCATCCCTCACCATACTGTTGACCTCCTTCACCCATTTTGCCCACCCCCAACCACCTTCCTCTGTCTGGTTCTCTGTATCTGTGAATTAGTTTTTGTTTTGTTTTTTTTAGATTCCACATAAGTGAAATCATATAGTATTTGTCTTTCTCTGTTGACTTATTTTGCTTAGCATAACAGTCTCAAGATCCATCCATTCATGTTGTGGCAAATGGCAAGATTTCATTGTTTTTTATGGCTGAGTAGTATTCCATTGTATAAATATACCACATTGTTATCCATTATCTGTCAATAGATACTTAGGTTGTTTCCATATCTTGGCTATTGTAAATAATGCTGCAATGAACACAGGGATGCACATATCTTTTCAAATTGATGTTTTCATACTCTTCAGATAAATATCCAGAGGTGGAATAGCTGGCCCATATAGTAGTTCTATTCTTAGTATTTTGAGGACTCTCCATACTGTTTTCCATAGTGGCTGTGCTAATTTACAATTCTACCAACACTGTATGAGAATTCCCTTTTCTCCACATCTTCTCCAACACTTGCTATTTCCCATATTTTCTTAAATAATAGATGAATCTTGGGGTGCCTGGGTGGCGCAGTCGGTTAAGCGTCCGACTTCAGCCAGGTCACGATCTCGCGGTCTGTGAGTTTGAGCCCCGCGTCAGGCTCTGGGCTGATGGCTCAGAGCCTAGAGCCTGTTTCCGATTCTGTGTCTCCCTCTCTCTCTGCCCCTCCCCTGTTCATGCTCTGTCTCTCTCTGTCCCAAAAATAAATAAACGTTGAAAAAAAAAATTAAAAAAAAAATAATAGATGAATCTTTATATCAATATCCATAAAGAATAATTTGGATATAGTCCTGTCTAGGAGCAGAAGTAGACCTGTTGACCACTTAGGGTTATTTTTAGGTCACAGAGCTCTAAAAAGCAATGAAAGGAATAAAAACAGAATCGACACCAGAATATAGAATCAACAAAGATAAAATGTATTATACCTACAATCATTTGAATTAGGGAGTTATATGTCTGAAGGTATTTTACTTGTTGGTTAGATAGCTAGACTCATATTCTCTTGGGTAACTTCCATTTGGTCAGAAAATATGGTTGTAATCAGGTCAGGAGTTTGCATTCCAAACTTGTAAGCCAACTAAATAGGCTATCTCTAAATTATTTTGGCTCCGTGTTTATCCAAGATGATCATTTCATTAGAAATGAAAGATTAAAAAAATTATAGTTGCTGCTGAGTGATATAGGGGATACGGTTAGGTAGAAGACCAAAGAGAAGTAACAGCACAGGCTTTACCCAAAGTCATGTGGGATCCTTGTGTAGAATTCATTGCATGCTTCCAGGAGAGCTCGTCCATGCTGGCCAGCCCGAATACAATCCTCAATCTTCTTAAGAGACTGGTAGCCTGCCTTGATTTGTGCCGCTGTCAGCTTCCCTGTAGGCCCAGCCAAAGATCATCAGATCCCACACGTGGAGTCTTACCCTGTAAACTGTATTCACATGCCTACCCAACAAAGACTCTCACCACTCAACTTTCAAAACAGCTTCTCTCCCCTCATACTACCTCTTACCCCAGATCTCCTGTTCTTCATTCATACTATCAGCAAGCTTTAAATCATGAAGGTGACTAAATATTCCATGAAAGGAACTAGGAAATATAGAGAGGGAATGTAGGATAGCATCTGAACTCCTACCGAGAGGGGCTTTCTTGGTATCATATTTCATTTCTACCATCATCTCTTCCATGGCCTGGACATTACAGATCAACTCTATCAGCTCCTGTACACGGAGATCTAGCTGCGATTCTGGTTTCAAGGGGGATTTAAGAGATTCCTTTTTTGTTTTCTCTTCATTCTACAGCCAAAAAAAAAAAAAAAAAGAAAAATATGAAAGTATCTATTTTGAGGTCCCTGCAAGGGATGGCTCTACAATATTCCTGGCAGGTGAACATCAATCAGCCTCTGCCAAACCACAGGTTCATTCCATTATTAACCTAGTTAGAGTACTCAGTGTGACTCCTACATCTGCCTCCCATAGTTAAACACTCAGAATAAGTCTAAAAGGCTCTCCTAATATGCTGGTAAGTATGTAAAGACAGCTATTATGTCTCAGATCTTCTCATCTTAAAATGACTAAGATTTTTACATTTTTCAGATACTGTATGTAACAGTTTTCAGCATCCTGGTTGCAACTCAATTTGTCAAAATTATTATTATTTTCTTTATTGGTATGGTATATACTGGTAGTATATAACCAAAAGTGAAGACAACTTTAAATGCAGTTTCATCACTGTGACTATGTATTACTCCTCTCTGGATCCATACATTAAACTTCAGGACCTGAGATTTTATAAGAACCATACTAGACAGTAGAGACTAGATAGCATTTTCTATCTTCATTCTATAGTCCCTTTAAGATTACAAAGATCCGTGAAAGTTATCCCTGAGGTAACTGTTATCTTCAGTTAGGTGGTGAACAGCAAGACTCAAGACACCCTGGTCTGTTCTAGTCTAGGACCTGATCTAAGCCATTCTGTTAGACTTCACCTTGGTTAAGAGGAAGCAGTTTTCTCCCCAAATGTGTAGTCAGTTTACCTGTGCATTGGTGGCATAGTCCATTTCTAGCATATCATATTTTCCAGGCACCTTCTTAAACTTCTTACGATCCTCCCAATTGTTTTTTGTTTTGTCAAGGAATCTGTAGAATCCATGATGGTGAGAATATCTTACAAATAAGGGTCTACTAGGAATGGGCTTATAATTGTTTCCTTAGAACATCTCCAAACTATGTCTCTCCCCAACCCCCAAACTTCTTAGAACTCTTTTATACCCAACTTCCCACAAATCTGGACTCTAAATTAGGATCCTGAATAGAAAGAAAAGCTCTGGAGACAAAGGGAACAAAAAAATGGGAAAAAAGGGTCCTTGAGCTTCTTAAAGGCCCCAAAATACCACATAAGCCATTGAGATTTTAGACAAAAGATCCCTATCTGCTCCCTGTCTCTGAAAGATTCTCAGAGACTCCAGAAATCTCTGCATCCACATCATAGTGAAAGAATTTTTAAAACTCTAGCTGCAATATTCTCATCCTACCCACTTGGGTTTCCCAAGTTTCCTAAATTGTTGGTCATGTGCTAATTATATTAGATTCTTCTATCTTTAGTCAATTTCAACATTAGGTGATATAATCACTAACTTAAGGAGGCAGTTTGGTGTTTCAGTCACAGAATGTCACAGTGGAAATACATTAACAGTGAGGCCAAATCACATTTCTTATAAAATTCTTAAAGAAGACACATCCAAGAAGAATAGTATTTTTTTGGTACTCACTTCTTCTGAAAGATTTCCTTGGCTTTGTTGAGGTCCCCTGAACAAGCCACCAAGCTGTGCTGCCCCATTTTCCCCACTGCAAAGTAAATGCCACACATAAGATGGTTTCCTGCCAATCCAAGAAGAGTTCTCTCTCGAAACAAGCCAGCTCTCTAAGGTCTCCCTGCTTGGCATGTGACAAATGGGCAGGAAGGGGAGAAGGAAAGGTGAATGGATCCAGGAAGCTGATCCTGTTGATACTAGTTACCTGCTAACTGCCACAGTCCCTGAGCAGCATTAGCAGACCAACTGCAGGACACTCCCAGCCTCAACAGTCTGCCCTAGGTTTTTCCAATGAGGATGCTTGCTATTCCATTTGCAAGCCCCACCCAGGTTACAGAGCCTCCATTCTACCAACTGAAACCCAGGGGATCTTTTGGTTACTCACTAAGCCGCTTTAGGCTTTCTGAATGACCAATCAGAAGATCCATAATAAAAGTCATTACCCCGGCCCCATCTCATCCAAACACTGAAGTGCCTCTGGGCATCATCTTCTAAGAGCTGAATCAAATAGTACTTGTTGTTGTTGAACTGAAGATTAGTCTATGATGAGAGAAATATGAACATAAGAGAGAGGTTTACAAATGGAAGCCAATAAACCGATGACTCTTCCTTGGTCACCGGCGGTACCAGTTATTGCTATAAGGAAAAGGCTAATATAAGGGACTTCAGAATTAAAGATCTGGGCATTGGGACACTGTCATCAGTAATTATCAAGAAGAAATTGCCATAAATAGAATGGCTCCTCCCTTTACCTGATTTAGCATGACATCATAGACATCCTTCCCTTCACAGTACACATGGGCCTAGAGAGAGAAGGAAAAAATTGACATCAGTATATTCTCAGCCCTAATGAGATCCTAAGTGACACTAAATTTTCTTCTGCCTCAAGGTGTCATTCTCCAGCACTGCCAACAGCCATCTTCCAAGGAAAGAAATGCCAAAGTATGTTCTTCTCCCCATAACCTGTTATTCCTATAATGAAAACACGTTGCTTTTTTTGTAATTACAGAAAAACAAATGATTCTGACAGTTAAAACCTGCTCCAGAGGAAGCCTTTTTTCTGTATTCTTCACATCCTTTTCACATTTATCAGTAACTCACGCCATACCAGGGCAGTTTCTCATTAGAACAGAGATGGTTCTTCCTTCATAATGGTATAATTTTCTAATTGAGAAAGAGAATGAGGTGTGGGAAGCTGATGACAACCCCAGAAGTTAGAAATACCGATTATTATCCCCAAACTCCACCACTTCCATCTCTTAGCCTTGGAGAAAATTAATCACAAGCAGTATTTGGGAAAGGACTCTTAAAATGAGTCCTAGCAGTGTTCTGGACAAGAATCCAAGTAACAAATGAACAACTGCTTTCTGAGAAACCGATGGGCAGAGGAGTCTCTCACCTTCCCCACCTTGGCTGTGCACTCTGGGTCCACAGGAGCTTTTCCCTTTAACAGCAAAGTCTTCACAGACTCTGAGGAAAGACAGATACGGACTACAGCTACTTATATGAGGATCAAAAATAGTTATCATGTCATAATTAACTTTGCCCTTCCCAAGCAATCCTGATCTGCCCAGTTTTCAAGCTGTTTAAACTACATGAAACTGAAGATTCCGAGAAAGTAGATGAGTACTACACCCAAAGGATAGAATATTAATTATATCTTCGAGAAAGGAAGAAGAGTTGAAAGAACAAGACATCCCTCACCCGCAGCCTCCCATAGACATTCTTGCTAGCCTCTCTGGCCTACCACTTGAAGCTGACCTTGCTTATCTTCTGTCCTGTCATTATTGGCCTTTCCTTCAGTCACAGGCTCCTTCTTTACCCGCTGCCTTTCACATCTTCGAGTTTTCTTTGCAGGAGGCCAGTCTTCTGTAGCTACGTTGCTATTATTAACTCTTCCAGCTTTGTTTAATGCTACAGAAGCTATGGGCACAAAGAATGGGCAAAGAACCAAAAGAAAGAATGAGTACCCACTGAACACGATCCTACTTTGAAAAAACATCATCTTTTTAAAGAAATGGCTCAAGATGGTTTTGTAAATTTACAAAGAAATAATAACTGCATACCACTGTTCTTGATAATAGTCTGAGAAATCACTTCCTAAACTGCTATTCTAGCCAAATAATAAACTAACCTTAAATTAAATTAAATTAAATTAAATTAAATTAAATTAAATTAAAATGGAGCCCCACGGGCTCTTGTGAGCTCATAGCCTAAGTCAAGAGTCTCATAGCCTGCTTATCTCTATTTACTCATGCCCCCAAACGTTCTCACCATCTATCCTCAAACTAAGGTGGTATGAGATTGTGGTTAGTAGAGTGCTCTGGAGTTGTCTAGCTTAGAGCCCAGCCCTGTCTCTTCTGGCTGTGAAACCCTGTAGAAGTTATTTCATCTCTTTGTACTTTAGTTGCCCCCACTGTAAAATCCAGAGGATGACAAAAATAGTATATAATTTGTAGGATGGACTTATGCACTTAAAAACATAGTACACAGAGAGTATGATGGCTCATTAGTCCTAAACCCTGAATTTTACTATCTCTGAAACTGGTATGCATCCTACAGTGGATGACATATAAGCAATGAATCACGTTTTAGTTGGAAGCATTTTTCCTTTCTTAGTGATACATGATGCACCTTACAATTAATTTTTTTTAATTGGACATTAGGTGTTTAAAATAGTGCTGGCACTGTTAGTTATTAGATGTCTACAAGCAAGCCCTTCTCATAATTCTGTAATCCAAAAAGGTCTGAGAACCGAAATTTTAAAAGTTTTACACCTAAACTAGCTTGATAGCTGAGGGCAGGTCAAAGGGCGACGGAAGGGGAGGGGCTAGGGCAGAGGGCACCGTTCCCTTCAGACTCCCCGCCCCTCCAGCATTAGTCCCCTACAATGTGCTCCGAACCTCGTGCCCTACCGCTGCGAGTCCCCCGCCGCCGGGCCGCCATGAAGCCAGAACTTGGACGTCATCAACCCTCTCCCAGGAATCGCCCGCCTAGAGTCACAAGGCGGGAATACAGCGCGCGTGCGTCCTGGAGAGAAGACGTCTACAAAGGACAGGGGCGGTACACCCCTCGATATTTGCATGTTGCTGTGTGTTGTGGGAAATCACCATAACTGAGAAATGTCTTTAGGTATGGGAGTCTTATAAATGCTCGGCGGGGCCACCCTTTCCCATAGGGCGGAGGGAAGCTCATCGGTGGGGCTACGCGCTGAGTGCCTTAAGTCACTCTACCCCATGTCCCCTGGGAAGGTCTGAGACTAGGGCCAAAAGCGGCCCTAACAGGGTCCTCCCTGAGTTGCGGGGAGGTGAGTTCCCAGAGAACGGGGCTCCGCGCGAGGGCAGACTGGGCAGGAGATGCCATGGACCCCGCCCTCGAGGAGGGGCCTGGCGGATGCCTCCTTAGCCGGAGCTTGGAAAAGACTCACGGCCAGCGAAGTGAGTTCAATGGCTGAGGTGAGGTACCCCCCAACGGGGGGCCTCATAACCCAATTCAGACTACTCTCCCCCGTCCTGCTTTTGAAAAAAATAAAGCGGGACAAGGAGAAAGTTACAATTACAAATCCTAGCTAATAGTGGAAATCCTAGAATAGAAAGCTCTAATAGTGGAAGTTTGAGTAGTGAAAGCTTCAGAAAGTTGAGTTTGGCTAGGGGAAGAAAGGGGGATACAAGGGTCAGGGGAGCTATGGGAATGCTAATGATCTAGGGAGACTTTGAAGACCAGAGAAACCTGGTCATTTGGCTTTTACAAAGGTACGTGGTGATGACATTAGGAGTTCTCAGATATTTGGGTGCCACCGCCCCACAGAGGGTGAGGGCAGTGCACCTAACAAGCATTACAAACAGACTTCAGATCCCCGCCCCCTATCCCAGACCGTCTGAATGTGAGGGTCTTCATTCTTACCGATAACACCCGGCAACCCTGGTGTTGGTGATTTTCATTATATGTATAGATACAGAGATATTTATATATTCATTACCTCAACAAATATTTATTGGGGACCTTACTGGGTTTGGGGGTTACAATAGTTTGGTCAAGATAGAGAATATTTTGGCCAAGATAGAACTCATGTCTTCATGGAGCTCACAGTGTAGCTGCTGGCAGATATTAATCAAGTAATCACACAAGCAGAAGCAAAAGTACAGCTACAATGGAAGGAAGTTCTAATGGGAGAGTAAACTGCGGAACTCATCACTGAGGCCATGACAGGAGTTGAGCTGTATTGGAGAATCACAAAGTGAACAGGGGAGAAAAATGGCTGAAACAATGAGTGCAAAAGGAAGCGTGGTATGAGATCAGCCGGAGAGGCAGCTAGTTTCCACAGCAAGCTAGGCTAGAAACTATATTTTGTCCTACTGCGTGTGTGTGTGTGTGTGTGTGTGTGTGTGTGTGTGTGTATGAACGACAGATGGGTTAAGGACTAATATTCAAAAATAAAACTTGAAAACTCTTAGGCAGAAAATACACACAAATATCTTTTAGATCTTGAGGTAAGGAAGGGGTTTCTTAAGACAAAAGTCACTGAGTATAAGAGAAAATATTAATGCATTTAATTATATTAAAATTAAAGAATTTTGTTCATCAAAACACATAAAATTTAGAAAAAAGAAAACAAAATTCTCATTGTTTGCATGTGGTTTGATTGTGAATATAAACAATCCAGAAGAAACTACAGGATAAAATTTTTAACTCAATAGGAAAGTTTAACAAGGCTGATAGAAAATAACCTGTAAGAATAAATTGCATTTTTATAACAGAGCTTCAAACAAATAGAAATAGAATTTTTAAGAAATGATAGTATTTAGGGGCGCCTGGGTGGCGCCGTCGGTTAAGCGTCCGACTTCAGCCAGGTCACGATCTCGCGGTCCGTGAGTTCGGCCCCGCGTCGGGCTCTCGGCTGATGGCTCAGAGCCTGGAGCCTGTTTCCGATTCTGTGTCTCCCTCTCTCTCTGCCCCTTGCCCGTTCATGCTCTGTCTCTCTCTGTCCCAAAAATAAATAACGTTGAAAAAAAAATTAAAAAAAAAAAAAAAGAAATGATAGTATTTAATATAACATCAAAGTGTATTAAGTATTTGGGAATAAATCTAACAAAATGTAGATGCTCAACAAATGCTTGTTGGATGGGATTGGTTTGGTTAATTTCTTTCGTTGGTAGGTTAAAATCTGTTGCATCTAACTTAATTATAGCACAAATAAGCTAGACTGGTCTAAAAGGCATTAGTTTGGAGATAGGAAAATGTACTAAAAATGGAAAATTTATTAAAACTAGCTAATACTGGGGCGCCTGGGTGGCGCAGTCGGTTAAGCGTCCGACTTCAGCCAGGTCACGATCTCGCGGTCCGTGAGTTCGAGCCCCGCGTCGGGCTCTGGGCTGATGGCTCAGAGCCTGGAGCCTGTTTCCGATTCTGTGTCTCCCTCTCTCTCTGCCCCTCCCCCGTTCATGCTCTGTCTCTCTCTGTCCCAAAAATAGATAAACGTTGAAAAAAAAAAAAAAAACAAACTAGCTAATACTCAGCAGAGCTTTCTTTGTGTACTAGACACTGAGTAAAGTGCTTTAACGTGCATAATCTCATTTAACCTTCAAAATAATAAAAGCTAGAATTTATTTGGTGCTTACTATGGTATGAGCTTTACATACATTAATTCTTACAACAACCCTACAGGGTAGGTATTGTTTTTGTCCCCATTTTATGGCTAAAGAATTTGAGCTTTAGAACATTTTAAGTAATTTATTCAAGCTCACACAGTCTGTTTGCTAGGGCTGCCATAGCTAGCTCACACACTGGGTGGCTCAAACAACAGACATTTATTTTCTGAATTCTGAAAGCTAGAAATCCAAGATAAAGGTGTCCACAGTGTAGGTTTCTTCTAAGGCTTTTCTCCTTGGATTGTAGATGGCTGTCTTCTTCCCTGTCTTCCCAATCACTATCCTCCCTCTGTGTCTATGTGCTAATCTCATCTTCTTAAAAGGACACTGGTGATACTGGATGAAGGCCCACTCATATGACCTGTTTTACCTTAATTACTTCTTTAAAGGTCCTATCTCCAAATACAGTCACATTCTGAGCTCGTGGGAGGGTTTAAAACATATGCATTTGGGAGGCAGGATCACAATTCAGCCCGTAACACCCAGTTCATAAGAGGCAGGTCAGATCTATGTAACTCCAAAGTTTATTTTTATCTACTAGACTATTTTATTTGTCAAGTTTCTTGGTAGTAATTACCATACCCCCCACATTTTTAAAAATTTATTTTTATTTTTAGTTTTTCTTCTCTTAGTTGTTATTTTTTATGGTAGTCAGTGAGAATTACTGAGATATATTTTGAAGATATAACTTTAAGAAAAAATTTTTTAATGTTTATTTATTTTTAAGAGACAGAGAGAAACAGAGCACAAATAAGGGAAGGACAGAGAGAGAAAGAGATGCAGAATCCCAAACGGGCTCCAGGCTCCAAGCTGTCAGCACCGAGCCCAATGCGGGGCTTGAACCCATGAACCATGAGATCATGACCTGAGCCAAAGTCGGAAGCCCAACCGAATGAGCCACCCAGATGCCCTGAAGATATAACTTTTTATAGTCAGACACAAAGTAAACATAACCAAAACAGTATTAAAACATGTCACTGATAACTAGAAGAAACTATTTAACAAATGTGTGGTGAATGAGAATTTTCTTAGGTCTTGAACAAAACAAGAAAACAGAGGAAAATAATACATTGCCTATTGATTCTTAAAAAAGAAAATGAAAGAATTTTAGAAAATGCCCAATGGAAAGCTACAGTGTTTAAAATTTGAATTCAATGTACTTAACACATAAAGAGCTATCTAATAGTCATAAGAGAAACAAAATTTTCTGTGGATAACTGAACAAAAGATATGAATAAACTGCAAATATGAAAAGCAAGGACGTGGAAAAAATTTTCAGGCTCACATGGCATAAAAATGCAAAGTATTAGTATTAGTATTCTACAGGACAATCGGCCTGTTCTCTTCAAGTTATTGTTATAAGAAAAAAAGAATAAGATTGGCACTGTTCTAAATTAAAAGAGACTTTTCAGGCATAACAACCAAAGGCAGTGTTTGGTATTTGGATGCTGGTTTAAACAAGCCAACAATAAAAATCCTTTTGGGAGCAAGAGGGTATGCAGATATGAACTGAATATTAGATGATTTTAGGGGATTATTTATATAGATGTGGTAATGGTATTGTAGCTATGATTTTTAAAAAGTTCCTTTAAAAAATGAATTAGGCGTGAAATGTCATGATATCTGGAATTTGCTTTGAAATACTTCAACCAAAATAATCAAATGAAGCAAATATTGTACAATACAGACAATTGTTAAATGTAGGTAATCTATGTAGAGATGTCCATCATATTCTTTTCTCTAGTTTTCTGTGCACTTAAAATTGTCATATTACATTGAAGATACATTAAGGAAAACATGATGGAAAAAAAGGATGAATTAGTCAAGACAACTGTAATTAAAGAGAAGAGCCAACTGCAAATCAAGACTTCATATCCTGGTAAGTGAATATTTTAGGTAGTATTACTGATTATAATGTGATATTCCTAAGATGTATTTACATTTTTTATCATGTCATAATGACAGGAAAAATTTGATTAATCAAGTTAGACATAAAAGGTACATAATTTCGGGGGAAGTCTACATATTTCAAAAAGTAAAGTGCATGAAAAATGGATTTGTGATACCCAAGATTAAACAGATACTTCTTTAAAATAGAAAAGGACTCTTCCTAATGACTAGTTTAGGTTTGCATCCCACTGGACTGGGTAACTAGTTCCCATGTCCAGATAAGAATCTTTTAGTTCATACATAAGATCATGCAAACCTCAAATGGCTGAAACAATCTAGAAATAAGTATGATTTTATTTTCTTTATTTGGGTTCTGAGAAGGAATAGAAGTAGTATCTAAAAAAAATTTCTGAAATCCCAGAATCTATAAAATATATAGGGAGAAATAGCAGGAGCAGAAGAAAAGTGAAGAGGAAGAGAGAGAAGGAGGAAAAGAAAGTGGAAAAAGAAGGATAAAAAATTTTAACAGTCGTATTTGCACAATGTAAGTGTGAGTTTACTGCTCGGACTTGTAATCGTTAAGATATTTTTTGTATGCTTTCCATGGACATGCCAGCAATATTCATATTGCTGTGGCATCATAAATTTGTTCAACTTTTGGGAAATGAAATAGTAGCAAGGTTTCAGAAGACCCGCAGAGCCTGACCAATGCAGAAGAAAGAGAAGACGTATCAGCGGGGCTAGTGATGGGATAAAGTGGGAAGGGGAAGGAATTATAGGTCCAGAGAAGAAGGAAGGAACCAGCTGAAAAGCCTGGTGAAGGATTGTGATTACAGCAAAGGGACCTGGGAGTGTCTCATGGTCAAGGACTTCTTGTAAAATATATCCTATGGAAGAATGGAAGTGGGGAAGAGATGAAGAGAAATACTAAGTGGAGCAAAAGAGATGAACAGAGTAGCTGCCACAGAGGTGACTACAGAGGGAGCTGAGAAAGGTTTCTGAAAAAGGGTGATTTGGGGGGAAACTTGTTTGCTTTCTTTTGCTTTTGTTTTTGTTTATAATGGTACAGCAGGAATTGGGATAATGGGCTAAATCTGTGATACTGTATAATCTTTATATCATTTGGTAACTGTAGATATGTAACTGACATGAACTCTTCCACAAATTTAGAGTGTGTGTGGAGGATGGGGAGATTGTTGTTTCCCAGTGCCTTACTAAGAACAACAAGCCTCTCTCTTCCCCAGAATTCTCTAAAAATACTTAGGGCTTCAGGGAGGAGCATTCCCTTCTCCTGAATTCACGTTAGAGACTGGGCAGCCTTTCCTATCCACGCTTGAAACACGTAGGGTCCGTGCATCTCTGCCTTTATATGTCATCTTGGTATTCTAAAGTTCTTTACTAAAGTAGTTTTTTTTTTCCACAGTGATTTCAGAGAGCCTTATACTCATCTTTCTGGGGTTCCAAAATGATCCGCTAATATCACTCACTGGAGAAGAAGAAAATCTGCAATGTAATCTTGTTACTTTAAGAAGCAGGAAATTATGAGTGAGTGTAGGTCTGTAATCACAGAATTTAGGAGCAAAAACTAATTTCCATTGATTTCTTATATCTTGAAAGAATTGTATGATGTGTAAACAAATAGAAGTTTATAAGTAAAGTCATGCAAGCAGTTATTTACTTTTTCATTTCCTCTCTATATAAGAATGAAGGATGAGCAAGGAAGGAAGGAGAACATGAATTGACCATGTACTATGACCAGTCATTTTGTTAGACTCTTTCATATATTTGTATATATGTTAGGGAGGGAGGTATTACTTTCCCCATGGTACAGAGGAGAAAATTGAGTCTCAGAGAGTTTAAGAAATTTATTCCAGATTGTGCAGCTAGAAAATGTCTTGGAAACTATCACAATTTATGTGAAATGTCTCAGAATATCCCTGTTCCGCACCTTGAAATAGAGATTTTCATTTGCTACTCTAAAGGAGGAAAAAGTTTTCCTTAACCTTCTTAGAGTCCCTGGCAGGATCTGAAAATTGAACTGACAAAAATTAACAGGAGGAAAACATACAAGTTTTATTGAATTTTCACATGTACGTACGTGGGAACCTTCACAGAATGAAGAAGTGACCAGAGTAGGAAACTTTTAAACTTTTAGACAAAGAGACAAATTTGTGAAGAATTGACAAAAGACAAAGGGCTTTGAACTAGTAGTAGAAACTGGTGAAGAAAGAGCTACCAAGATAAGGGTTAGTTTAATAAGGTTGGTTTATACAACTACATTTTCAAAGCCTAACCGCTTAACCACACCCATCTTTTAGTCACTCGGCTTGTTAACTGGAATATTACCCTGAAGGTAAGTTCTAATTTGAATGGATCTAGACTGTTTATAATGAAACCTGTTACTTTGCATAAATTAACCCTATTGAAGTCCAAAGGTTAGGAAATTATCCTAAAGGAACAAAATTGTTTACAGTTGGGCCATCTAAACAAGCATGTGTATAAATAGCTTGAATTAGCCTATGTTTGCTTGTGTTAAGTACTTGAACTCAAAAGGAAACTTGGTTTAAAAAGGTCATTCTAAAAATAGTGCAAGTAGCATCACTGTTCTATAAAGACACAAGTAGGTGGGGGGGGGGGGGTTGTATCATTTCGGTACCTTTTAAGGTAAAGGAGGAGGGACTCTGCTTTTAACTCATTAGCCAATCAGACTCTGAGGCCACTTCTCAAAGCCACTTCCTGTCTCTCCACTTAGTCTCTCCGATTTGGTGGTGGGCTGGTGAGTATGCACTTAATTTTGCTCCCTGATTATTCTGAATTTCTTTTCCATTTGAGCCCTGTATCCTGATGGCAGGCCTTTTTTTTCAAGCAAACATTAGAGTGTGTGTGAGTCACAAGGCGATTAATTTCGGCTGTGTGGAGATTGGGAGAAGGCAGTGAAATGCTCTGCCTGGCTTATTTCCACGTGGGCCTCTGCAGCACTGGGTCTGCCTTCCTTCCCCGAGACCTGGTGACCCAGAAACAACGGACTCTGCTTCATGTACAGAGTCCCCGTGTTCCTGGAAAATACCTGGATTCCTTTTGCTTGGAGGGGCAGGTATTGTTATTATTGTGATGCTGTTTTGACTTAGATCTCCCTGGCCGGAGGGTAGACCTTGGGAAGAGGTTCAGACTAGTACATTTTCTCTCGTGTCTGTAGAGCCCAGGCCCTCCCTGGGTTTGTGGGAGCTGTAGCGAACGTTGATTTTTCCCTGGTCTTTGCTCAGAGCATTCATTATAGCTTTCTTAGTGAGCCTAGGCAGCAAACTCTGAAGTTAGATGATTTTAGTGAGCCCTCAGAGGAGCTCCCAATTTTAATGTCGCCACTGTAGTGAGGGTGCCCTAAAAAGCCTAAGAACTACTAAAGAAAAAATCAGGGGCCTTAGCTCGGGACAAGCCCAAATCAAATTCTAGCACTACAGTTTACTCCTCCAGTGACCTTGGGTAACTCAGTGGACCACTATGAGGCCCCGCTGTTGAAAATCAAAATATACGAAGGCCAGGCATTATAATAAATGTTATATACCTTCTAGAAGTAAGCAGTAAATTTATTTTGGATATATTTTTTCTTATAAAAAGTCTTGCCTGGTGACTTTGAGTGTAAATGGATTCCCATTTTTTTTTCCTCCTTGATATACATTAGTTTGAATACAATGTATGTGTTCATTATTCTTCCAGGCAGAAGATGTGAAAGAAATAAACTAGTGGATGGAATGTAGTAATAGAATGTTGTAGACTTCTCAAAATCCTTATAATTCTTATGCTTTATTGTTAAATTAATGTTATTTTTTTGGAAAGTAATAGTTACATGGTTAAATTAAAAAGGGGTCAAAGCGTGTATCATGAAGTCTCCTACGTCGCCTAATTTCTCTACCCAGTAACAGCATTAACAGTTTCTTATGTATACTTTCTGAGATGTTTTATGTAAGTATAGGCAAATATATGTATTTTACCCTCCCCTCTTACATACTCTACCATGTATCTTACTTTTCCCACTTGAGATTTCCAAATGAATAAAGAACATCCATATTCTTTATGATGGTTACACAGTAATCTAATGTATGTGCATACCATAATTTAAGCTTTATTGGTGAACATTTAGGTAGTTTACAGTCTTGTTGTTTACCCCATAATGAATAACCTTGTATATAAGTCAGTTGTCACATGCCCCAGTTCAGTTGGGTTTGATATAGTTTATAAGGACTCTAAACATGCACTGCTTCCTGTGACTTATATTTATTTTGTACACGGTGATAACTGGAAACCAACCAACACCATAAATGTCCTGATTGAGCAATAAAGGATTTTTTATCAAAAGCAAAACCACGCTGATGGCTTTTATGTGAATGGATCTTTGCCCACTTCAGTTTAAGGGATGGTTTATTTTGCTGTGAACACATTTAATGTTGAGAAGGAATGGCAACATGAACCAGAGAAACCACATGGGCAGAAGGAGCATGTTTCCAGTGTTTACTTAGCAGAATGCATGCTGGATATCTTCCTGCAATAACAGTGTTGAGTGAGTAAACTCATATTTTAGCATTAAGTTAGGGAAAACAGAAATGTTTTTTGGGGATGAAAATATGCAAAACAAAAGCTTCTGGGAATTCCACCAAAGCTTTTTTATTTTTTTTTTTAAGTCATAAAAGGCTAAAATCATGTCTTGTGAAACCTCTAGTTTTCCAGTTAGGAGTATCTTGGATTTGAAAGTGGACTTATTAGGGATGTGTCACTCCCATTAGGGAGTGACTTTCTGGGCTTTAAGATATTGTGAAAGTGAAATTTTTAGGCAGAATATCCCCATTCCTACTCATTAGCTGGTTGAGCTTGGACACTTAAAATAGAAACAACACGTTAAACAATTTAGTTGCATGTCAGCTACTGTGCAAAGTATTTTATGTTTATTTTACCTCATTTAATCTTCACAACAGTCCTAAGAGGTGGGTGGTATTTGTCCTCATTTTACAGAAAGGGAAACCAAGGCTTAGAAAAGTTGCAAATAGGTGGGGGAGTCAAGTTTTGTCTGACTTCAAAATCCATTATGTTAACCACTAAGGTGCCTGCCATTAGTCTCCAAACCATGCTTACAGACCTATAAGATGGAGATGACCTATATTTGCAAAATGAGGCAATATATAGAAAGGGCTTTGTAAATTCTGAGATAGGCAAAGTATTATGAAATAGATAAAATATCAAGTTAACAGAGTAGACTTTTACTGGCTCTTGTATTCTGATTTCAAGTTATTCTTTCCTGCTGTTGTGATCCAAAGCCCTCAGGTAGTATTTCATTTGTGACCCTGGTGAAATAGTTGTCTTTTGGTATGAGCTGCATGGCCCGTCTGTGTTTCTGAGCTCCTCACTTTTATATATGCTCTGAGTGGATTCTGCTTGCACTGAGGTTAAAACCATTGGTATTTTGGGCTAAAATAGCTGACAGTGAGTGAGAAACAAACTTGGAATCTTTTCTGATAGTAGTGCCTTATAGAGCTATCTCTAAAAGAGAACTATGCCAAGTGACAGTGTAGCATTTAATTCCTATGCAGAATTTTGTGTTTTCCTTTTGCTTCAGGTTGAAGATGGAATCCATGGAGGAACGCAGGCCTGGGTCTTCGAAAGCCTATGTGCCAGCCCAGAAGTGGCACTGTGAAAGCATCTGTAGCATCAATCAAGTGGGCTTGGATTTGGACATTCTCGGTAGGAATGGTTAAAGGCTGATGGGACCATAAAGCAAGTACTTGAACTTTGACTAAGATAATGCCTTAAAGTGTTCTCTGTGTCCCATGTCTATGTGTCTTTTCTATCTCAGAAAGATAGGTTCTTTAAATTACTGTTGATTCCCATAATCCTAGGCACACAGTGGGCATTGAGTAATTGGCATGGAACTGAATAGGCAATTGTCATCTTAGAAGCATCAGATTTGGTATTATCAGTTTGTAGTTTATATCAGGTTTTCATGAAGCATCTGTTCCCATACATAAAATGTATGTTTTGGTCATGAATACCAGTACTTAGAAGCTTTTACTTCTCACAGGGGACAAAATGAGTGGGTCATTGGTAGTTTATGGGGTATTTATAAAATATTTACTTGAGTTCCCTAAATGCTTAGTAATTATGAAATGGCCTTCATTGGTAGAATGCCATTGGTAGAACTGTAGAAACCTTGCACTTCATGTCTTAATACTTATGTTCCCTTAGTTAATCTAATATGCTGCTCATCTGAAAATAGCCTTAAATAATTAAAGTGTTATTCAACTGTCAGATGGGAGTAAAATAACACTTTGATTATATCTCTCAGGTACTTAAACCATCTCAGTTTCTTTCTGACCTACTGAGCCAGTATGTCATTCTCATTATATGCTAAAACCAACCATCTTCTGTAACTCTGCTTCCTATTTCTTGTAGGAAGAAGCATGGTGAAGTGGACAGAACTGAATTTAAATCCTCTTTAAAAAAATGTTTATGTACTTATTTTAGGGGGGGAGGGTCAGAGAGAGAATCGCAAGCAGGCTCCACATCATCTTGCAGAGCCTGATGTGGGGCTCGATCTCAGAACTCTTGAGATCATGACTGGAGTTGAAATCAAATGTCTGGAGGCTTAACTGACAGCCACCCAGGTGTCCCTAAATCTTAGGTCTTAATAGCTCTTAATAGCTAGTTAATTTAATTTCTCTAAGCCTCAAATTTAACAATAAATATGGGATAATAAAGTTTGAGTGAAATGATTTTTAAAGTTTCTGACAGAATAGTAATTTGTTTTAAGCTTATTTATTTTGTGGGGTGCCTGGGTTAAGCATCTGGCTCTTGATTTCGGCTCAGGTCATGCGCTCATGGTTCTTGGGATCGAGCCCATTGTTGGGGTCTGTGCTGACATTGGGGAGCTTGCTTGGGATTTTCTCTCTCCTTTCATGATCCGCCCCTCCCCCACTCGTGCTCTCTCACTCTCTCTCTCTTAAAATAAATGAATAAACATTAAAAAAAATTATTTTGAGAGAGAGAGAGTGTATCCGTGTATGCACAAGAGGGGAAGGGGATGGGTAGGTAGAGAGTGAGAATGCCAAGCATGCTTCGCACTATCAGTGTGGAACCTCACATGGGTCTTGAACCCAGGAACCATCAGATCAAGACCTGAGCTGAAATCAAGAGTTGGATGCTTAACCTACTGAGCCACCCAGGTGACCCCAGATATTAGGAATTTTTAACAATGTTAGATACTACTTCTCTTTCCGTCAGCTTATTTTAGTCATACCCATCCTTTAAGGCACTGCTATCCAGCAGAATTTTCTGTGATGGAAGTGTTCTATATTTGTATTCTGCATGGTAACCATTAGCCACACGTGGTTATTGAGCAATTAAAATGTGACTGAGGCATTTAATTTAAAATTTAACAGCTGTATGTGGTGTTACCTGTTGGGTAGTGCAATTTTTTTTCTTGTGATGAGAATTATTTAATTTTTTTTAATGTTATTTTATTTTTGGGAGACAGAGAGACAGAGACAGAACATGAGCGTGGGGAGGGTCAGAGAGAGAGAGGGAGACACAGAATCTGAAGCAGGCTCCAGGCTCTGAGCTGTCTGTCAGCACAGAGCCCTGATGTGGGGCTTGAGCTCACCAACCTTGGTATCATGACCTGAGCTGAAGTCAGGTGCTTAACTAACTAAGCCACCCAGGCGCCCCTTGACTTAAATTTTTTTTAAGTTTATCTATTTTGAGAGAGGCAGAGAAAGCGTGAGTGGGGGAGGGGCAGAGAGATGGAGACTCACAAGCAAGGCTCTGTGCTGTCAATGCAGAGCCCAATGCTAGGCTCGAAGTCAACAAACTGTGATCATGACCTGAGCTCAAATCAAGAGTTGGACACTTAATTAACTGAGGCACCCAGGCACCCTATGATGAGAACTTTTAAGATCTCTCTTAGCAACTTCCAAATATACAATATGGTATTATTTTAAGGCTCATTCAAGATACATAACTTTTTTCTTCATGAAGACTACTATGACCAATGATTCTTATTTATTTTTTTTTAACTTTTTTAAATGTTTATTTGTGACCCACAGAGAGACAGAGCATGAGTGGGGGGGAGGCAGAGAGAGAGGGAGACACAGAATCCAAAGTAGACTCCAGGCTCTGAGCTATCAGCACAGAGCCGGACGCAGGGCTCAAACTCACAGACCGCAAGATCATGACCTAAGCTGAAGCCAGACGTTCAATCGACTGAGCCACCCAGGCACCCTGACCAATGATTCTTATTTTTAACAATCCTTGCTATACCACTTTTTGGTTCTTCCCATGGACATTAATCTGCATCAGTCTTGTATTTCTAACTAGATTGTATCTGAGGTTATGGATTTTAAAATCTTCATATTGTATGAAAAGGAACATGATAAAAATATAATAGTTTTAGTAAGTTTTAGATTATCATTAAATATAATACAAGAAACTTTCTAGTTAATAATAGGGAATAGTCTGAAGATTGCCTGCAGTGATGAGCTTTGTGTCTAGGCTTTCACCTGAAAGATTACACTGAAGCCTTGGAAGAGGAAATTATGCTTTCTTATATTGCCATCTTGTGGCTGCCTTGGGTTCTAAATGATACTAATTCAATTTTGCTATGTCAGGAAAGTTTTCTTTAGTTTGTTGTGATAAATTTTTACCAAAAGTAAACGTTAAATACAATCAGCATTGTCTCATGAAATTGAAACATGCTTTGAAAAAAAAGTTAACTATTTTGGATTACCTTCTCTCTCTCTCTCTCTCTCTCTCTCTCTCTCTCTTTTTTTAAGTATGCTCCATGCCCAATGTGGGGCTTGAACTCAAACCTTGAGATCAAGTTCCATGTTCTACTGACTAAGCCATGGGCCCAAGATTACCTTATTTATTTTATGAGTTCCTGGCTCTTTCCTTCTTTTTTCTTTTTATTAAAAAAATTTTGTTCACTTTTGAGAGAGAGACAGACAGACAGACAGAGCATGAGCAGGGGAAGGGCAGAGAAAGGGAGACACAGAATCTGAAGCAGGCTCTAGGCTCTGAGCTGTCAGCACAGAGCCTGACACGGGACTTGAACTCACAAACCGTGAGATCATGACCTGAACCGAAGTCAGATACTTAACTAACTGAGCCACTCAGGCATCCTTTTTTCCTTTCCTTATTTTTTCTTTCTTTCTTTTTTTTTTTTTTAAAGGATTTTGTGAATCTAATGACTGGTTACAAGTATTTTCTGTAGTTGAACACCCTATGGACTTGGAAAGGTTGGCAGTAAACCATGTCATTTATGCCCCATCTCACTGAATTTGTTCCCATAACTGCAAAGCTCTGGTTGCAGCCAGCACATGGCTCCTTCCTTTTCCATACTGTTCTCTTATTGTGAGACTCTGGACATGTAACTTTTGGAGTTTGGTTAAACTTATTGTACAGTTTTACCCAAACTTTTAAATTTATACAAGAATCTGAGCTTATGTAAGAAGTCCTGTCCTAATGTGATACTGAGTTTGGGCATTTGGGCATTTCATGCCATTCATTCTCCAAATAGATGGGTCAATTTATATTACTGGTTGGAGATTGATACAAAGAATGGTTTTCCTTGAGGTTAATTTTCCTTGAGGTTATAGAGATGTGGCTTGGAAGTAGGCTGGTATGCATTCAAGTCCTGTAATCATAACCTTTATTATTTACTCTTTATTTTTCAGAGATGATGCATTTGGAAAGATGATATGCAGGTAGTTGGTAGATCGTGTGGTTCAACTAATTTCTAGATAGAAGCTGATGGATTTGATACCAGAGGTAAGTGTAAAAGAAAAGTCTTTACTTGATTTGGATTTCTAATCATCTAGTAAGTTTTGGGGCTCAGTGTCCTTAGTGGCTGGAATTTGGTAGTTTGAAAAAGCCTTAGTTCTAACCTTAAGAGTGTCCTAGTTTAGAGACGGGGAGCCTGTGGTGGTTTGCCCTTCATCAGTCACCTACAGTTTGCCATGATGAAATGCATGTTAAGTCCGTGTTTCAGCTGATCACCCTGATTAAACACATGCTCTGAGCAGACTAAAGCTAGGGCAAACACCTGGAGTTGAATTCTGCTTCTTGGAATTCTTACTGGGATCTAGCCCCCCAGTCCCAGGTAAATCTTAAATCTTTGAATTACAGATCTGATACTACAACACTTTGTTGTGTGCTTTGACCTTTTGTGATATCTTCTTGAGATAGATAGAACCAGGGTCAAGAATCTTCCTCAGTGTAAACATTCAAACACTACAGAAAAAGCACTGATAACTGGTATAATTCTATCACCCACTTGGCGGTTTTTAACTAATCACTATTTTATTAATTTATATATAAGATTAAGAGGATTTCAGAGTTGGTTCAGTCAATTTTGTCAGGATCATAAAATGCAACACTATGTAGTCACTTAAAAGTTCTGATACAGGTTTACCTTTTTTGAAATGGAAGGATATTCAAGATACATTGAGTTAAAAACAAGTTATAGAGCAATGTGCCTAATCCCTTTTATGCTTAAATATTTTCATATACTTATGTTTACTTCAGAAATTTTATGAAAGGATATACTCAGTACTAGGGCTTATTGTTTCTAGAATTGCATTCTAAGGGTGATCCTGTTACCCTGTGTTTTCTGACTTTATTATATTCATGTATTGTATTAATTGAACCTACACAGAACAGGCTTCTATTCTTTTTATCTGTGCCTGCATGCTTCAGCAGAGAATGGGGTACATCTGAGGGAGAAATACAGGAAATGCAAATAATCCAAAGTAACATTAGTACTTGAAATAGCTTTCAGCTTTGGCTATGTCTTTTTGCAGCAATGACGTTTCAGAGACCAAAACTAGATCTGAGTCTGACTTCTTTCCCAGCTTGGAATTCTTGGGTGTTGTAAGTCCTGGATATACAACAGATGATGACAACATTTTTCTTTTGTGGTAAGGCTTATGTTGAAGCTGAGAAGCTTTGACATACATATGAATCTTTGAAAATTCAACTTTGTGGCTTCATGGCCAGCTGCTAAGTTGCTACAGATTTAATTTTTTAAAAGGTCAAAGATGTTGAGGTAGCATAGTATATTATGCATAGATTCTGGAGTGAGACTGAGTTCAAACCAATCCTTTGTCACTTAACAGCTATGTAACCTTGGCAAGTTTCTTAACATCTCAGTGTCTAAATATCTTATGAGAATAATAGTGCCAGATTCAAAAGAATAGTATGTCACTTTGAAGATTAGATAATAAATTTGTGGGCTTAGAACACTGCTTAAGCATATAGTGATTGTTCAATAGATATTACCTGTTTTTTTTTTTTTATTGATGTTTATTATTCAGATAGAGACAGTGCAAGTGGGGAAGGGGCAGAGAAGGAAGGAGACACATAATCTGAAGCAGGCTCTAGGCTCTGAGTTGTCAGCATAGAGCCCGATGTGGGGCTCCAACCCATGAACCATGAGATCATGACCTGAGCCGAAGCTGGGCACTTAACCGACTGAGCCACCCAGGTGCCCCTAGATATTAGCTGTTTTATCATCAAAGTCCATGTGCATATTTATCTTAAACTATTCTACCTGGTGGTTTCTGACATCTTTATCTCCAGCACATAAAACCTAATTTAAAGTTCTAGAATTATGGTAATAAGTATGGTAATCAGGACTAGTGTGTATCTCTATGTGACTGTTCCAGTAACATTTCTTTAGTTGATTGATCTTGTTTTGGCACTGAGTTATTTATCATCCTATTCCTCATTTTGTCTTTTAGCTGGAGCAGATGATACTTGATGGTTCATTTAGCTCTTAATTGACTTTTTAAAAATTTAGATGTAGTGATTGATTCCTATTAAGACTGACTTGAAAAAAAAAAGAATGACTTAATATCTTTATTTTTATAAATGTTTCTTAAAACATTTATTAAAACATTCTTAAACATTAAAACATTCTTAAAACATTTATTAAAATGGTTGGAGATAAATTTTGATGGCTGTTCCTCTCACTGCTTAGAGCTTAGGTAGTGAGATTTTAGTCCATCATATATCCAAGCTGACTTGTTTTCACTCAGGGCACCATGGGGATGGGTTGGCCGTCCGTTAGTGTCTTCTGATTTTTGCGGAGTCAAACAATTACAAAGCAGGTGGTGATTCTAGGTTAAGACAATGTACCTGTGATTGAAAAATAAAACAAAACTAACATTAAAATAGAAGGATGTATAAGTTTATTGACAATCCTTTGACTGCAATAGTATTTGAATAGCACTGACCTAGGGCTATGAAAGAAAGTGGTTTAGTAAATTGAGAGTTTCTGAAACAATAACTCTGAAGTCACTCATGTTTACATTTTAAGTTGTTTAATCATTTTGTACTGATGAGTTTCTACTGATCAATTTTCTACCGAGTGGTTGCTTACACATTTTAGGTTAGTATTAAAAATGTATTTTTCGGGGTGCCTGGGTGGCTCAGTCGGTTAAGCGTCCGACTTCACCTCAGGTCATGATCTCACGGTTTATGAGCCCTGCATTGGGCTCTGTGCTGATAGCTCAGAGGCTGGAGCCTGCTTTGGATTCTGTGTGTCTTTCTCTGCTCCTCCCCTGCTTGTGCTCTCTCTCTCTCAAAGAATAAATAAACATTTAAAAAAAATGTATTTTTCTTCACAGCATGAAAGTAGATGGAAATTAAAGATGGAAACAGACTTTTCTCCTCAGAAAGGGTTTATAGAATGAACTTGCAGGGTGTGTCTGGTGGCTCCGTTGGTTAAGCATCTGATTTCAGCTCAGGTCATGAGCTCGAGGTACGTGAGTTTGAGACCTGCATTGGGCTCTGTGCCAACAGCTCAGAACCTGAGACCTGCTTCGGATTATGTGTCTCCCTCGCTCTGCCCCTCCCCCACTCATGCTCTGTCTCTCTCTCAAAAATAAACATGAACAAAATTTTTTAAAAAGAAATGCAAGAAAATTAGTTAAAAAAAACTTGCAAAAATGTAAGAGGCAGGAAGAGTAAAATATTTTCTTTCATCATTCTTAGATTCTTTGCTAGATTGTAAACTCCATGAAAGCAGGAAAACTTCCTTATCTGTAATGCCTGGCCTAGAATAGATACTCAAAAATATGTGAAGTGAAACCTCCATTAGATATTTTTTTAAGTTCCTGGAAAATGGCACCCTTTTTAATGGCATTTTGGCAAGACATTTATTTACATGTAATAATTGGAACTTAAATTTTGACTCTGAAAAATGTATATATAGGTACATTGTATATATAGGTACATCTGGGTACCAGTGAGTCTACCTAAAAGTCTTAATACTTGGGGTGCCTGGCTGGCTTATTGGTAGAGCATGCTGCTCTTGATCTTAGTGTTGTGAGTTCAAGACCCAAGCTGGGTGTAGAGATTACTTTGATTATGATGCTTGATCCTTTAAGGGTCAATGATGAATGGCTGCCAAAACAATCTGGGTTTGAGGAATAATTATATAAAAGCTTACATTTATGTATGTATGTATGTTTATTTTTCTGAGAGAGAACCAGCAGCAAAGGGGCAGAGAGAGGGGGACAGAAGGTCCAAAGTGGGCTCTGTGCTGACAGTAGAGTCCAGTGCAGGGCTTGGACTCATGAACTATGAGATTATGACTTGAGCTGAAGTCGATTAAAGTCTTAACCGACTGAGCCACCCAGGCACCCCAAAAGCTTACTGATATTTAATAGGATATCTTTTATTATGAGCATTTTATTTATAGCCTTAATTGGACATTTATCATTGATTTAAGTTTTACAGAGCACTCAGGTATGGTTAAAAAGTCATTATTTCGGGGCGCCTGGGTGGCTCAGTCGGTTGAGCATCCGACTTCAGCTCAGGTCACGATCTCGCAGTCCGCGAGTTCGAGCCCCGCTTCGGGCTCTGGGCTGATGGCTCAGAGCCTGGAGCCTGCTTCCGATTCTGTGTCTCCCTCTCTCTGCCCCTCCCCTATTCGTGCTGTGTCTCTCTCCGTCTCAAAAATAAATAAACGTTAAAAAAAAATAAAAAGTCATTATTTCTGCTTTATAGTTAATGTTGAAATACTTATAATTGTTTTGGCTAAATTATACTTTAAAGAATTTTTTGCCCTACATAGTATACTTATACCCCTGAGGATATATTTTACTTGCAAGGGATATAACATACAAATTCAGGTATTGGAAGTCTAGTACTTATCCCTGTGATTTGAAATGAGATTTAATACTCATACTAGAATTATAGAAATGGTATGTCACTATAATAACTTCTGTTAGAATTTGAAATCTAATTTTTAGATTAAGATTCTTCCATTAAAATGAATATAAGTATCAAATTAGTTTAGATCATGCTAACATTCTAAGATTCAATAATAACAGGAGAAACTACTATTTTGAAATTTTTAGAGCAATGTGGTATATAAATACTCAGTATAGCTGATAGACACTTAATATCTACCCAAGATCAATATCAAACTTTATGATAAAAAAATCATTTTTGAAACGTGAAGATAATCTGTAATTAAATGGTATAAATGATGCGTAAGCACAAATTACAGAGTTTATCCAGATCCTTATATTAGGAAGAATGGATCGAACATCTATAAATGAAAAGCAAAACTTTAAACCTATAGAAAAACAAGGAATATGATGACATTGGAATAGACTTAAGCACCAAAAGGAAAGATTGATAAATTTGTATACAGTAAAATTAAAACTTAGGTTTACATACCATGTAATCAACAAAGGACTCCATAGAAATATAGAAATGATCAAAGGATATGAATGAGTAATTCACAGATGAGGATCTCTGAGTAGTCAGTCACCTGAAAAGATGCTTAATCTCACTAATAATCAAAGAATTGGCATGTTAAAACACTGAGATGCCATTTTACTGCCATCATAAGGGCAAAAATGAAAACAAAACCAGAAAAATGACACTTGCATATGTTGCTGAGTCTGAAGCAGTGTGCTCTCGTTTTTGCTGGTGGTAGTGAAATTTATTTGAAGTTGATTATACACAAATCCAGTCTCTGGGTATTATGTTCTATAGGAATTCTTGGCATGTGTATTCAAGAAGACATGTATAGAAAGTTAATTGAAGTACTGTTTTTAATTTTAAAAACCTGGAAGAAATGTCCACTAGAAGAATGGATAAATTGTGGTAAATTTTTAGAATTTGGCTGTTAAAATGAATTATGTGTATTAACATGACTACATGTCAAAAACAGTTAATAAAATAGCAAAGTGATGCATACTATGATAAGTAGTTTTAGGACATGCAAAATAAGATTTTAGTAGTTTAAGGACATGCAAAACAAGATTGATATATACATATATACTAAAAGTATAAAAGCATGCATGAGAATGATAAATACCAAAATCTGGCTTGTTTACCTCTGGAGAGGTAGAAGAAAATGGGGAGGCTTCAGTTATATTTATAATATGTTACTTCATTTAAAAGAAAATCAAATGTGAGAAAGATTTCAGTTTATTAAAGCTGCATGATGGTCATTTGTCACATTTTTTGTATGCTTGATATTTAATAATAAAAACCAATATTTAAAAAAAAATTTAATGTTTATTTTTGAGAGAGAGACAGAGTATGAGTGGGGGAGAGGCAGAAAGAGAGGGGGACACAGAATCCAAAGCAGGCGACATGCTGAGAGGTCAGCAGAGAGCCTGATCTGGGGCTCAAACTCACAAACCGGGAGATGATGACCTGAGCTGAAGTCTGATGTTTAACTGAGCCATCCAGGTACCCCCAAAACCAGTATTTTAAAAAGTTCTGTTTGGTGGATGGGTCTCTGTATCTCAGTCTTGATTGATTTTAGTAATCTCATCCCCAGGAGCACTCCAGAAAAGAGCCAGTGAAGGCAGTGAAAGGTTTGCCATAACAAGAGGACACAATGCCACTAAGAAGGAGGTTAGTTCAGTTCCTGGTGTTCCAGATAACTGGGATACTAAGTCTTTGTAGCCCCCTGCCCCTTTTTATTCTATCCGGCAAAATGTTGGCAAAAAAAAGTATACATACACACACATACACACCCACATAATATGTATATTATTCCTACAGGCTTTTAGCCAAATGGGTTGGAAATGTGAAACGGACTCTAGAGGAAATTTGAGACTGACTTTGAAACTGACTTAGTTTTGAAACCCTAAGGTTTGGGGAATCAATGGTCTTGATGAAGAAGCAGGAAGAGATCATGTTGCAGTACAAAGGTAAGTTAGATCACAAAGTTAGGTACTGGTTGAAGTTGAATGCTTTGTTTTCTAACTTTAGATTCTACACTTTTGTAGTATATTTGGCATAATTAAAATCAGGAAATGCATAAACTGCTCAGATATGCAAAAGAGATGTTAGGGGTTTACACATGAACACCCACTTTTGTTTGAATCCAGTTTGTACCACCGGAATTAAGTTGTTACCACTGTAAACTCTCAGACGACATTTTAGGAAATGTATACAAAGGCCAAGAGGACCCTTTCTAATTACTGTGAACAAGTTGGAAGTAGACAGAAAACTAGCCAAAAGTTGTGTAATTAGGATAGGTTTTGTTTGAAGAAGAAAGGGTTAGTATTAGAGATTTACAACCCATAAAGGGGTTTACAGGGCTTTGGTGTCCATTGTGTAGTATCTGTTACTACACATTATGTGGAGGTGGCTGCAGAAGACAGCATTAAGGCTTGTATTCTGAGGACCCCCTCAAGCCCTCTTCAGCTGAGTTTCTAATATGAATTCCAATAGGCTTCTATAGATTGAGCAGAAGACCACGCAGGTTACACAGAACAGAAACGAAATTGGCAGGTGACAGCATTAGGGTAAAACAGGCACAAACATTTAAACAATTAAAAGTAGGTCCAGGAGAGCACACAGGCAGATCACCTCAAAAAAGCTGTGACCCCTGATCCTCTCCCTTCATTTCAGGCCCTGTAATAAATGTTGGTAACATCATAAACTAAGCAAAAGTTCTATTTTTAAATGTATCTAGAAGCTATGTGAAAGCTATAAAGATCCCTGTACCAAGATGGATAAAAAGTAAAATGGCAGAACTAGAATGTGGAGGTGATAGCTATCCAATTAAGGCGTCACATTTCCGGGACTTTTTCCTACTTAGGAAGTATGTGCTGCCCAGCCTGTCATCCCCAAGTGTTTCTAGGACAAACACGCCTGTGTACTCAGAGGTTCTGTTAGCTTCTCAACTGCCTCTCGCCCCCTTGCCTGCTGTTACCTCGGGAGACTCTGACCTCAGCTGTTACACCCAGGAGGGCTAGGATGTTAACTCATCTGCCAGTCGAGGGCAGTGAAGGGAACTCAATGGCTGTATCCATTGGGCTCCCAAGCGGGAAACCTAGACCACACTACGTGAGACTCGCACCCTCACAGCGCCTGATATGCGCCTGCGCCGGGAATACGTACCCAACCAAGTCTGGGCGCCACAGCCTGACCGGTCCCAGGATCCCGAGCGGTACTAAGCCCTGTGCCCAGTACCCGGCAGGCTCCGGGGCAACCCCGCGCATGCGCTCTCAGATGTAGTAAGAGCCGCAGGTCGAGCCCTCCCTACAGTAGTTGTGGAATTGTGGCGGCAACGGTGTTTTCCCGCGCTTTATCTGGGCGCCTCAGGTTAGATATTTTATTTGTATTATTATTATTTTCTGCGTAGACCGCAGGAAGCAGGCCAACAACTCCAGAGTGGTTTCTGTGAGTCTAATTCTCAAAAACTTGGCCCTCAGTAACTTGGACAGCTCACTAAATTGGCTTTATTCCCCCAGTCAGGGAAAATTGGAAATTAGCCGCTCCCCTCGCTTTGCCCGAGAAGGCTCTGGTTCGAAACGTCCCAGCTTTTCTGCTCGCCCCATGCCTATTAACCCTGCTGGAGGTAAAATAAGCCTTATAACTCTGGCTGCAAGGTGCCATTTATCTTTGGAGCCTACCTCAGCGGGAACTTTGGGGATAAAGGTGTCAGAGCGTCCTCATCGACCCCTGTGACTGAGGCAACATTCTTGACAGAATTTATCGGTTGATAAATGTGAACATTTTTCCTTGGCGTATAATTGAAGTGTCACAATTATTTCTTACAGTATATGATTTTGATATATCCACAATATTGCTGTCCAGTCTTGGTTAGTAAAACTCCAGTGAGAGTGGACGCTATATTGAAAAGTAACCTAAAAGTATTTATTTAGTTTTACATTTAAAAAAAAATTGCAAGGATAGCATTCAATAGCAATAGCAATTGAATAGCAGTTCAATTTGTATTAATATTGAATGCTATCCTTGCAATTTGTTTGCAAGGAATTGTTTGATGATAAAGCAGCTTTTTATACAGTTGTTCAGGTTTCATAATAGTCATTTGCTTGGACGAATTAAATTATTTTAATACTAGCAGAGTTACTACCGGCTTTTTAGTTAAGGCAATGCAGGTAAAGAATCTGAGAAGTCCATGTATTATGAAAAACCTAAAAATGTAACTTAAAAGACACTTTGCACTAAAGAATGGTTGAAATCAGTGCCTGGACTTAAGTCTGCCAAGTGTGAGAAGTGATACTAAAATATGCTAGCAAACTATGGACAGTAATAAATTTGGCTTTTTTATTTAGGTATTGAGGAATGGCGAAGGGCGTAATTAACTTTTATTTGTTTGTACTTTGCAAAATGTTCCTGAACTTTATTTTCTACGTACATACTATTTTTGGCTTTAGTAAGATTTGGACCACTAGTGTCTTTGTTTCTTTAAAATTTTTTTTCATGGACTTTCTAGCGGTTTACACAAAAGAACACAGTTAATATTGAGTGAAATCAATGTAACATTGATAATAATTACAAAAACAATAAAATACATTATTTTATCATAATTAAATGAAAACATGGTCTGTTTATTTACTGTTTATTTCATTTTCACTAAAAGTTGACTTATTTGGCCTTTTCATTTACCCCTTATTAGGATTCTTTTCAGCATCTGGAGACCTCACTTTCTATTATGTCTTTGTGTGAAGACATGCTGCTTTGTAATTATCGCAAGTGTCGTCTCAAACTCTCTGGTTATGCGTGGGTCACTGCCTGCTCTCACATCTTCTGTGATCAGCATGGCAGTGGTGAGTTTAGTCGTTCACCAGCTATCTGCCCTGCCTGCAACAGTACCCTTTCTGGAAAGCTAGACATTGTCCGCACAGAACTCAGTCCATCAGAGGAATATAAAGCCATGGTATTGGCAGGACTTCGACCAGAGATTGTGTTGGACATTAGCTCCCGTGCACTGGCCTTCTGGACGTATCAGGTTAGTGCTTAGGTTAGTTTTTCTGGACAGTATGATTGGAGGCATGTGGAAGCTTCTAATGTTTTTCCTGCACTGTGTTTGTATTTATTTTTTGTGAATATATAGAAAACTTTCTTTTTAATAATTTTTTTTTTCAAAAGTAGTATGTTTAGGGGTCCCTGAGTGGCTCAGTTGGTTAAGCATCCAGCTTTGGCACAGGTCATGATTTTGTGGTTTGTTGGTTTGAGTCTCACGTCAGCTCTGTGCTGACTGCTGGGAGCCTGGAGCCTGCTTGGGTTTCTGTGTCTCCCTTTCTCTCTGCCCCACCCCTGCTCACGCTCTGTCTCTGTCTCTCTCCCAAAAATAAATAAACACTAAAAAAAAAATTTGAAAAGGTCATATGTTTACTTTTGGAAATCCAAAGGGAAGAAAATAAAAAAATCACCCATAATTCCATAACTTGGAGATCATTGTTATTATTTTTGTGTATTACTGGACTTTTTTTTGTACATAAATATGTTTTACATATATATATTTTTTGTCCCAAAGTAGGATAATATCAGTTACAGCTGACGATATATTATGATTACTAGAATATTTTAGTATTTTTAAATTAGTTATTTTATAATCATAATTTTAATAGTTGTATCATAAATTACTTCCAAGTTATAAAAAAATGTGATGAGCATTCTTATCAAATTCACGTATTTAATTATTTGTTAATATTAAATTCCTGAAAGTGGATGAATACATATTTCAAAGTTTTAAAAATTGCAGTTAATTAATTTAACTTTTAAAAGATTTTATTTTTAAGTAATCTCTCTGCTCAACGTGAGGCTTAAACTCACAACCCTGAGATCAAGAGTTGCATGCTTTACTGATTGAACCAGCCAAGTGCTCCCCAAATTGCAGTATTTTAAAATTGTCTTCCAGTTAGGACCTTTTGTGTCCCTTAAATGTATGAGGGTGCCTGATTGTTCATATTTCTACTCACCAATTAGATAATGAGTAGAGTAAAATCTTGTTTAAATATGCACTTCTTAGATGACGGTTAGCTGAAAACATTTTCTTGTATGTTTTCATGTATTTTTATGAATTGCCTGTTTTAGTTTGCTTATTTCACTTGCTGTAGGTTTTTTCCCTATTGATTTGTAGAATTCTCTCTCTTTTTTAATGTTTATGCATTTTTGAAAGAGAGACATAGCATGAGTGGGGGAGGAGCAGACAGGGAGACACAGAATCTGAAGCAGGCTCCAGTCTCAGAGCCCATCGTGGGGCTTGAACTCACAAACTGTGAGATCATGACCTGAGCTGAAGTCAGATGCCCAACTGACTGAGCCACCCAGGTACTACCAAGAATTCTTTATATGTACGTAACTCAGATATTGCAAGATATTATCTCTTTTTTTATTTATCTTTTATTAGTCTTTTTTTTTGATATAATAGAAATGTCTCATAATTTTTTTCTAGTTTATTAAAACCACTGTGATGAGCATCCTTAATACCAAGTTCACATCCTTAACTCATGATTTCTGGTACCTTCTTAGAAAGACTTTTCTGTGGAGAACTTTAATCGTGTCCTTGAGTATATTGTATATCTTGCATATACATTTATAATGCTTTTTAAAGATTTTGCTTGTCAACAAGTTAATCCTTTCATTATATTTTTCTGGGTAAGGCATCCCTCTTATATGCTCCTGTATCTTATGTATACTTTTATTGTATTATTTATATGGTATTATAATTATCTGCATACTTGTTCATGTCTTCTAGGTGGGAGAGTTCTTTATGTCAAGTTTTGATACTTTATCTCTGGGTCCTGAGTGACCATCATAGTTACTGGTCTTAAGTCTCAGTAAATATTTATTGACTGAATGAATAGACACTATATCTTAAAGTGGATTCCTATTTGGGGGATAGTACTGATTGAACATGAATGTGTTACTGTTTTCATCTTTTCAAATATGGTAGAAAGCAGTGAATGAGTAAGGTAGTCAGAAATAAATTTTTTTTTTTCCTATTTAGTTATTCAACAAATATTTTCTGGAAACATTTATATTTCATGCACCTTCTTAGGTACTGAGTATACAGTAATGAACAAAATGTATGAGTTTCAAGAAGGCTACGGTTTAGTGGTGATAAAGATTAAAAAACCCCAGACATTTATAATATATTTGTAATGTGTACATTATAAGGAAAGTACAGAGTGCTGTGGGACTACATAGAAGGGACTGGTAACCCAGACTTGGTGGAGTTACATCACGCTATATTGAATGGGCAAATTAAAAAAAAATTTAGAGGTGAATGCTCATATTTCATTCTTGTCAATATATAAAGGATAGTGAATCCAAAGATAAGCTAAAATTTGTGTCTGTATATAGTAGTTGTGTATGTGTAACAAACTTAATGGCTTAATCAACAAATTTAGTGGCTTAGAACAACATATGTTTATTATCTCAGTTTGTGTAGGTCAAGAGTTCAGGCATAGACTGCTCAGATTCTCAAAACTATAATCAAGGTGTTGACAGGGGCTACAGTATGGCCAACTGAGGAAAGATCTGCTTCCAAGCTCATGCTGGCAGCATTCCCTTCCTAGTGGAATGTGAAACTGAGGGCCATATTTTTTGTTACTTTTTTAAAAGGATTTTATTCTTTATTTTGTTTTTTAAATTTTTTAATGTTTATTTGCTTTTGAGAGAAAGAGAGACAGAGGTGTGAGTCGGGGAGGGGCAAAGAGAGGGAGACACAGAATCTGAAGCAGGCCCCAGGCTCTGAGCTGTCAGCACAGAGCCTGATGTGGGGCTCGAACTCACAGACCATGAGATCATGACCTGAGCTGAAGTCGGGCGCTTACCTGACTGAGTCACCCAGATGCCCCGAAGGGACTTTATTTTTAAAGCAGTTTTAGGTTTATAGCACAATTAAGAGGAAGATGGAGAGATTTCCCGTATATTTGTTGTCTTCGATACATGTATAGTCCTCCATTATCAACATCTGCCACCGCGATGGTACATATGTTTTAAATGGTGGACCTACATTGACATGTCACTGTCATACAAAGTCCATAGTTTACATTAGGGTTCTCTCTGTGGTATATATATGCTGTGAATTTGGACAAATGTATAATGACTTATATGCACCATGATAATATCTTCCACAGTAGTTTCACTGCTCTGAAAATCTGTGCACCATCTTTATCCCTCCTTTCCCCTAACCCCTGGCAACCACTGATCTTTTTACTATTTCCATAGTTTTGCCTTTTTTAGACTGTCACACAGTTGGAATCCTACAGTTTGTAGTCTTTTTCATTGACTTCTTTTTTTTAAATTTTTTTAAGGTTTATTCATTTTTCATAGATCGACAGAGGCAGAGTGTGAGGGGGGAGAGGCAGAGAGGGAGACACAGAAGCTGAAGCAGGCTCCGGGCTCTGAGCTGTTGGCACAGAGCCCAACGCAGGGCTCGAACTCACAGACCGTGAGATCATGACCTGAGCTGAAGTCTGACGCTTAACCCACTGAGCCACCCAGGCGCTCCATTGGCTTCTTTGACTTAGTAATACTCATTTAAATTTCCTCTTTTCTGGGGCGCCTGGGTGGCGCAGTCGGTTAAGCGTCCGACTTCAGCCCGGTCACGATCTCGCGGTCCGGGAGTTCGAGCCCCGCGTCAGGCCCTGGGCTGATGGCTCAGAGCCTGGAGCCTGTTTCCGATTCTGTGTCTCTCTCTCTCTCTGCCCCTCCCCCGTCCATGCTCTGTCTCTCTCTGTCCCAAAAATAAATAAACGTTGAAAAAAAAAAATAAATTTCCTCTTTTTTCATGTCTTGATAGTTCATATCCTTTTAATGTTAATACTATTCTGTTGTTAGATTTTACACAGTTTATTTATCCATTCACCTCTGAAGGACAATTTGGTTGCTTACAAGTGTTGGTAATAATGAATAAAGCTGCTATAAATAACATTTGTGTGCAAGACATGTTTTCAGTTCCTTTGGATAAATACCAAAGAGCATGATTTCTGGATTGTATAGTAAGACTATGTTTGGTTTTATAAGAAACTGCTGTTTTATAAGGAATCTGTCTTACAAGAAATCTGTCTTCCAAACTTTGCATTCCTACCATCAATGAAGGAGAGTTCCTTTTGCTCCACATCCTTGCTAGTTATCAGTGTTCTGGATTTGGGCCATTCTAATAGGTGTGTAGTAGTATCTTGTCTTAATTTGCATTTACCTGATGACATGATATGGGATATCTTTTCTTTTTTTTAATTTTATTTTTTAAAATTTACATCCAAATTAGTTAGCATATAGTGCAACAATGATTTCAGGAGCAGATTCCTTAATGCCCGTTACCCATTTAGCCCATCCCCCCTCCCACAACCCCTCCAGTAACCCTCAGTTTGTTCTCCATATTTATGAGTCTCTTCTGCTTTGTCCCCCTCCCTGTTTCTATATTATTTTTGTTTCCCTTTCCTTCTGTTAATCTGTTTTGTGTCTTAGCGTCCTCATATGAGTGAAGTCATATATTTGTCTTTCTCTGCCTGACTAATTTCACTTAGCATAATACCCTCCAGTTCCATTCACGTAGTTGCAAATGGTAAGATTTCATTCTTTTTGATTGCTGAGTAATACTCCATTGTATATATATGTATACCACATCTTCTTTATTTATTCATCCATCGATGGACATTTGGGCTCTTTCCATACTTTGGCTATTGTTGATAGTGCAGCTATAAACATGGGGGTGCATGTGTCCCTTTGAAAGAGCACACCTGTATCCCTTGGATACATGCCTAGTAGTGCAATTGCTGGGTTGTAGGTATTTCTACCTTTAGTTTTTTGAGGTACCTCCATACTGTTTTCCAGAGTGGCTGCACCAGCTTGCATTGCCACCAACAATGCAAAAGAGATCCTCTTTCTCCACATCCTCGCCAACATCTGTTGTTGCCTGAGTTGTTCATGTTAGCCATTCTGACAGGTGTAAGGTGGTATCTCATTGTGGTTTTGATTTGTATTTCCCTGATGATGAGTGATGCTGAGCATTTTTTCATGTGTCGGTTGGCCATCTGGATATTTTCCTTGGAGAAGTGTCTATTCATGTCTTTTGCCTATTTCTTCCCTGGATTATTTGATTTTTGAGTGTTGAGTTTGATCAGTTCTTTATAGATTTTGGATATTAACCCTTTATCTGATATGTCATTTGCAAAAAGCTTCTCCCATTCTGTCGGTTGTCATTTAGTTTTGCTGATTGTTTCCTTCACTGTGTAGAAGCTTTTTATTTTGATGAGGTCCCAGTAGTTCATTTTTGCTTTTGTTTCCCTTGCTTCTGGAGACGTGTTGAGTAAGAAGTTGCTGCGGCCAAGATCAAAGAGGTTTGTGTCTGCTTTCTCCTCAAGGATTTTGATGGCTTCCTGTGTTACATTGAGGTCTTTCATCCATTTTGAGTTTATTTTTGTGTATGGTGTAAGAAAGTGGTCCATCCAGGTTCATTCTTCTGCATGTCGCTGTCCAGTTTTCCCAGCACCACTTGCTGAAGAGACTGTCTTTATTCCATTGGACATTCTTTCCTGCTTTGTCAAAGATGAGTTGGCCATATGTTTGTGGGTCCATTTCTGGGTTCTCTGTTCTGTTCCATTGATCTGAGTATTTGTTCTTGTGCCAGTACCATACTGTCTTGATGATTACAGCTTTGTCGGGATATCTTTTCATATGCTTACTTCACATTTGTTTATTTTCTTTGGTGAAATGTCTATTAAGGCTTGTGACTGATTTTTTTTTTTTTTTTAAGTTTTTAATGTTTATGCATTTTTGAGACAGAGACAGAGTGTGAGCAGGGGAGGGGCAGAGGGAGACAAGAATCAGAAACAGGCTCCAGGCTCCGAGCTGTCAGCACAAAGCCTGATGCGGGGCTCGAACTCACAAACTGCAAGATCATGGCATGAACTTAAGTCAGCTGCTCAACTGACTGAGCCACCCAGGTGCCCGCCCCTGTGACTGATTTTTTAAGTTGGGTTATTTATTGTTGAGTTCTAAGAGTTCTTTGTATGTTTTGGATAACAGACTTATCATGTCTTTTTTTTTTTTTTTTTTGAGAGAGAAAGCGTGGGGGGACAGAGAGAGAGGGAGACAGGATCTGAAGGGGGCTCAAACTTATAAACCATGAGATCATGACCTGAGCCGAAGTTGGATGCTTAACTGACCAAGCCACCTAGGTGCCCCCAGATATTTTCTCTCATTCTATGGCTTGTCTTTTCATTCTCTTGACATTGTCTTTTGCAGAGCAGAAATTTTCAACTTTAATGAAATCTAGCTCATCAGTTCTTTCTTTCACAGATTGTGCCTTTTTGTGTCGCATCTAAAAAGTCACCATTAAACCCAAGATCATTTAGATTTTCTCCTCTGTTACCTTATAGGAATCGTATAGTTTTGTGTTTACATTAGTTCTGTGATCCATTTTGAGTTAATTTTTGTGAAGATTGTGTACAGTCTTATGTTTAGATTCATTATGACCTCAGTATTGTGCTGGCTGTTGCTCAAAGGCTGTACTCAATTACTTGCCTTGGCCTTTGCAACATGGCTACTTGCTTTTACAAAGCCAGCAAGAGAGTGTGCTAAGGCGGACTTTATAGTCTTATGTAATATCAAGCAGCATCCTTTCATTTTACCTGTATTCTTGTCACAGCTTCTGCCCACATTGTAGGAGAGAATCTAAGTACAAGGAGACAGGGATAATTGGAGACTGTCTTATCTGTTCTCCATACTATGGATTACTTGAAATATGACATTCATATTTTTTAAAAATACTAAGACTACATGTCACTTTTCAGGGTTAGATAGATACTTTTGTTGGTATAATGGTAGCAGTTTGAGAATATTCCTCCAGAGTTTTTTCTTACGTGTTTAGTGACATGGTGCATTATTTTCTATAGTAACCATCCAATTGTACATCTAGTTTGCTTCTTAATCTGGTTCTAAATGTTAAATTAGTAATGTCCTGGTGTAGATCTTTTTGTGTAAAGTTTTATGATATATAACTTTGTACTTATTACCTTAAAAATCTCTTTTTCTCTCGGGGCAGGTACATCAGGAGCGTCTCTATCAAGAATACAATTTCAGCAAGGCTGAGGGCCATCTGAAACAGATGGAGAAGATATACACTCAGCAAATACAGAGTAAGGATGTAGAATTGACCTCTATGAAGGGGGAAGTCACCTCCATGAAGAAAGTGCTAGAAGAATATAAGAAAAAGTTCAGTGACATCTCTGAGAAACTTATGGAGCGAAATCGTCAGTATCAAAAGCTCCAAGGCCTGTATGATAGCCTTAGGCTGCGAAACATCACTATTGCTAACCAAGAAAGTATGCTGGAACCATCCATGATTGCACAATCTGGTGTTTTTGGCTTTCCATTAGGTAAGAAAGGACATATAATATCCAATAACTGTTCTTTAAATCTTTCACATTGTGTTCTGCACAGTCTAGAAAGTCAATGGAGACTCCAAAGGCCTAGAGTGGTGATAGGTTCCAGATTCCTTATCCAGGTCTAAACATGTACATCTTTGCTTTTATTTATTTTTATTTGCTTGTGGTTAAGTTACATCTTCATTGTAAACAGTAAATCTCTTCAAAATAGTTTGCAAATTGATACTTTAAGTGAAAAGCTGTTTCCTTGCAGTAATACTAGTTGCCAGTTTTCGATTCCTTACTAAGGACTAGATACTGTTATAATATTACATATATTCATTTTATTTTTTAAAACTTTGTGAAGTAGTTATTACCCTTATTTTACAGATGAGAAAACTGAGGCACAGAAAGTTTAAGTAAATTAGTCAAGTTACAGAACTATCTTCAGAGCCCACACTCAACCATTTCCTATCCTCAAGAAGTCCATGTTTCATTTTCTTTCACATGGCAATACTGATTGCACAGTACTTAAGTTATTGTTGGTTTGATTTTGTTTATTCATTCATCAAGTATTTATCAAACATACTTCATGTACTAGTCTGCTAGACATAATCCTAGGCACTGAGAATATAAGGATTATGCAGATAGGATTCCTGCTTTCTGGAAGTGCACAATCTAGGAAGATACCAGTTCTTTTCTGCTTGTTAGGTCCCTTGACAGATACAATGAAACTCCTGTCTCTTCCTGAGTTCTCTTTATACTATTCTTGATATAATAGAATCCAAGTGATTTTTACTATGCTATTAGTATAAATTAGTTTTGGAATGTAAAAAAGTGAAGTTTCATGTGCTTAATTTCCTAAATACATGTTTTTTGAATTACAGCCTGAGGAAAAACATTTAGTAGGGGAAGAGATGTCCTAGAAAAGGCAGGAAGTAATAAGGTGAAGAATATTAGATATAAGAATTGAAGCAAAAACAAGTTTTTGCTTAAATTTCAGTTAATCATAATTATAATTTAGTCAAAGTGTTATTGTATATTAACATTATAGATATTTTTTCTTGTTACAATCCACATTTATGTTGATTTCTTTATATTCATCAGTTCTTTCCTGTTCCACTTTTTATGCACACTTAACCTTTTTTTTTAACTTTTTTTTTTTTTTAATTTATTTTTGAGAGAAAGAGTGAGAGACAGAGTGCAAGCAGGGGACGGGCAGAGAGAGGGACACACAGAGTCTGAAGCAGGCTCCAGGCTCTGAGCTGTCAGCACAGAGCCCGATGAGGGGCTTGAAATCACAAGCTGTGAGATCATAACCTGAGCCGAAGTTGGACGCTTCACTGACTGAGCCACCCAGGTGCCCCTTAACCTTTTTACTTTTATCTCTTGTTACAGCTGTTGGCTTGAAGCATGTTTATAGTCAGCATTCTCTTTTAGTTACATACTCCATTTAAAACTTGTAGAAGCCAAAGAATGGTACAGTGGAAGTTGTTAAATGTTTATTTAATCAAATCTATTGTCTGATTTTTTTTTTTAATGTTATTCTAATCTTGGACTGCAAGTATGTGCCAGTTTTTCATAGTTGATATATATTTTCTGTTTATGGCAGTATTTAAAAAAAATTTTATTCTAGAGGCTCCTGGTGGCTCAGTCAGTTAAGCGTCGGACTCTTGATTTTGGGTCAGGTCATGATCTCATGGTTGTGAGATTGAGCCCTGCATTGGGCTCCTCACCAGATGAGCATGCTGAAGATTCTCTCTCTCCCTCTGTATGTACCCACCCCCCCCCCCCACCCCGCTAGGTGCACTCTCTCTCTCTCAAAAATAAAATAAGTAAATAAATAAAATTATTCTTAAAGAACCTGGGACAAAAGGCTTTATTACACAGGCGTGCGCGCGCGCGCGCGCACACACACACACACACACACACACACACAAACACACACAATATTCCTTTGAAGTAGATTACATAGATAATGAATGAAATTATGAATTGTAAATTCTAGCTATACTAAAAACATTTCACTGTAAAATTACTTTTGGTGATGAGTTCATAGCTACTGCAAAGTGCATCACAGCAGAAGGTATAGTATATACTGTGGTTGGGGGAGGGAGTAGGAGCCATCATAACCCTTTTCTCTATCCAATATTAAGTTTATATTTTACTGTCTCATAGGAATTGATTCTGTTAAAATATTTATTAAATGAATTTTGTCTTTTTGTACCTAAAGATCTGTAAGCAAATGGATGCTTAAGTTTTCCCCTTATTTTTTTCCTAGGGAACAACTCCAAGTTTCCTTTGGACAGTACACCAGTTCAAAATCGGGGTGGTGGAGATGGAGATTTTCAGTTCAGACCATTTTTTGTGGCTTCTCCCACAGCACCTGAACCCAGCAACAGCTTTTTTAGTTTTGCCTCCCCAGGTCGTGAAGTAGAGCAGCAGCAAATCTCTAGCAGGGCCTTTAAAGTGAAAAGAATTTAGCTCATTTTACAGAATGTTTCTCTTATCACTTTCAGTGGTCTCATTTAGCAAATTACCTTTATTCTAGTTAGGGTAGGAGTCCCCATCATTGTGCTGTTATATTTTTATGAGAGACTCAGTGTCTGTAGGAATGGCTTTAGAGTCTGGTTTCTTTTTCTGTTTCCATTATTTAAGACATGAGCATTATATTAAACTCAATTTTATTGTGAACTGTTAAGTTTTCACCAGCAATGAAAAGGGTATAATATTTTTGACTGTTTTGTAGATCACCATTTGTTTTCTTTCTGGACTACATGCTTATTTATGATGTATGTGTATATAAGCACTGTGGTATATGTCTACATGTCACTTTGGGTTCTGGTATTTATGCATATATGTATATATGTGTTCCTTTATATTGGTATTTTGCTGTATTTGCCAGTGTATTTATAAGAAGATTTTGGTTTCTGGAAATGGCAGGTGAATCTGTAGCTCGTTATTTGGCCATGTATATCTATTTGTATATATTTATTTATTTGCCCTTGTGTTAGTTTGTGGAGGTGTGTTCATGTCAGTGAATGAGAGTACAATTTGATGCATGTATATGAAGTCTTATATTTCTTTTTTAAAAAGATTCATATTGATAAAGTTATTTTGTAAAGTTGATTTTTGGCATTTATTTTAAAATAAAATTACTTTTTCTTTACCCTTTTGCCAGCAGTTGCCTTGGGCCTACTTACGCAGAAAATTTAAACAATATATTATTGATCTCAAGAGATTATATTAATTAAAATACTTTTAAAGATTTATTCCTTGTTTTCCTTTATTAAATAGCATTTCTGACTACTATCACAGATTACTTATTTAAAATGTGGGGCACCTGGGTGGCTCAGTCGGTTAAGTGACCGACTTCTGCTCGGGTCATGATCTCATGCTTCGTGGGTTGGAGCCCCACATCGGACTCTGTGTTAACAGCTCAGAACCTGGAGCTTGCTTCAGATTCTGTGTCTCCCTCTCTCTGTGCCCCTCCCCTACTCGCGCTCTGTCTCTGTCCCCAAAATAAATAAACATTAAAATGTGGAGCTAAGGGGTGCCCTGGGTGGCTCAGTTGGTTAAACATCCGACTTCATTTGGCTCAGGTCACGATCTCACGGTTCATGAGTTGGAGCCCCGCGTGGGGCTTTGTGCTGACAGCTCAGCCTGGAGCCTCTTTCGGATTCTGTGTCTTCCTCTCTCTCTGTCCTTACTGTGCTCATGCTCTATCAAAAATAAATAAACATTAAAAAAATTTTTGAAAAATGTGGAGCCAGGAAAGAAATTTGAATGACACTTTGAGTTACCTTACATCCTATTAGGGGCGTGACTTGAAAGCATACTGATTGTGGAGGCAGGACATCTGGGTTCCAATTATGTTCTTTTCCTATTGGTTGTGAGTTTGAATTTAAACTTTCTGGGAATTTGCTTCTACATCTGTAAAATGAAGGACTGAATTAAATTATCTTGTAACCCTTCTCTACCTCTTGAATTTTATTATTTATTTTTATTGGCTTGGGAGGAAATACAATGGGACTACCCTAAATGTCAAATCCCATTGTTATTTGGGTAATAAAGTCATACTGAAAGCATTTGAAGAGGTTGTATATTTAGTTGTAGAAAGGCAAGTAAATACCCTTGCTTTATATAATTGGATAGAAAGGAAGTAATGTTTTCTTCGTTAGTAGTATAGAATATAACTTCACTTAAAAATTTTTTTTTTCTGTATTCCAAAGTTAAAATGGTGTCTGAGAAAAAGGTTAAAATCTTTTAAAACCCCTCTCCCCATTTCATAGCTGTTAACACGGATTTCATAGGTTATGTTGCAAAGTATTTTTCTTCCTTAAGCAGTTTTAAATTTTGCTGGAAAATGGTTTGGGGAAATAATTTTATGTATATTCATGATTTCTGCCTTGGACCTTTGCTTCTTTTGTTAGGTTCACAAGATCAGTTTTTCTTTTTTCTTTTTTCTTCCCCAGACCCCACAGGATTAGTTTGAAATACAAATAAGCTATAATTAAAAAGTAAAGAGAGCCTTTATTAGGACTATTATATGTCACTTTTAAAAAGTTTCTTATTGAGGAGTTTAATATATTCACATGGCACAAGGGTACAAAAAAAGGCATAGAGTGAAATCCCTTTCACCCCTGTCCCCCAGTCACCTCACTTTTCTGAAAGAAACTGTTGTCAGTGTCTTGTGTCTCTCTCCAAGATAGGCTATGTAGAAGCAACTAATATTTTATTTAAAAATTAAATTTATTTCTGGGGTGCCTGGGTGGTTCAGTCGATTAAGCATCTGACCCTTGATTTTGGCTCAGGTCACGATCTCGTGGTTCGTCAGTTCGGGCTCCATGTTGGGTGCTGCGCTGATAGGTTGAGATTCTCTCTCCCTCTCTTGTTGCCCCTCCCTTCCCTCAAAAGTAAACAACAACAACAAACAAAACTTAAGACAATTGTTTTTGAATAGGTAGTACATGTACATAATAAATTCAAAAGTGTACACAGCAAAAGAATTTTGTTTGCCCACTGACAACTCTTGGTCCCCATTTCCCTTTACAGAGACAGTGTCATTGTTTCTTATATATTCTAGGTGTAGTCAATATATTGGCATTAAGAGTGTGTCAATATACTGTCAGTGTATTAGTTATGGCTTTCATGATACCATCCTGAGTGTTTGGAAAATCTTCAACCAATTTCTTTCAAAATTTTAAACTTACAACACAGGCATACACTGTCTTAACCTGTCCTTCTTTGGCAGGGGGAGGTGGTAATACAATCTTGGTATACGTACAAAGATACGGAACAGAGGTTGCTGGGTGGCTCAGTTGGTTGAATGGCATACATCAGCTAAGGTCATGGTTTTGTGGTTTGTGAGTTGGAGCCCCACGTCATCTGCTGCTGTCAGCCTGTCAGCGCAGAGCCTGCTTCAGATCCTCTGTCCCCACTCTCTGCTCTTTCCCTGCTGGTGCTCTCCCCCCTATCCCCCAAAATAAAAAGATACAGGACAAAAATATACATGCAATTAAGTTGAGACTAGTATGTTTCTAGGATTTGGGAAAGAAACAAGTTTATGAACTCAAAGTGATTTATAGAGCCTCTCTTGAGCTACAGGTATTGGGTTAAGTTGGTTTGCCATGGTGCCCTTCCTTGAAAACCAGCTCTTACTTAGCCACCCTTTGCACCCTCCTCCCCCTCCTTGCAGACCCCATGCTCCAGATCCTGCTTGGATTTACTTTTGGCAATGTGTTTGGAATGTATCTGGCTCAGAATTATGACATGTCAAACTTGGCTAAAAAACTTGAAGAAATTTAAAAGGGACTTGGATACCAAGAAGAAACCCTCTAGTTCACGAAGTAGACTCCAGCCCTGCCTCCTGGATATACTGATTTCTGCTGTTCTTGAGGGCCTCCTTACCATCTGAACCAAAAACTTTTGTTTTAAATTCCCGCCTCATCGATTTTCCTCTCTGCTAGATCCTGTGTTGCCTTACAGCACAAAAGGGCCCACAGGTTAAGAAGTACCCTTTTCTGGGACACCTGGGTGGCTCAGTCTGTTAAGCACCGGACTTCGACTCAGGTCTTGATCTCTTGGTCTGTGGGTTTGAGCCCTGCGTTGGGTTCTGTGTTGACAGCTCGGAGCCTGGAGCTCGGTTTGGATTCTGTGTCTCCCTCCGTCTCTGACCCTCCCCCACTCACGCTCTGTCTCTCTCTGCCTCAAAAGTAAATAAACGTTAAAAATTTTTTTAATGTTTATTTACTTTTGAGGCAGAGAGAGCGTGAGTGGGAGAGGGGCAGAGAGAGAGGGAGACACAGTATGTCAGCAGAGTCCCTGTGCAGGGCTCGAACTCAGGAGAGGTGAGATCATGCCCTAAGCTGAAGTCGGACCCTTAACCTACTAAGCCACCCAGGTGCAGGGCTCAAACTCAGGAGAGGTGAGATCATGCCCTAAAAGCTAATAAACAAATAAACAAATAAATAAATAAACGAAGTACCCTTTTCCAACATCATCACCTCTGCCATTCCTCCTTGCAGCCACTTGGGATGGCCTAAGACTGGACTTATGGTACTAGATTAGTAAATGTGACCTTTAGTAATTTTTTCTTTATTCTTTGGGATTTCTACTAGCTTTTTTTTTTTTTTTTGAAGAAAATGGATGACTTTTGTATAGCTGATCTGTTATAAAGCTGACTTCACAGCTTAGCAATTATAGTGGGTGTTTAAACATTTGGTACTAAATTATGGCTTTTCAAAGTAATTAAAATTAATGTCCAGAAGCCAGTTACTCCTAAATTATCCAATTGTTGTCAGGCAGCTGCATGGTTGCTAATTTAACCAGCAAGTCAGTTTGCTGCCCATTAACTGAAAAACTATGTTCTGAGAGCTCTGTCAGAACTATCGAGTTTAAAAATATGTAAAATAGGGGCACCTGGGTGGCTCAGGGCCTGATCTTGGGGTTTGTGAGTTCCAGCCCCGCATGGGGCCCTGTGCTCACAGCTCAGAGCCTGGAGCCTGCTTCAGATTCTGTCTCTCTGCCCCTCCCCCACCTCTCTCTCAAAGATAAATAAACATAAAAAAATTAAAAATAAGTAAAATAATGGCTTCTGTCCTCCATAGAATTCAGTCTCGTATGCATGTTTTTCCTTAATGATGTCTTTGATTTGGCTCCTTTTGCTCAAAAGACTCATATTTACTTTAAGGCATTACAGGTGCATTTGATATTACATGATAGATAAGTGACACGTTATCTATAAAGGAAATTTTATGCCTTTTCACATTGAGAAATGTGTTTACATTATAACTTTATAGTGATTCTCATAAGAAAACTGGAGAATTTTTTTCCCTGAAATCGTAAATTACCATTGTGATTTGTCAAATGTATAATTTGTCCATTTTTTTTAAAATTAAAAATAATGTTTGGATACATGTAAAACCCAAATCAACCAGCTCCTCTACTCAGGTGCAGGTAAGCCTCCAGTACCCTAGATGTCGCTCTGGCTCCACGATGGGGGTGGGCCTGAGTCTCTGTGGTTACAAAGTTGGGGGCGGAGAAGCCGAGACTGGCTGGGAAATGATGGCTGATGAAGACGAGGAAGTCAAGCAGATCTTGCAGAAATTGCAGGTGGGAGTCATAGGTTAAAATCTATATGTGCTATTGTTACTCGGGAAGAAGGGGGGAGTCCAGTTTATATATTACCAGCGAATTACTTGGCGCATGCAGGACGCTGCATGTGTTAGTGAGGTTACTATAACAACTCCTGAGGGTTCGCCCGCTGGCGGAGAGGGGAGCCTCCCCTGTTACGGAAGGGGCGCAGCGGGGTGTTGGGACCTTCTGCTGCTGACCTGCGTGCACTCAACTTCACTCCTGTTTGGAAGAGGATTTGTTGCTCCTAAGTTTATTCTTGCGCTTCTAAATTTATTCTTCAACGTTCTTACGGAGTTTTGTTTTGTTTTGTTTTGTTTTTCCGATTCACCCATAACAGATAGTATACACATGTATGTAGCAGATCTGCAGGAGCTATTATCATGTATTGTTTTCATTCCCACAAAGGCCATTTCTTTACCACTTCTCTGCTTTGAAATTGGCCATTTCTTTACTACTTACCTGCTTTGAAATTGGCCACAAGCACAGTAATAGCTTGCACCCCTTGTATCCTGGTTACTCCTCTCAGGACTTCACGGTTTTGATTCTTTTGCACACTTGCTATTCCAGTTTGGGGTCTGATGCAGAGGGTCCATACTCCACCCAGTTCACAGTTGACTGCAGTTGTGAGGAGGGCTAGTTTTTTGTACTTGGTAGGTATGAGCTAACTGGTTACTTGCTCTTTACCTTATTTCCATGACCCAATATTTTCCTTAAAACTCAGAAACTCAGTTCTTTGTGTTCTAAGACAGCCTGAAATTTAAACATTAGACATGTGACAGGCTTATACCCTGACTAAAAGCTTGTAATGCAAAAAAGTTTAAACATTGGTGACATTTATTTGTTTCTTGAGCCTATTAAAATAACATTTTTTAGAGTGTGAGCTTTATTTTACTTCTAGTTGACTTGGATTAATTTATTTTCATTCCCTGTCGTGACTCGCTGAAATCAGAGATTATCAATACTGGCTCCATATTAGAGACGTTGTATATATGTATTTGGATACGTCTAGAAAAAAGTCTGAAGAGGTATACTAAACAGTAGTTATCCCTGAGGTTGTTCGGAGTGATTATGAGGAATTTCTTACTTTGTATTTTTTACATGTACATACTTGAATTTTAGCACCTTACATATATTGATTTTTCCAAGAGACAAAAAGTTATTAAAAATGTTCACTGCAGTGGGGCACCTGAGTGGCTTAGTTGGTTTAGTGACTGACTCTTGATTTTGGCTCAGGTCATGATCTCACAGTTGGTGAGATCGAGCCCTGCATTGAGCTCTGGGCTGACAGCACAGATCCTGCTTGGGATTCTCTCTGTCTCCCTCTCTCTGCCTCTCCCCTGCTTGCATGTGCTCTCTCTCTCTCTCTCTCAAAATGAATAAATAAACATTAAAAAAGTGTTTACTGCAGCAAAACAAAACTAAACAATTTCATGCATATTTGCTTTCACAGCTAGAATGAGACAATGAGACCCTCTCTAATTAAAATTCCTAATTGGCAGCCATGCTGATTGCAGGACAAAAGGAATTGTATTGTAAGTTTTGCTGAGAACTGTCTTTTCCTGGGCTCATTTGTCGTAGATGGACTAAGCATGTATGCTGGGAGTACCTTGGGGTAGGTGGGCAGGAGTGGTGCAGGAATGGAATGGGGGGGAATGGAGTAGAGGAGAGGAAAAAGATAGTGATGTTACTATTTATGGGAATGGTGGTACATTTTGATTTCTGCCTAAAAATATCTTATTAACTTTTTGTTTTATCTCAAGTTGCAAAGTGTTTCCCTCCTCTTGACTATGGTATATGAAGTGCTTAGCCATACTGGAAGCCCTGCTGGGGCTGGGAGAGAGACAGCTGTCATCATGGTGCACAGACTGGCACGGAACTTCACCAGAGTGGTCCTTGGGACAGTGGCTACTTTTCTTCATGACCTGTGCATTTTGGTAGAAGCTGTCCGCCTGCCTCTTGTGTCATTCCTAGTGAGATAGAGAATCAGTAATTCTAGGCCCCAACTGGTATGGCCAGCCAGTCTCAAATTTCCTTGTCTGCCATTCGCTCCTCTTTTCCACAGAAATCTTGAGTAAAAGGTGAAAGATTTACACGATCTGAAGAGAAACCAGAGTATGATGTTCTCTCCTCTTAATGGTACCCTTTTTACACTTCTTAGGAACTGGTGGATCAGCTCTATTCATTTCGAGAGTGCTATTTCGAGACACATGGTGTGGAGGATGCTGGAAGGAAGCAACAGGATGTGCGGGAAGAGATGGAGAAGACCCTGCAGCAGATGGAGGAAGTAGTGGGTACGAGTCGCAAAAGAGCATGGAGCCCCCTGCGGGAGGCTAACTAACGTGCTGCAGAGTTTTGCTCTCTCGTTCTAAACTTTGCTATATTGTTTGTGGCTGTTGCAGGATGGTACAACAGAATATTTCTTCTTTTTTAAAAAAATTTTTTTTTCAAAAAAAAAATTTTTTTTTCAAAAAAAAAATTTTTTTTTTGAGAGAAAGAGCAAGTGAGCAAGCAGGTGAGGGGCAGAGAGAGGGGGAGACACAGAATCTGAAGCAGGCTCCAGGCTCTGAGCTGTCAGCACAGAGCCCAATGCGGGGCTCAAACCCATGAACTATGAGATCATGACTTGAGCTGAAGTCGGATGCCTAACTGACTGAGCCACCCAGGCGCCCCAACAGAATGTTTCTTCTAAGGGCCACTGTGTAGGATGGCAGCCTACCGGTCCTCTAGACAATGTTTTCCAAAGTTGGATTATAGCGAATGCCATAAAATAAAAGAACATATTTTTTTCTGAGACTGTTCTTCTTAATTGACCTTTCTGCTTCTAATTTTTTTTACTTCCAAATTTTTTATATAATGATCATGCCATTATCTTTCTAAATATTTCTTCCTGCATTTAGTCTTATCCTTTTGTTTGCCTCTTTGCTCAAGTGTATTCAAAGATTCCTGCTGCTGACTGGTTAAAGTCTCAACACCTTAATTTGGTATGAATTAAAATGGTATTCAAGTCTCTATTGTCTGACCATTTCTGTTTGTTTTCTTCTACTCTTCTCTCTGCCTACTTACTTACAGAGGAACTTTCTGTTTCTTTTGGGTTGGACTATCAATTCTTCCTTGAACATGCCACAGGGGTTTCTGCCTCTCTGTCTTGGTTTACATAGTTTTCTCCTTTTCACTTTTTTTTTTTAATTTTTTTTTTCAACGTTTATTTATTTTTGGGACAGAGAGAGACAGAGCATGAACGGGCGAGGGGCAGAGAGGGAGGGAGACACAGAATCTGAAACAGGCTCCAGGCTCTGAGCCATCAGCCCAGAGCCTGACACGGGGCCCGAACTCACGGACCGCGAGATCGTGACCTGGCTGAACTCGGACGCTTAACCGACTGCGCCACCCAGGCGCCCCACTCCTTTTCACTTTTTAAAGCTCATTCATTGGGATATGCCATATGCCCCTTTTCATTGTTGTTTTAATTTTCCACGAATATGCTTTGTTCTCTCTATCGGCTCTCTACCAGAGGGGCAATAAGCCCCTCCAGAGTAGGGATAATGCTTTCTTTGTTACCCCATTACCTAACACAGTACTCTGCATGTGGTAGGCTTTCAATAAGTGGTTTGTTCATACAGATTTTCTTCAACTGTTTCATTCCTAGGGCTGACCTGAGGTTATTTCTAGAGAGAAAGTGTCCTGGTCTTATCTGTAAGATTGCCTCAGTTTTTCCAATTGCCTTTATCTTTTTCCCCTTCCACCTAGGTTCTGCCCAGGGCAAGGCCCAGGTTCTGATGCTGACTGGGAAGGCATTGAATGTGACTCCTGACTATAGCCCTAAGGCTGAGGAACTTCTGTCCAAGGCTGTGAAGCTGGAGCCCAAGCTGGTGGAAGCCTGGAACCAGCTGGGTGAGGTGTACTGGAAAAAAGGGGATATTGCGTCTGCCCACACCTGCTTCTCTGGAGCCCTCACCCATGTGAGCCATCTATTATACTCTTGGAAAACACAGATGGGAAAGATGAGATTGTTTTGGTTCTATGAATTTCCCTAGGATATGAATACCAGAATAGAACTATACTGGAACTAGGAGAATGAAATCAGAGGGGAGGGAGAGTCGGAGCAGACCTGGATGAGGAAAATAGGGCCAGGGGACTGAGAAAGGAAGAAGATGATGGGATCAGGTTCAGGGATAGATGAGAGGTGAAGAAAGATTAACAACCAAGTTGATCCTTGTAGATAGGGGTCTAAGATATAGATGCAGTAAGAATTAAGATGAAAAATTAGATTTAGAAGATTAAGATGCATAAGAAAGGGGAAATAGAATCAGGAAGGGTGAGTATATGTCTTCTCCATTTGCAGTGCAAGAACAAAGTCTCCCTTCAAAACCTGTCCATGGTGCTTCGCCAGCTGCGGACTGACACTGGAGATGAACATTCTCGTCATGTAATGGACAGTGTCCGACAGGCTAAGTTGGCCGTGCAGATGGATGTCCATGATGGCCGTTCCTGGTGTGAGTGCTCTCAAAAGAAAAAGGTCTCCAATTTTCTAGAGCAGTGGTTCTCAGTATGGCTACACTCCACAATCATCTGGAGCCCAACTGTTGAGTCTGGTTCTAAGTGTCTTTGTTTTGAAGAAGCCGGAAAGGTATTTTGATGAGCCACTATTCTAGGAACTCTTGGATCGTTTCATCCAAGAGAGGACGCTTATTTGCACATAAGCAAGGCAGGATTTTTGTGCAGTCTGTTCAAGTTTCTCCTTTGGGTCTGTGTTTGCCTCTTTATCTCAGTGGAATTTGGGGTATACTAAATATAGTGTTATCACTGGATTTTGTCAGATGTGGGACCTTTCAAATAGACTCTTGAGGGTGACCAGAATAAGTTATATCTTGAACCTGGGCTCTGAGATGATTCACCACTATGTATCTCAGTTTTTTCTCTGCTTAGGAGGGGCAGGATGGCTGGAGTGGGCTGGAAGTGGGTGTTTCGCCTCTCCTAGGTACAAGGATAGAGCCAGGTGGATATTTTCCTTCCTCAGATCAGTTAGGCTCTGGTTAGATAGTTTCTGCCGAGGGCAGACCTTGTTAAGAACAGGGATCTCTGGCGTAGTTCAGAACAGTTCTTTCTCTCCTTCCCCTTGCTGGAAGTATGAGGGGATTTTTCTCTGATACTTGCTGGGGGAATCTGGCTGGTTGAAGCTTCTGGAGGTAAATCTCACAGTATTGTGGGGGCCTCCTTATGACCTGGACCTGTCATAGACTCTTAAGTCTGAAAATCTTTCTTGTCTGGCGAGAAAATGGGACGCAGGATTAAAAGTGAGAGATGGCTAATGTCTGGGAAAAGAAAATAGCCCAGTACAAGGGTCTTTGCCCCGTTTTTATTAGGATCAGAAGGCTTACAAACATGGTGATGGACGTGCACAAAGAGACAGTCTGTGTGTGAACATTAACTCATGGACGTGAGGGAAAGGGGGTCTTGAAGATATTCGGGGTTAGGGGTTTGGGTTAATATAAAACAAAATCCTGGCACCGAATGGAAGGTTGTATACAGCAGATGGGAGGCAGCACCTCTGTTTATCTTAGGTAGCCTAGGGGATGAGACAGATAGAGCAAGTAACCTCAGGGTTAACAAGGCACCTTTTTCTTTTGCTAATCAGCTCCGCTCTGGGCAGCTTCACCCACAGGCAGGCAGCAGTCTATAGCTCTAGTTACCTGTTTATCTAACTTGATCCTTCCCTCCTGTGAAAGCAGCTTTCTGCTGTAGTACTAAATTGGGGGGCGCTTCTGCCCTGAATATCTAATCTTGGTTATTTCATATACCTGTGTTCTGTATTGGGGCCTTCGTCCCGCCCTCTCTATACTTATTTATCTAATCTTGTTTACCGAAACTTGGGTGTGAACATCCTATGGCTTTGTAATTCTTTACGCCTTGTTAACCCATTGGTGTAAGCCCGGGGAATCTCTAAGTTTATTGCCCCACAGGGACCCCTGGAGTTTCTTGCTCCCAGACTTGTCCACGCTGAACCTCCAGCACTTTGTCAGTTACAGTTCAGGTGTGCCTACCTCAGCACCGGGTCCTTCAGCTCGTGAGTGTCTGCCCTGGTCACTCCCTGTGTTCGCCTGACTCTCTCCAGTTTTAGGGGCAGTGGTTTGCCCTGTGTCGTTCCCTGTCTTCTGGATCCAAGAAGAGTTGAGGATTTTTCAGTCTGTCAGGATGGAGTGGTAACTTCCAAGCCCCTTACACAAGGAGCTGGAAACCCTTTGTTTCTCTTTCAGATATTCTGGGGAATGCATATCTTTCTCTTTACTTCAATACTGGCCAGAACCCTAAGATCTCCCAGCAAGCCCTCAGTGCCTATGCCCAAGCAGTAAGTATTTATGGTCACCCTGGCCAGATGAATAGAGGTAGGAACAGCAGTTTCCATGTGGCTCTTTAGCAAGCAGCATGGGCGGTCATTAGTGGCGTTCAGTGTGTGTGGTTTTGCAAAGCTGTGTATGCAGGGGTGACTTATTTCTTCTTAATTTTTTTTTAAGTTTGTTTTTATTTATTTTGAGAGAGAGATAGAGAGCAAACAGGGGAGGGGCAGAGAGAGAGGGAGAGTGAGAGAATCCCAAGCAAAGCTCCATGCTATCAGCACAGAGCCCCCCAGTGTGGGGCTCAAACTCACGAACCAGAAGATCATGACCTGAACCAAAATCAAGAGTCAGACACTCAACTGACTGAGCCACCCAGGCACCCCTATATCTTCTTATAACTTGAGTATTAGCAACAGCCTGCAAGGGTGCCTCACTGCTAGACAGCTCTTTGAACTATCCAGGTTTCCTGTAGGCATGTATAACCAATCGCAGAGCCCATCCCAACATGTTCATCTTTTGTAGTGGGGAAAAAGTCTATATTAAAATAATGCTTATTGGGGCTCCTGAGGGGCCCAGTTGGTTAAACATCCAACTTTGACTCAGGTCATTATCTCCCCACTTGTGGGTTTGAGCCCTGTGTCGGGCTCTGTACCTAACGACAGCTCAGAGCCTGGAGCCTGCTTCAGATTCTGTGTCTCCCTCTCTCTGCACCTCCTCCACTCGCACTCTTTCTCTCTCAAAAATAAACAAACATTAAAAAAATTTAAAATAAGGCTTATTAATATTTGTGTACATTTTTTTTTAAATTTTTTTTCAACGTTTTTATTTATTTTTGGGACAGAGAGAGACAGAGCATGAACGGAGGAGGGGCAGAGAGAGAGGGAGACACAGAATCGGAAACAGGCTCCAGGCTCTGAGCCATCAGCCCAGAGCCTGACGCGGGGCTCGAACTCACGGACCGCGAGATCGTGACCTGGCTGAAGTCGGACGCTTAACCAACTGCGCCACCCAGGCGCCCCAATTTGTGTACATTTTTAAAGAAAAATGAAAGCACTAATACTTAAGTATAAATTAAGTGCTCTCCCTAGATTAACCATGAGATACTGTGGCTCTGGATTTCCCACAGGCTACAATAGAAAACAGCATATACCCCATTCTGCAGTCATTTCCTTGGGATTAATCCACTGGAGCTCCTGCTTTGCATAGGCTTTCAGGCTGTTTTTATATCAGTAGCCACTTACATGGGGGTTTCCTTCAGGTGTGAGAGCCTGGCCACTTATTATTAGATGCTTCACATTGGCCTTCTGAGCACTTTTGATTTAGGCCTCCTATACACTTTTCTTTTTTTTGCTTTCTTGCTTCTCTTGACATAGACCTTTGCTTTTTAATTTACCATTACTTACTTTGTTCTGTGTGGCAGAATAAAGAATGTACCTACCTTATATTCATGTTTGTAGTTTAGGGACTGGCCTTTTTTCAATCAGGGAGCTTTAAGGCAGAGGAATTATATTTTAGTCTGATTTCTTACTTTGGTGAGTGTTTACATTTTAAAAAATAATAGTGTAGTTTTAAAAAATTTTATATTTGGCTTCTGCTAAATTGTTGCTTTTAACTTAATGTTGTTACCCAACCATAGACATATTTGAGGCAACCATTTAAACAATTAAAAAAAATTTTTTTTAATGTTTATTTATTTTTGAGAGAGACAGAGAGACAGAGTGCGAGTGGGAGAGGGACAGAGAGAGAGGGAGACACAGAATCTGAAACAGGCTCCAGGCTCCGAACTGTCAGCACAGAGCCCATATGGGGCTTAAACTCACGAACTGCAAGATCATGACCTGAGCTGAAGTCAGACACTTAATCAACTGAGCCACCCAGGCACACCCAACCATTTAAACAATTTTAATTCATGTGTTTGTACTTTTGTAATGTGTTAGGCAATGAACATAATTAGAAAAATACAACGAATATAGCCAGGAACATAGCAGTTTCTTCACAGCACATGTGTCTGCACTTGCATGTGGTTTCTGGCCATCAACGTATGTATGTATGTATGTATGTATGTATGTATTCATTTCTTCATTCTTTTTTTTTTTATCATTTTTTTTCTTTTAATTTCTTTAAATTCAAGTTAGTTAACATACAGTGTAGTATTGGTTTCAGGAATAGAGCCCAATAATTCTTCACTTACATATAACACCCAGTGCTCATCCCAACAAGTGCCCTCCTTAATGCCCATCACCCATTTAGCCCATCCCTATACTCACCTCCCTTACAGCAACCCTAAGTTTGTTCTCTGTATTTAAAGGTCTCTTATGGTTTGCCTCCCTCTCTACTTCTATCTTGTTTTTGGTTCCCTTCCCCTATGTTCATCTGTTTTGTTTCTTAAATTCCACATACGAGTGAAATCATATGAGATCTTTCTTTGACTTATTTCACTTAGCATAATACACTCTAGTTCTATCCACATTGTTGCAAATGGCAAGATTTCATTTTTTTTGATCACTGAGTAGTATCCCATTATGTATATATACACCACATCTTCTTAATCATTTGGACATTTGGGCTCTTTCCATAATTTCTGGCCATCTATTTAAATTAGAGAATCAGAATTTGACTTTCTTTTTTTTCTTAATAATTTTTTTTTTAATTTTTTTTTTTCAACGTTTATTTATTTTTGGGACAGAGAGAGACACAGCATGAACGGGGGAGGGGCAGAGAGAGAGGGAGACACAGATACGGAAACAGGCTCCAGGCTCTGAGCCATCAGCTCAGAGCCTGACGCGGGGCTCGAACTCCCAGACCGTGAGATCGTGACCTGGCTGAAGTCGGACGCTTAACCGACTGTGCCACCCAGGCGCCCCTCTTAATAATTTAAAAAAAAAAAGTTTATTTTTGAAAGAGAGAGAGAGTGAGTGAGTGTGTGAGCAGGGGAGGGGCAAAGAGAGGGGTCAGAAGATCCAAAACCAGCTCTGTGGTGACAGCAGATAGCCCAGTGCAGGGGCTCGAACCCATGAATTGTGAGATTAAGACCTGAGCTGAAGTTGGACGCCCAACCGACTGAGCTACCCAGGCGCCCCCAGAATTTGACTTTCAATGGATGCTTTAAGGGGGCTTGAATGTAGAAACATGATTCTGCCAGTATTTGGAGCTGGGCTTGTGGGCAGAGGAAATGCTTTAAATAAGTGAAATTTCTTTTCTAGGCTTTCCTCATTTATACCATTATCTCACTATTAAAAATTTTTTTTATCAGAATGCTTTTACACATTTATTTTATCTGTATACTATTGCATGGATAAATTATAATCATATTTTAATATTTCATGTACACATAAAAACCATTACATCATTGAGGTGTCAGGGACTGAGTAATATACCACTCAAGCAGTTACTCTATAAAAAGGTTGGTGTAGGTAACATTTTGACAAGGAAGAGGTCTAGGGCATGTTGACCATCCTTAAGAGTGAGATAGGATCCACTGATTGTCTTTCTCTCTCACTGTAGGAGAAAGTTGACAGGATGGCTTGCAGCAATCCTGATCTTCATCTGAACAGGGCAACGGTAAGACGAGTGGGGTAGTGATCACCTGAGTCAAAACAGTGACATCTGGGTCTTAGCCTGGGAGGATAACTGGATATTCACAGGGACAAGGTTGAGTACAAACTTTGAGAAGAGAGCCAAATTGTTTCCAGGAAGAGCTGGCTCAGTTTGACTTCAGTGTCTGATGGAGCGTCTGGTGGGAAAGGAGAAGGGTCCGAGGCGGTGGGAGGGGTACATAGAGGATGGGAGGACAGTTTAGAAGACTTTTCTGAAATGTTCATTATAAGTATACAAATAGAATGACCCACTATCTGCAGCTTAGCTGTTTTAGAATTTGGAAGTTTGCTTCTTTGAAGGGATGCCATCTTTGGGGTTCGTGATCACCTTAGCCAGGATAAAGGACGGAAAGCATTGCTGTTTATTCAGATTGTTCATTGTAGAGCAGGAGAACAACTGGCAGAAGGGAAACAGTTTTTCTTTCTTTCTTTCTTTCTTTCTTTCTTTCTTTCTTTCTTTCTTTCTTTCTTTCCCTCCCTCCCTCCCTCCCTCCCTCCCTCCCTCCCTCCCTCCCTCTCTCTCTCTCTCTCTCTCTCTCTCTCTCTTTCTTTCTTTCTTTCTTTCTTTCTTTCTTTCTTTCTTTCTTTCTTTCTTTCTTTCTTTCTTTTTCTGTTTATTTTTGAGAGAGTGAGAGCCAGGGAGGGGCAGAGAGTGAGAGAGGGAGATAGAGGATCCAAAGCAGGCTTTGCACTGACAGCAGAGAGCCCGATGTGGGGCTCAAACCCATGAACTGTGAGATCATGACCTGAGCCAAATTTGGATGCTTAATCAACTGAGCCACCCAGGCACCCCAGAAACAGTTTATTTCCGTAGATTGCTAGTGCATTGTGCCATTACTCCCCTCGGTGTAGTTTGTGTTAAATATACATATAATTGGGAGGTTTTTGGTTACTTCCTGTGCAGTTACATAAATACGAAGAGAATTATGGGGAGGCCCTGGAGGGCTTCTCTCGGGCTGCAGCACTGGACCCTGCATGGCCAGAGCCCCGGCAACGAGAGCAACAACTTCTGGAATTCCTGAATAGATTAACCAGTCTCCTTGAGAGCAAGGTAAAGTTGTCAAAAGGCCAAATCGTACTTTTATCCTCCTGACCCTGTGGATCAAATAAACTAAGAAAAGACTAGGCTTCAGTAGTAGTGACGCTACCTGTAGAAGTGGGTAGGTGGGAGTAGGAATAGGTTTGCAAAGAGAGCAGACTAGCTTCCAGCTGCTTATCTATTTTTCCTTTTTTGTAAATTAAAAACAATTTTTTTTAAGTTTCTAAAAAAATATTTTTTTAAGTATTTATTTTTGAGGGAGAGAGACAGAGACAGAGTGTGAACAGGGGAGAGGTGGAGAGAGAGAGAGGGAGACACAGAATCCGAAGCAGGTTCCAGGCTTTGAGCTGTCAGCGCAGCTGACTTGGGGCTTGAACCCACAAACCTGTGGGATCCTGACCTGAGCCGAAGTGGATGCTTAACTGACTGAGCCACCCAGGTGCCCCATCCTTTTTTTTTTTTTTAATTTAAGCCCAAGTTAGTTAACATATAGTGTAATAATGATTTTAGGAATAGGATTTAGTGCTTCATCACTTACATATAACAACCAGTGCTCATCCTAACAAGTGCCCTCCTTGATGCCCATCACCTACTTAGCCCATCACCCACCTCCCCGCCATCAACCTTCAGTTTGTTCTCTGTATTTAAGAGTCTCTTATGGTTTGTCTCCCTCTCTGTTTTTCTTATTCTTGGTTCCCTTCCCCTGTGTTCATCTGTTTTGTTTCTTAAAATCCATATATCAGTGAAATCATATGGTCTTTCTCTGATGGACTAATTCTGCTTAGCGTAATATACTCTAGTTCCATCTATGTTGTTGCAAATGGCAAGATTTCATTCTTTTCGGGTTTTTTTTTTTTTTTTTTTTTTTTTTTTTGCAGGGAAAGGTGAAGACCAAAAAGTTGCAGAGCATGCTGGGAAGCTTGCGCCCGGCTCATCTAGGCCCTTGTGGTGATGGGCGCTACCAGTCAGCCTCCGGGCAGAAGTTGACCCTGGAGCTCAAGCCCCTGAGTGCGCTACAACCCGGTGTGAACAGTGGTGCTGTGGTCCTAGGAAAAGTGGTATTCAGCCTCACCACAGAGGAGAAAGTCCCCTTGTGAGTTTGTTTTCCCTTTCCTCTTTTTCATTCTTTTGAATTGGTCTCACTTGGCCTTTCTTTGACATTTGAGGACATTGTTTGTGGTCACAGATTAGTGAGTTCTGCTTCCCTCTGTGACTGTCTCATGAGTGTTGAGGTGATATCTAACAGTCTCTCTGTAGATTCTGTCATCACCCATTTTTTTCTCTGAGCTTGGTGCTCTGTGGATTCCTACATCCATAGCTGAAATTGAACTGCTGTGTTTTTTAGAAGACAGAAGGAAACCTTGAAATTCTCCTGCTTCTTTGTGTTTTCATGATCATAGAAGTTAAAGGAGGAAAAATTTTCAGTCCTGTTTGGACTTAGGTATGACTAGGCAGTTCCGAAAGGTTAGCTTTGAGTTAGACTTTAAGGCCTGATGGGGATATTGTCTCAGATATTATTTAACAAATATTTATTGAGCATCTGGTATATGTGTGGTAGGGAGTGAAATGTAAAGGATCCAAGTGAAGGTGCTTACAGTCTAGTAGAGGATATGAGTTAAGAACATTCACCTAGAAAAAAAATGTTCTTAAAGGTTTAATTTTTTTAAGTTCTCTTTGCACTACAGCACAGGGCTCGAACTCACAACCCTAAGATCATGAGTTGCATGCTCTACTGACTGAGCCAGCCAGGCACCCCTTACTTAGAAGATTTTTAAGCCTTGAAAAATTAGGGTTTAGTCTGTGCCATCAGTCCTTGGTTCTTCACTCACTTCCTAATCCCTTGTTGACTGGTTTCCTTTTTCTGTTTTCTACTGGATTTGTTTTTTCTAGCCTCACCAGTGTCTGGTCCATTGGCTTCCACTATGTGTTTCCACAACACTGTCTTATCTCTCACTGTTTATTCCTTTTCATATCCTTTCTGCTTCATCCAGAAGGAAACACTTCCCATAATATGCCCATGGTGTTTTCTAGAGACATATGGGTTGAAGAGCAAGAAGATGGTTGAGAAAAGTTTTGTTAACTAGAGCAGACCCTAGAGCTAAGAGGAATGAGAAGGAAATTCAGACAAAGGTGGATTTTAGGGGGCCTTGAGAACAAATATTTTGTCACTCCTTGGTTTCTCTTTTTCTTAACTTCTAAATGTTAAGTTCCAGGAGGATTCTCTTTTCTCTCTTTACCAGGATGGCAAATAGGTGCTAACTTTTATCACTTGGCAGCAGCTGCCCAAGTTACTGTGTAGAAGGATTCTGAGGCTTTGATTGGATCCACCAAGAGAATGTTGGGCTTGATTGCAGGTTGGCTATGAATTCAGGTGTGTCAAGTGATGGCATGTGTACCAGTTCTTCACCATCTCATTATAGATCATCTCTTTTGGTGATGTCATATAAGCCCAAGGCTTTGGCTGCCTTCACCATGCTCACAGGTGGATCTCCAGCCCAGGCCTCATTTCCAAGTTTTGGATTCCTATATCCAACTGCCTCTGGGCTCCAATCAGAAATCTCTAACTCAGTAGGTTCAAAATTACTCACTTCCTCTTTCTCTCTAAACTGTTTCTCCTCCCTGCATTCCTTGTCAATCTGTGGTACCACTTCTACTCAGTCTCTTAAGACTTCTAGAAGTTGTTCTAGAATTCTCCATTCTCCTGCATTGTGGTGCTCACCACGTCCATACATTTGTTTTGGGTTTTTTGGTCCCTACCTTTCTATCTCTACTGACTTAATATAGCTCCTTATTGCTTCTCCAGACACATCTTCTGACTCCTTGTTTTCCTCCAGTGTTCCACAGTACAGAGAAATATTTCCCAGATGCAAAACTGACCATCGCCATTTCTTATCTAAAATCCCTTACTGCTGCTGTGGTACTTTTAGGATAAAGTTTGAACTCCTTAGATTGCCTTAGCATGCAAAAACCCTTCATAATTTACTCCTTGTCTGTCACTTTCCCACTTGTGCCTTTTGTTACCATCATGGGATTATTTTGTGGGTTTCAGAACAGCTATTTTTATGCCTCTGTGCCTTTACACACTGTTTCTGTGTCTGTCTGGATAATCCTTTTACTGATTCTTGATATAGATAACATTTTCCCCCCAACATTTATTATAAAAATTTTCAAACACAGCAAAATTGAAAGAATTTTACAGTGAGTATCTGTGTACCCAACCACCTGTATTCTTCTACTATTTTACTATACTTGGTGTATCACATGTCTATCTATCTGCTTATTTATCCATTGATCCATCTTATTTTGGTACATTTCAGAGTAAATTGTAGAGATCTATATACTTTCCTCTGAATACTCCAGCGTATAGACATTAACTAGAGTTTGGTGTTTTGTTTTGTTTTTTACAGTTTTCTTCTTTTTACGTAAAAATTTACATAGAATGAAGTATACAAATCTTAGTGTACATTTGCTGAGTTTTGACTAACACGTACAGCTGTGTAACCCAAACACCTGTCAAGATAGAGAACAGTAATTACCAGCACCTCGGAAAGTTTTCTCATGTTCCCTCCCAGTCAGTCCCTGTTCTCATTCCCTCAGAGGTTCTTTATTTCTACTGAGGAGTGGTTTTCCTTTTTTAACCCAGATAATTTTTCATCCTTTACAATTCAGTTTGAGGGTCTCCTCCTCAAGGAAATCTTCCCTGCCTTCTAGTTTTGAACATTTCTCCGCTGGGTTCCCACTGTCCAATCTTTGGCCTCACTGAACTCATCGCAAGGGAAAAACTATTCTGGCACCTGTCACATTTGTCCTGTAAGTGATGGTTTAACTGTCTGACTCCTGCTTGACTGTAAACTCACTCATAGCTGGATCAGTGTCTTATTGCTAAGCACAAAGCTTGACGCATAAGAGGCATTCAGGGAAAGTTTGTGGGACTGAATTAAATTGACAGTGATGGTGGTTAGAGAGTTGGAAGGTTGTGATGGCTAAATTGATAGACCAGGAATAATGTCACAGCTGCAACATTTTGAGCTGGTTCATTATTATTTGTTGAATGGACTCAGTGTGCAGATGTCTCAAGTTCTTGGTCAAGTGACAGACTGATGAGTCCTGTGCATATGCTTTAAAGATATTACATATGTAAGACAAATGAGGACTCAGATGGTAGATGATGGTACCTGTCTTAAGTTTTCTAAGTAACTAACTGAGAAAGCATTTGTTAATTTTGCTGGTATTCTAAAACCACTGTTTTTGCTCTTCTTTCCTGCCTGCTTTCCTCCCCACCCTTCCCTTAACCCGTCTTAACCTGGCAGTACATTTGGCCTGGTAGATTCAGATGGACCTTGCTGTGCAGTGATGGTGTATAATATGGTACAGAGTTGGGGAGTGCTCATTGGGGACTCCGTAGCCATTCCTGAGCCCAATCTTCGGCTTCACCGAATTCAGCACAAAGGAAAAGTGAGTGATGGCCAGGATTTTTTCCCAGTTTATAGGCTCTGAAAGTGGGACCAAGTTTATCTCTTTTAATAAATATGTAACGTAATGTATATATATATGTGTGTGTGTGTGTATGTGATATACACACATATTTCCATATATGATGTATATACTTTTTTATTTTTTATTTTTTATTTTTTCCAACGTTTATTTATTTTTGGGGACAGAGAGAGACAGAGCATGAACGGGGGAGGGGCAGAGAGAGAGGGAGACACAGAATCGGAAACAGGCTCCAGGCTCTGAGCCATCAGCCCAGAGCCCGACGCGGGGCTCGAACTCATGGACCGTGAGATCGTGACCTGGCTGAAGTTGGACGCTTAACCGACTGCGCCACCCAGGTGCCCCATATACTTTTTTTACTAAAAAGGGAACCTATTGGTAAACAAGAATTTAAAAAATGGACTGGACAGAGAAAAATACTGTATGATAACACTTATATATGGAATCTAAGAAAGCTGAACTCATGAAAACAATAGAATAGTGGTTACCAGTGGCTGGGGTTGTGGTGGGCAAATTGGGGTGATGTTTAAGGGTGCAGACTTGGAACTAGTAGGTAAATAAATCCTGGAGAGCTAATGCACAGCACAGTGATTACAGACAACAGTATGGTATTGTATACTTCAAAGTTGCTAAGAGAACAAATCTTAATTGCTCCCACAACAAAAAAACAGTGGTAACTGTATGACATGATGGGTGTTACCTAACACCATGGTGGTCATCATATTCCAATATATAAATGTATTAAATAAACATGTTTACATGTTAGATGTCAATTATTTCTATAAAAAATTTTTTTAAAAATGGACTGAAATATTATCACTCAGATACTAGTTTCTTATATATACCTACAGTCTTTTTTCATAAATATGTATATATACATATATACATTTATAAACATATTTACAATTATATATTTATATATTTATTTATATATATTATTTATAGTATATACATATATGTATGCATATGTATATATATATACACATCCATATGTATATTTTTAATGAGTGGAATATTATATGCAATGTTTGTGAACATTTCCTGCAGTTTAACATATTCTAACAGCGTTGTTTTGAATTGACACACAAAGGTGGAGATGAAGATGATGATGACAGTTAACATTTCCTTAACACCTTAACTGACTGCTAGGTGCTGGGTTAAAAGGTTTATTGCCTATACTGGCTCATGTAATAAACACAGAAATCTTCTAAGAGTAGCAGTTTCACCACTTTTTCACCATTTAGATCAGGGGTTGGCAAACTGGCCTATTGATCAAATCCGGCTTCCTGACTGTTTCGTATAGTCTGTGATATAAGAATAGTTTCTGTATTTTTATTTATCTGTTTTTTTTTATGTTTATTTATTTTTGAGAGAGTGAGAGACAGCACAAGCAGGGGAGGGGCAGAGAGAGAGGGAGACAGAATCTGAAGCAGGCTCCAGGTTCTGAGCTGTCAGCACAGAGCCCGATGTGGGTCTTGAACTCACGAACTGCAAGATCATGACCTGAGCCAAAGTCAGATGCTTAACTAACTGACGCACCCAGGCTCCCCAGTTTCTATATTTTTAAATGAAAAAATTGAAAGAAGAATAATAACTGGTGATACATGAAAATTATAGGGAATTCAAATTTCAGTGTCCAAAAAGTTAATTTGTTTGGGACCAGAGCCACACTTATTTGTTTACTCTTGTCTTTGGTTGCTTTTTGCACTATGGGGTCAGAGTTGAATACTTCTTCTGTGACAGAGACCATGTGACCCACAAAGCCTAAATTAATTATTATTTGGCCCTCTACAGAAAAAATTTACTTCTCTCAGATCTAGATTATTTTTAATTTTTCCCAATTATAAAGGCACTGTAGTAAAAAAAATTTATATCTGCCTATATCCATGATTATTTACTTAAGTGAATTTCTAAGGTAGAATTCTGGTTCCAGAGGTATGCAGAATTCTAAGACTTTTGATTCATATTGTCAAGTTATTTTTTGGAATGTTGGACTAGTTAATACCAACAGCAGATGTAATTGCTTCTTTGTAGTTTTCTTTTCAAGTCTGGGTAGAAACCTTTGAAAAATTAAATGCTGATTTTACATGAAAAAATACAGCATCAGTATTGTTGTGCTTTGGTTTCTTGATTATTGGTGAGGTTGGACATTTTATCAAGTTTATTGGCTGTTTATATTCCTTTTATAAATTGGTATTTTTTTGTCATTGCCCATATTCCTGTTAGGATATTTAAAAAATTGACTTATGAGAACTGTTTAATTCACGTCTTCACTTTGACTTAAAAGCACCTCCTTCACAACTCCCAGTGGGACAATAGTTTTTGGATGAAGATGTTTTAACAACATGTTTTATGGTCTAAAGTACATTTGAACTGGTAAAGTGGGCTGTCTTTTCTGTTACTATTGGAATGTCTAAACAACTCATTCGTTTCTTCCCCCTGATAGGGAGGAAGAAGGGAGAATTAACTTGAATTTATCTTTGGCAAGTTAATTTAGGGCCTTACAAACACTGGGACTAAGAGTTGCTCAGGCTTCTCCCTGGTGGCTGTGTGCGTCTGGTTTTCATTGTCAAAAGACACTGGGACGGGCAGATTCTGTGAAGGCTGGTGGCACCCTCTAGTTAGGCAGCAGCGGCACCTGTCATTTTTCAGAGATTTGCCCCATTCTTGTGGTGAAACTACTGGCATCTTACCTACCCCAGACTGTCCTTCTGAAGATTGAAAACTTGGGGAAAATTATATCCCCTTTGTTAGGGGATATATAAAAATAAACTCAGCTTTATTTATTTGACGTGAGACGAAGGGAAGGAGCGTATACACTGAGGGGATAGGAAGAGGGAGAAAGTCACAGATGTGTATCCCTGTGCTTCCACCTTAGGATCTGTAATGAACCTCTGTCTGTCTGTCTTTTCTAGGACTATTCCTTTTGCAGTATTCGTGTGGAGACACCCCTCCTGCTGGTGGTGAACGGGAAGCCCCAGGGCTCCAGCAGTCAGGCCGCTGCCACAGTGGCATCACGGCCACAGTGCGAATGACCGTCCTTGACTTGCATGCTGAAGAAGGAGCGGAGGCGAGAGGATAAGCTCAAGACCGTCAGCAGCTGGGCCAGCTCCACCCAGTGACTCAGCCAGGAAGGGGGGATGTTGTAGATGATGACTTTCCCTTCCCCTGCCCTGTAGGACGCTTTGTGTCTCGTCTTTCTCTCCTGTTCACATGTTCAGGTTCTCTGTGGCCACACACTTCCCTGGTGTAATCTCTCCTGCCTCTTTCATCGCTCTTCTGTGTTTTAGGCAAAGAGCATGGAATTGGTAGAAGTGTTGGCATCTTGCCATGGGACAGAGTCCCCACGGTTTTCGTTCTTGCCTCCTTCCTGAGCCTCATGTGTATATATCATTGCAGTATTTATTGCTAAGGGAGGGGGCTTGATTTTTTAATGGCTTGTTTTTTTTGCAACTTTTATTTTATTTTTAAACATTAGGTCCTTCCCCTTCTTTGGGGCTGGAACAGAATTAAATTTGTTTGGAGAAAAAATACTGTATAGTTTGGCTTCATTCTCTTCAAGCTTAGATTTTGGTTTTAGGATCACTTCAATCCATTATTGTAATCCCCCCCCCCCACCTTTTTTTTCTTTACACTAAATAGTTTATTTCTCTTCCAGTTAAAAGATTTCTGGCAACAGGTATCCCAAGGCAGGAATGGCAACTCCACGAAAAGTCACTGGGAAGCAGCTTCCAACCATTTTCCCATTCTGTCATCCTTGGGGGTGGCCCTTGTGGTGCAAGATGGCAGCAATATTATTCGAATAGTGTTATTAGGCTAAAAGACCAGAGAGTGCCAGGTACTCAGTTTCTTTAGATTCTAGTGATACATTTTGTAATAGTTTCTCTTAATACCCTTGAGGAAAAATGGGAAAATGTGAAGGAGGATTAATAGCCAACTGATGGCTGTAACCAGAGAGTACATTAATGGATACAGATAAATTTGGAAGACTTCTGGCTCAGGTCTTTGTACTTGTCCGGTCCTTTTGAACTTCATCAGTGACTTGAATATCATTGGTGGCTCATTCATTCTATGAAGAATCTAAAGCATAGAGGAATCCTCAGAGAATGGGTAATAAAATCAGCATCTATCTATCTAAGAATGTTATAAGGGCTGAATCTAAGATAAAAGTTTGAAGTCCATTCTTTTGGTCTCAAAAGGCCAACTTTCCAGGTGTATCTTTAGCATTATGTATGAAAAATTATCGAGAATTTTTTTAAAGTATATTTTTGTTTTGAGAGAGCGCATTTCTGTGCGTGTACGAGTAGTGGTGGGGGTGGGCTGAAGGGGAGTCGGGGAGGGGCAGAAAGAGAGAGAGACGGAGGGAGAATCCCAAGCAGGTTTTGTGCTGTCAGCATGAAACCCAACATGGGTCTCAAACCCATGAACTGTGAGATTATGACCTCAGCCAAAATCAAGAGCCGAACACCTAGTGGACTGAACCACCCAGCTGCTCCAAAATTGCTGAGAATTTTAGTAGATAAAGTTAGTATGAGTAATCAGTATGATACAGTTGCAAAAACACTTTTTTGGCTGTACCAATGAATCTGTAGCAGCCAGGGAGAAGAGGTCTTGATACAGTGTCTGTCATACCACATGTGGAGCTTTGTGTTCAGTTCTGGGTATTGATTTTGAGACCTATAGTCATGGAAGAGCAATCAGGAACTTGAAAGGGTGTAAAATATCTTGAGAAGTGGTTGAGGGCAACTGGGGAGAAAGTGGGGCTGGTGCAATGTGTGTGCATTAGAGTCAGTAGACAGATGAGACCAGGTAACTATTTTCCTTTTACTCAAGTCCTGAGTATGGTTTGACATACTTTGTGTAGGGCCAGGCAGTAGAAAAATGGCCAGTAGGTGGTAGAGTGAAGCAGAAAAGATTCTATGATGAAATACATGAACAAGTGAATATGCAAAACATGTATGTACAGTTTAAAGAGTGATTAGAATATCTGAAAATGTCCACCTGGCTTCAAAACTAGAACATTAATTTGTATCTTAGAAGCCCTTGTGTTCTCTCTATGATCTCATTTGTTTTCACAGTTATATAATCTCACTGATTACACCATAATGTAGTTATTCTGTTAAAGGATGTTTGGGTTTGTTTGTATCAAGGAAGTACATTATTAATATCCTGCATGTGTCCTGATAAGTAAGTGCAAGAGTTTCTTTTAAAAAAATTTTTTTTATGTTTTTATTTTATTTTGAACGAGAGACAGAGTGCGAGTGGGGGAGGGGCAGGGAGGGAAGTCTCTGAGCTGTCGGCACAGAGCTTGACATGGGGCTCCAACTCACGAACTGTGAGATCATGACTTGAGCCAAAGTCAGATGGAGGTTTAACTGACAGCCACCCAGGCACCCCAAGAGTTTCTTTTATAGCAATGATTCTCAGAAGAGTGGTTCCCCAAGACCAACAGCATCAAGACCACCTGGAACTTCTTTTAATGCAAAGTCTTAAGCCCCATTCCATGTATTAGAAACTCAGGGAAGAGTCCAGTAATCTGTGTTTAACAAACCATCTCTGGGATTCTGATGCACACTAATGTGTGAGAAGCACTGTTCAGAGTATTAGCATGAGGGCAGAATTGCTGGGTCTCAGAATATACACATGCTCAACTTTTTTGAGAAATACCAAACATTTCCAAAGTGGCCGTTCCAATTTATGTCTCTACAGTCAGTGGATGAGTCTTCCTAATGCTCCTTACTCTCTTCTATATTTGGTATTTGTCTTATTTTTTAGGGACCACAGATTTGGGAGGTTTGAAGGATATCCCTCGTGGCCTTAACTTGCGTTTCTCTCACTACAAATGGGTTTGAACATATTTTCGTGTATTTATGAGCTACTAATATTTCTCACAGTGAAAGGACTATTGTGTCTTTGACCACTTCTTTACTGGGTTTCAAATTTATTTGTAGGACTTCATACTAATCTTTTGTCATTTTATGTGCTGCAAACATCATCTAATGGTTGCTTTTGTTTTGTAATCTCCGTACTGGATCTTCTGTTGAACAGATCTTAATTTCAGTGTTACTGAATTTAGCAGTCTTTTATGGTCAGTGCTGTTTGTGTTTTAAGAAGTCCTTTCCTGTCCTGAAGTCATAAAGATATTTTTTTTAAATTTTTTTTTCAACGTTTATTTATTTTTGGGACAGAGAGAGACAGAGCATGAACGGGGGAGGGTCAGAGAGAGAGGGAGACACAGAATCGGAAACAGGCTCCAGGCTCTGAGCCATCAGCCCAGAGCCCTACGCAGGGCTCGAACTCCCGGACCGCGAGATCGTGACCTGGCTGAAGTCCGACGCTTAACCGACTGCGCCACCCAGGCGCCACCCAGGCGCCCCCTGAAGTCATAAAGATATTTCCCCTCTGTTGTTTTATGCTTTCATCTTTTTCTTTCATCATGACATTTCTTTATGTTGTGGTGTAGGTATATACTTTTTTTTCTTAATGAATAATTAATTGGCCCAGCGTCTTTTATTAAGGAATCTATCTTTTAACCACTGATCTTTAAAGCCCTATCTGTCTTAAACCAAGTATGTATGTGTGTGTGTCTGTGTGTGTGTGTGTGTCTGTGTGTATGTATATATATATATATTCATGATATTACATATATATGTAATATGTGTATTATATATATTTTTTTGTTTTATTTGTTTCTGAGGTCTCTATTCTGATATTTTCTGATCTACTTGTTTATTTCTATGCCCATGTTACATCATCTTATAGCTTTATAAGAAGTCAGTATCTGATCAGAGAAGCTCCTTAATGTTGCTCTGAGCAAGCAGCCCATTTACATTTTAGAATTAGCTTGTAAATTTTCACAAAAAACTCCTCTAGGATTTTGATTGGGATTGCATTCCATTTATAGATCGATTTAGGAAGACTAGACATCTTTATATACTTTGAATCTGCTTATCCATAATTTTCTTGATTTATTTAAGACTTCTTCAGTGTCTTTCAATATAATTATATACTTTTTCCAGAAAAGTCTTATATATATCTTTTATTAAATTTATTCCTTATTAAAAAAAAAAAGAAAAAAGAAATTTCTATATATTAAAAAAAAAAGAAAAAAGAAATTTCTATATATTAAAAAAAAAATTTATTCCTAGGCACTTCATAGTTTTCAATGCTACTGTAAATAGTGTAATTTTAAAAATTACTTTTGCTATGTCTGGGAATAGAAGAAATATAATTGGCTGTTCTATATATTTTTGTAGCTGTGACCTTTTTAGAGTCTCACATCCTAATAATCTCTCATGCTTCTGTTGGGTTTTCTGTGTACAAATATTAACTGTTTTATCTCTTCCTTTCCAATCCTTTTACCTTTTCTGCACCAGTTAGGACCTCTAGAATGCTGACTACAAGTGATGATTGCAAGCATCTTTGTCTTATTCTGATACTCGAAGGTAATATTTTGGGGCACCGCGTGGCTCAGCTGGTTGATTAAAGTTCATTAAAGTTGATTACAGTTGGTGGATTAAAGGATTAAAGGAGATGAAAGGAGAAAAATTATTTGCCACCTCAATAAATACAGAAGAAGCATTGAATAAAGTATAACACCTTTTCATGATAAACACTCAATACAAGTGTGGAATCTAAGGGCAGGTGTATGTAAAAATCACATAATAAACAGTTTATTAATCTATTCTAATCTGGTTTTGATATGAGTTATGCTAGCCTCATACAATGAGTAAAGAGTGTTTCTTCTACATTATTATCTGAAGTTTTTTTATATCAGTTTATCTTTTTCTTGGTAAAACTTGCTTATAAAGTTATCAGCATCTGGCTTTTGTTGTTGTTTCAAGTGTTTATTTAAATTTTAGTTAACATAGGGGGTGCCTGCATGACTCAGTCAGTTGAGCGTCCAACTTCGGCTCAAGTCATGATTTTGCCGTTTGTGAGTTTGAGCCCTGTGTGGGACTCTGTGTGGACAGGTCAGAGCCTGGAGCCTGCTTCAGATTCTGTGTCTCCCTCTCTCTTTCTGCCCCTCCCCCGTTCATCTCTCAGACATAAATATACATTAAAAATTTTTTAAAAATTCTGGTTAACGTATAGTGTAATATTGGTTTCAGGAGAATTTAGTGATTCATCACTGGCATGCTATATATGTTGCTCATCTCAAGTGCCCGCCTTAATTCCCATCACCCATTTAGCTCATCCACCACCCAACTTCCCTCCCTTAATTTGTTCTCTATAGTTAAGAATCTCTTATGGTTTGCCTCCCTCTTTTATTTTTCCCCTTTCTTCCCCTATATTCATCTGTTTTGTTTCTTAAATTCCACATATGAGTGAAATCATATGGTATTTGCCTTTCTCTGACTGCATTATTCCACTTAGCATAATAGTCTAGGTCCATCCATGTTGTTGCAAATGTCAAGATTGCATTATTTTTTATGGCCAAATAATACATACATATGAACATACATATAAATGCATACATATATATACATACACATATATTCATATGTATGTATATGCACACATACACCACATCTTTATCCATTCATCAGTAGATAGACATTTGGGCTCTCTCCATAGTTTGGCTATTGTTGATAATGCTGCTATAAATATCAGGGTACATGTGCCCCTTCAAATCAGTATTCTTGTATCCTTTGGGTCAATACCTAGTACTGCAATTGTGGGATTGTAGGGATAGTTTTATTTTTAACTTTTTGAGGACCCTCCATAGTGTTTCCAGAGTGGCTGCACCAGTTTGCATTGCCACCAGTAGTGTAAGAGGGTTCCTCTTTCTTTGCATCCTCACCAACATCTGTTGTTTCCTATGTTGTTAATTTTAGCCATTCTGACAGGTTTGAGGTGGTAACTCATTGTAGTTTTTGATTTGCATTTCCCTGATGATGAGTGATGTTGAACATTTTTTCATATGTCTGCTGGCCATTTGTATCACTTCTTTGGAAGAATGTCTATTCATGTCTTCTAGCACCTGACATTTTTTAGTGATTAAAAAAATATTTTAAAGATTAACTACTGATTTGAATTATTTTAAGTTTTTATTCTTTTGATTCAATTTTGGTATTTTATATTTTTAAGTAATTTATCCATTTTATTTAAGTTTTCAAATTTACTAAATTATTTATAATATGTCCTTATTTATTACTTGTGGTATCAGAATTTTTGTTCCTTTTGTGTACTGATAGTTTTTATTTGTATCTTGTGTCTTTTCTTTTGGCAGTTTGTTTCCTGTAAGTCTTCAAAGAACTTGATGTTGTTTACCCTCATGTTTTGAAATTTTTTCCATTTTATTAATTTTTATTTGTATCTTTTTTGTGTGTCTTTGAGAGAGAAGGTGCAAGTGAGCAAGGGGCAGAGAGAGAGAAACGCAGAGAGAGGGAGAGAAGTGGGGCTCACCTGAGCCGGGGCTTGAGCTCCACCCATGTGGAACTTGAACTCACAAACCATGAGATCATGACCTGAGCCAAAGTCAGATGCTTAACAACTGAGCCATCCAGGCGCCCCTATTTGTATCTTTATAATATTGTTTTCCCCGCTTCTCAACTGCTATAAGAATGGCTATTCATACTTGGGATGTAATTTTTTTTGTTCATTTTTATTTTTTAAAAATTTATTTATTGTTTAACTTACATCCAAGTTAGTTAGCATATAGCACAATAAGGATTTCAGGAGTGGATTCTTAATGCCCCTTACCCATTTAGCCCATCCTCCCTCCCACAACCCCTCCAGTAACCCTCTGTTTGTTCTCCATATTTAAGAGTCTTTTGTGTTTTGTCCCCCTCCCTGTTTGTATATTATTTTTGCTTCCCTTTCCTTATGTTCATCTGTTTTGTATCTTAAAGTCCTCATACGAGTGAAGTCATATGATATTTGTCCTTCTCTGACTAGTTTCGCTTAGCATAATACCCTCCAGTTCCATCCACATAGGTGCAATTGGAAAGATTTCATTCTTTTTGATTGCCAAGTAATACTCCATTGTATATGTATACCACATCTTCTTTATCCATTCATCCATCAGTGGACATTTGGGCTCTTTCCATACATTGACTATTGTCGACAGCACTGCTATAAACGTTGGGGTGCATGTGCCCTTTTGAAACAGCACACCTGTATCCCTTAGATAAATACCTAGTAGTGCAATTGGTAGGTCATAGCGTAGTTCTACTTTTAACTTTTTGAGGAACCTCCATACTGTTTTCCAGAGTGGCTGAACCAGTTTGCATTCCTACCAGCAATGCAAAAGAGATCCTCTTTCTCTGCATCCTCGCCAACATCTGTTGTTGCCTGAGTTGTTAATGTTAGCTATTCTGACAGGTGTGAGGTGGTATCTCAATGTGGTTTTGATTTGTACTTTCCTGATGATGAGTGATGTTGAGCATTTTTTCATGTGTCTGTTTGCCATCTGGATATCTTCTCTGGAGAAGTGTCTGTTCATGTATTTTGCTCATTTCTTCATCAGATTATTCACTTCTTGGGTGTTGAGTTTGATAAGTTCTTTATAGATTTTGAATACTAATCCCTTATCTGATATGTCGTTTGCAAATATCTTTTCCCATTCTGTCGATTGCCTTTTAGTTTTGCTGATTGTTTCCTTTGCTGTGAAGCCTTTTATTTTGATGAGGTCCTGATAGTTCATTTTTACTTTTGTTTCCTTTGCCTCCACAGACATGTTGAGTAAGAAGTTGCTGCGGCCAGGGTCAAAGAGGTTTTTTCCTGCTTTCTCCTTGAGGATTTTGATGGCTTCCTGTCTCACGTTTAGGTCTTTCATACATTTTGAGTTTATTTTTGTGTATGGTATAAGAAAGTGGTCCAGGTTCATTTTCCCAGCACCATTTGCTGAAGAGATTGTCTTTATTCCATTGGATGTTCTTTCTTGCATTGTCAAAGATGAGTTGGCAATGCATTTATGGGTCCATTTCTGAGTTCTTTATTTTGTTCCATTGATCTATGTGTCTGTTTTTGTGCCAGTATCATACTGTCTTGATGATTACAGCTTTGTAATACATCCTTTTTTTTTAACATATGAAATTTATTGTCAAATTGGTTTCCATACAACACCCAATGCTCATCCCAAAAGATGCCCTCTTCAATATCCATCACCTACCCTCCCCTCCCTCCCACCCCCCATCAACCCTCAGTTTGTTCTCAGTTTTTAAGAGTCTCTTATGCTTTGGCTCTCTCCCACTCTAACCTCTTTTTTTTTTCCTTCCCCTCCCCCATGGGTTTCTGTTAAGTTTCTCAGGATCCACATAAGAATGAAAACATATGGTATCTGTCTTTCTCTGTATGGCTTATTTCACTTAGCATCACACTCTCCAATTCCATCCATGTTGCTACAAAGGGCCATATTTCATTCTTTCTCATTGCCACGTAGTACTCCATTGTGTATATGAACCACAATTTCTTTATCCATTCATCAGTTGATGGACATTTAGGCTCTTTCCATAATTTGGTGATTGTTGAGAGTGCTGCTATAAACATTGGGGTACAAGTGGCCCTATGCCTCAGTACTCCTGTATCCCTTGGGTAAATTTCCAGCAGTGCTATTGCTGGGTCATAGGGTAGGTCTATTTTTAATTTTTGGAGGAATCTCCATACTGTTTTCCAGAGTGGCTGCACCAATTTGCATTCCCACCAACAGTGCAAGAGGGTTCCAGTTTCTCCACATCCTCTCCAGCATCTATGGTCCCCTGATTTGTTCATTTTGGCCACTCTGACTGGTGTGAGGTGATATCTCAGTGTGGTTTTGATTTGTATTTCCCTGATGAGGAGCGATGTTGAGCATCTTTTCTGTGCCTGTTGGCCATCTGGATGTCTTCTTTAGAGAAGTGTCTATTCATGTTTTCTGCCCATTTCTTCACTGGATTATTTGTTTTTCGGGTGTGGAGTTTGGTGAGCTCTTTATAGATTTTGGATACTAGCCCTTTGTCCGATATGTCATTTGCAAATATCTTTTCCCATTCCGTTGGTTGCCTTTTAGTTTTGTTGGTTGTTTCCTTTGCTGTGCAGAAGCTTTTTATCTTCATGAGGTTCCAATAGTTCATTTTTGCTTTTAATTCCCTTGCCTTTGCGGATGTGTCAAGTAAGAAATTGCTGCAGCTGAGGTCAGAGAGGTCTTTTCCCGCTTTCTCCTCTAAGGTTTTGATGGTTTCCTGTCTCACATTCAGGTCCTTTATCCATTTTGTTTATTTTTGTGAATGGTGTGAGAAAGTGGTCTAGTTTCATTCTTCTACATGTTGCTGTCCAGTTCTCCCAGCACCATTTGTTAAAGAGACTGTCTTGTTTCCATTGGATGTTCTTTCCTGCTTTGTCAAAGATGAGTTGGCCATACTTTTGTGGGTTTAGTTCTGGGGTTTCTATTCTCTTCCATTGGTCTATGTGTCTGTTTTTGTGCCAATACCATGCTGTCTTGATGATTACAACTTTGAGGTAGAGGCTAAAGTCTGGGATTGTGATGCCTCCTGCTTTGGTCTACTTCAAAATTACTTGGGCTATTCAGGGCCTTTTGTGGTTCCATACAAATTTTAGGATTGCTTGTTCTAGTTTTGAGAAGAATGCTGGTGCAATTTTGATTGGGATTGCATTGAATGTGTAGATAGCTTTGGGTAGTATTGATATTTTGACAATATTTATTCTTCCAACCCATGAGCATGGAATGTTTTTCCATTTCTTTATATCTTCTTCAATTTCCTTCATAAGCTTTCTATAGTTTTCAGCATACAGATCTTTTACATCTTTGGTTAGATTTATTACTAAGTATTTTATGCTTCTTGCTGCAATTGTGAATGGGATCAGTTTCTTTATTTGTCTTTCTGTTGCTTCATTATTAGTGTGTAAGAATGCAATTTCTGATTTCTGTACATTGATTTTGTATCCTGCAACTTTGCTGAATTCATGTATCTGTTCTAGCAGACTTTTGGTGGAGTCTATCGGCTTTTCCATGTATAATATCATGTCATCTGCAAAAAGTGAAAGCTTGACTTCATCTTTGCCAATTTTGATGCCTTTTATTTCCTTTTATTGTCTGATTGCTGATGCTGGCACTTCCAACACTATGTTAAACAACAGTGGTGAGAGTGGTGATCCCTGTCGTGTTCCTGATCTCAGGGGGAAAGCTCTCAGTTTTCCCCATTGAGGATGATATTAGCCGTGGGCTTTTCATAAATGGCTTTTATGATGTTTAAGTATGTTCCTTTCAGCCCAACTGTCTCGAGGGTTTTTATTAAAAAGGTTGCTGAATTTTGTCAAATGCTTTTTCTGCATCGATTGACAGGATCATATGGTTCTTATCTTTTCTTTTATTAATGTGATGTATCACGTTGATTGATTTGCGAATGTTGAACCAGCCCTGGAGGCCAGGAATGAATCCCACTTGATCATGGTGAATAATTCTTTTTATATGCTGTTGAATTCGATTTGCTAGTATCTTATTGAGAATTTTTGCATCCATATTCATCAGGGATATTGGCCTGTAGTTCTCTTTTTTTACTGGATCTCTGTCTGGTTTAGGAATCAAAGTATACTGGCTTTATAGAATGAATCTGGAAGTTTTCCTTCCCTTTCTATTTTTTGGAATAGCTTGAGAAGGATAGGTATTATCTCTGCTTTAAATGTCTGGTAGAATTCCCCAGGGAAGCCATCTGGTCCTGGACTCTTATTTGTTGGGCGATTTTTGATAACTGATTCAATTTCTTCTCTGGTTATGGATCTGTTCGAGCTTTCTATTTCTTCCTGTTTGAGTTTTGGAAGTGTGTGGATGTTTAGGAATTTGTCCATTTCTTCCAGGTTGTCCAGTTGGTTGGCACATAATTTTTCATAGTATTCCCTGATAATTGCTTGTATTTCTGAGGGATTGGTTGTAAGAATTCCATTTTCATTCATGATTTTATCTATTTGGGTCATCTCCCTTTTCTTTTTGAGAAGCCTGGCTAGAGGTTTATCAATTTTGTTTATTTTTTCAAAAAACCAACTCTTGGTTTCGTTGATCTGCTCTACAGTTTTTTTAGATTCTATATTATTGCTGCTCTGATCTTTATTATTTCTCTTCTTCTGCTGTGTTTGGGGTGTCTTTGATGCTCTGCTTCTATTTCCTTTAGGTGTACTGTTAGATTTTGTATTTTGTATTTTTCTTGTTTCTTGAGATAGGCCTGGATTGCAATGTATTTTCCTCTTAGGACTGCCTTTGCTGCATCTCAAAGCACTGCTGTATTTTCATTTTCGTTTGTTTCCATATATTTTTAAATTTTTTCTCTAATTGCTTGGTTGACCCATTCATTCGTTAGTAGGGTGTTCTTTAACCTCCATGCTTTTGGAGGTTTTCCAGACTTGTTCTGTGGTTGATTTCAAACTTCATAGTATTGTGGTCTGAAAGTATGCATGGTATGATCTCAATTCTTGTATACTTATGAAGGGCTGTTTTGTGACCCAATATGTGATCTATCTTGGAGAATGTTCCATGTGCACTCGAGAAGAAAGTATATTCTGTTGCTGTGGGATGCAGAGTTGTAAATATATCTGTCAAGTCCATCTGATCCAATGTATCATTCAGGACCCTTGTTTCTTTATTGACCATGTGTCTAGATGATCTATCCATTGTTGTAAGTGGGGTATTAAAGTCCCCTGCAGTTACCACATTCTTGTCAATAAGGTTGCTTATGTTTGTGAGTAATTGTTTTATATATTTGGGAGCTCCCATATTCGGTGCTTAGACATTTATAATTGTTAGTTCTTGATGGATAGACCCTGTAATTATTATATAATGCCCTTCTTCATCTCTTGTTACAGCCTTTAATTTAAAGTCTAGTTTGTCTGATATAAGTATGGCTACTCCAGCTTTCTTTTGACTTCCAGTATCATGATAAATAGTTCTCCATCTCCTCACTTTCAATCTGAAAGTGTCCTCAGGTCTAAAATGAGTCTCTCGTAGACAGAAAATAGATGGGTCTTGTTTTTTTAATCCATTCTGATACCCTATGTCTTTTGGTTGGCATATTTAATCCATTTATATTCAGTGTTATTATAGAAAGATATGAGTTTAGGGTCATTGTGATGTCCGTAGGTTTCATGCTTATAGCGATGTCTCTGGTACTTTGTCTCACCGGATCCCCCTTAGGATCTCTTGTAGGGCTGGTTTAGTGGTGATGAATTCCTTCAGTTTTTGTTTGTTTGGGAAGACCTTTATCTCTCCTTCTATTCTAAATGACAGATTTGCTGGGTAGAGGATTCTCGGCGGCATGTTTTTTCTGTCATCACATTGAAGATTTCCTGGCATTCCTTTCTGGCCTGAGAAATTTCAGTAGAGAGATCGGTCACGAATCTTATAGGTCTCCCTTTATATGTTAGGGCACGTTTATCCCTAGCTGCTTTCAGAATTTTCTCTTTATCCTTGTATTTTGCCAGTTTCACTATGATATTTCATGCAGAAGATCAATTCAAGTTAGGTCTGAAGGGAGTTCTGTGTGCCTCTTTGATTTCTTTTTTTTTTTTTTTCAGGATTTTTATTTTTATTTTTTTTCAATATATGAAATTTATTGTCAAATTGGTTTCCATACAACACCCAGTGCTCATCCCAAAAGGTGCCCTCCTCAATACCCATCACCCACCCTCCCCTCCCTCCCACCCCTGCCTCTTGGATTTCAATGCCTGTTTCCTTCCCCAGATCAGGGAAGTTCTCAGCTATTATTTCTTCAAGTACACCTTCAGCAACTTTCCCTCTCTCTTCCTCCTCTGGAATACCAATTATGTGTAGATTGTTTCTCTTTATCCATCACTTAGTTCTCTAATTTTCCCCTCATACTCCTGGATTTTTTTATCTCTCTTTTTCTCAGCTTCTTCTTTTTCCATAATTTTATCTTCTAGTTCACCTATTCTCTCCTCCACCTCTTCAATCCGAGCTGTGGTCGTCTCCATTTTATTTTGCAACTCATTAATAGCATTTTTTAGCTCCTCCTGGCTGTTCCTTAGTCCCTTGATCTCTGTAGCAATACATTCTCTGCTGTCCTTTATACTGTTTTCAAGCCCAGCAATTAATTTTATGACTATTATTCTAAATTCACTTTCTGTTATATTGTTTAAATTGTTTTTGATCAGTTTGTTAGCTGTCATTATTTCCTGGAGGTTTTTTTGAGGGGAATTCTTCCATTTCGCCATTTTGGATAGTCCCTGGAGTGGTGCGGAACTGCGGGGCACTTCCCCTGTGCTGTCTTGAATAACTTGGGTTGGTGGGCAGGGTCGGAGTCAGACCTGATGTCTGCCCCCAGCCCACCGCTGGGGCCACAGTCAGACTGGTGTGTACCTTCTCTTCCCCTCTTCTAGGGGTGGGATTCACTGTGGGGTGGCATGGCCTGTCTGGGCTACTTGCACACTGCCAGGCTTGTGGTGCTGGGGATCTGGCGTATTAGCTGGGGTGGATCCGCAAGGGGCACCGGGATGGGAGGGGCAGGCTCAGATCGTTTTTCCTTCAGAGACCCGCTTCGCGAGGGGCCCTGCAGCACCAGGAGGGAGTCAGACCCACCGGAGGGATGGATCCGCAGAAGCAAAGGGTTGGTTGTTTGCGCGGTGCAAGCAAGTTCCTGGACAGGAACTGGTTCCCTTTGGGATTTTGGCTGGGGGATGGGCGAGGGAGATGGCACTGGCGAGCGCTTTTGTTCCCCAACAAGCTGCGCTCTGTAGTCCGGGGCTCAACAACTCTCCCTCCCATTGTCCTCCAGCCCGCCCGCTTTCCGAGCAGAGCTGTTAACTTGTAACCTTCCAGATGTTAAGTCCTGCTTACTGTCAGAACACACTCCATCCGGCCCCTCTGCTTTTGCAAGCCTGACTCGGGGGCTCTGCTTTGCCAGTGGGCTGCCCCTCTGTCCCGGCTCCCTCCCGCCATTCCATGTAGTGCACTGCCTCTCCGCCCTTCCTACCCTCCTCTTTGGGCCTCTCGTCTATGCTTGGCTCTGTAGAATCCGTTCTGCTAGTCTTCTTGTGGTTTTCTGGGTTATTTAGGCAGGTGTGGGTGGAATCTAAGTGATCCACAGGACACGGTGAGCCCAGCGTCCTCCTACACCGCCATCTTCCCCAACTCTCCTGTAATACATCGTAAAGTCTGGAACTGTGATGCCTCCAGCTTTGGTTTCCTTTTTCAAGACTGCTTTAGCTATTCGGGGTCTTTTCTGGTTCAATACAAATTTTAGGATTATTTGTTCTAGCTCTGTGGAGAATGCTGGTGTTATTTTGATAAGGATTGCATTGAATACGTAGATTGCTTTGGGTAGTATCGACATTTTAACAATATTTGTTCTTCCAATCCAGGAACATGGAATATTTTCCCATTTCTTTTTGTCTTCTTTAATTTCTTTCATAAGCTTTTTATAGTTTTCAGTGTATAGATTTTTTTCACCTCTTTGGTTATGTTTGTTCTTAGGTATTTTATGATTCTTGGTGCAATTGTAAATGGGATTGATTCCTTGGTTTCTCTTTCTGTTGCTTCATTGTTGGTGTATAGGAATGCAACCAATTTCTGTGCCATGATTTTATATCCTGCAACTTTGCTGAATTCATGGATCACCTCTACCAGAGTTTTGGTGGAATCTTTTCGGTTTTCCATGTAGTGTATTATGTCATTTTGGAAGAAAGTTTGACTTCCTCCTGGCCAATTTGTATGTCTTTTATTCCTTTTTGTTGTCGACTGCTGAGGTTAAGACTTCCAATACTATATTGAATAACAGTGGTGAGAGTGTACATCCCTGTCGTGTTCCTGACCTTAGGGGAAAAGCTCTCAGTTTTTCCCTATTGAGGATGATATTAGCTTTGGGTCTTTCATATATGGCTTTTATGATCTTGAGGTATGATCCTTCTGTCCCTACTTCCTTGAGGGTTTATCAAGAGAGGATGCTGTATTTTGTCAAATGGTTTCTCTGAATCTATTGAGCGGATCATGTGGTTCTTGTCCTTTCTTTTATTGATGTGATGTATCACATTGATTGTTTTGCGGATATTGAACCAGCCCTACATCCCGGGTATAAATCGCACTTGGTTGTGGTGAATCATTCTTTTAATGTAATGTTGGATCCAGTTGGCTAGGATCTTATTGAGGATTTTTGCATCCATGTTCATCAGGGAAATTGGTCTGTAGTTCTCCTTTTTAGTGGAGTCTTTGTCTGATTTGGAATCAGGGTAATGCTGGCTTCATAGAAAGAGTTTAGAAGTTTTTCTTCCATTTCTATTTTTTTGGAACAGCTTCAAAAAAATAGGTGTTAACTCTTCTTTAAATGTTTGGTAGAATTCCCTTGGAAAGCCATCTGGCCCTGGACTCTTGTTTTTTGGGGAGATTTTTGATTACTAATTAGATTTCTTTACTGGTTATGGGTCTGTTCAAATTTTCTATTTCTTCCTTTTTCAGGTTTGGTAGTTTATATGTTTCTAGGAATTTTTCTATTTCTCCAGATTGCCCATTTTATTGGCGTATAATTGCTCATAATATTCTCTTTGTTGTTTGTATTTCTGCAGTGTTGGTTGTGATCTGTACTGTTTCATTCATGTGTTTACTTATTTGCATCCGTTTCTTTTTCTTTTTGATCAAACTGGCTGGGGGTTTATCAATTTTTTAATTCTTTCAAAGAACCAGCTTCTGGTTTGATTGTTCTGTTTTTTTTGTTTTGTTTTGTTTTTTTTTTTTTTTTTTTTGGTTTAGATAGCATTGATTTCTGCTCTAATCTTTATTATTTCCTGTCTTCTGCTGGTTTTGGGCTTTATTTGCTGTTCCTTTTTCAGCTTTTTAAGGTGTAAGGTTATGTTGTGTATCTGAGACCTTTCTGCTTTCTTTAGAAAGGCCTGGATTGCTATATATTTCCCTCTCATGACTGCCTTTGCAGTGTCCCAGAGGTTTTGGGGTGTAGTGTTATCATTTTCATTGGCTTCCATGTACTTTTTAATTTCCTCCTAACTTCTTAGTTATCCCATTAATTCTTTAGTAGGATGTTATTTAGTCTCCAAGTATTTGTTATCTTTTCAATTTTTTTCTTGTGGTTGATTTCGAGTTTCATGGTGTTGTGGTCTGACAATATGTATGGTGTGATCTCAATATTTTTCTACTTGTTGAGAACTGATTTGTGTCCCAGTATGTGATCTCTTTCGGAGAATGTTCATGTGCACTTGAGAAGAATGTGTATTCTGCTGCTCTAGTATGAAATGTTCTGAATGTATCTGTTAAGTCCATCTGGTCCAGTGTGTCATTCAAAGCCGTTGTTTCTTTGTTGATTTTCTGCTTAGAGCTGTCCATTGTTGTAAGTGGGGTGTTGAAGTCCTCTACTGTATTGGTATTATTATCAATGAGTTTCTTTTTTTTATGGTTTTATTTTTGAGAGGGAGAGAGAGACAGAGTGTGAGTGGGGGAAGGGCAGAGAGGGAGGGAGACACAGAATTTAAGCAGGCTCCAGGCTCTGAGCTGTGAGCGCAGAGCCCCATGTAGGGCTTGAACTCACAGACCATGAGATCGTGACCTGAGCTGAAGTTGGACATTTAACTGACTGAGCCACCCGGGTGCCCCTGACTTTCTTTGTTGGTGATTAATGATTTATATATTTGGGTACTTCCACGTTTGGAGCATAAATGTTTACAATTGTTAGGTCTTAGTGGTAGATAGACCCCTTAATTATGATATGATGCCCTTCTTCATCTCTTGTTACAGTCTTTATTTTAAAATCTAGATTGTCTGATATAAGTATGACCACGCCAGCTTTCTTTTGTTGACCATTAGCATGATAGATGGTTCTCCATCCCCTTATTTTCAATCTGAAGGTGTCTTTAGGTCTAAAGTGGGTCTCTATAGAAAGCTTATGAAAGAAATTGAAGAAAACACAAAAAAATGGAAAAAGATTCCAGGCTCCTGGATAGGAAGAACAAATATTGTTAAAATGTCGATACTACCCAAAACAATCTACATATTCAATGCAATCCCTATCAAAATTATACCATCATTCTTCACAGATCTAGAACAAATGATCCTAAAATTTTTATGGAACCAGAAAAGACCCCAAATAGCCAAAGCAATCTTGGAAAAGAAAACCAAAGCAGGAGGCATCACAATCCCAGACTTCAAGCTGTACTAGAAAGCTGTAATCATCAAGACAGTATGGTACTGGCACAAGAACAAATACTCAGATCAATGGAATAGAACAGAGAACCCAGAAATGGACCCCCAAACATATGGCCAACTCATCTTTGACAAAGCAGGAAAGAATGTCCAATGGAAGTGGTGCTGGGAAAACTGGACAGCGACATGCAGAAGAATGAACCTGGACCACTTTCTTACACCATACACAAAAATAAACTCAAAATGGATGAAAGACCTCAGTGTAAGACAGGAAGCCTTCATAATCCTCAAGGAGAAAGCAGGCAAAAAACCTCTTTGATCTTGGCCATAGCAACTTCTTACTCAACACATCTCTGGAGGCAAGGGAAATAAAAGCAAAAATGAACTACTGGGACCTCATCACAATAGAAGTCTTCTGCACAGCAAAGGAAACAACTGGCAAAACTAAAAGGGAACTGACAGAATGGGAGAAGATATTTGCAAATGACATAGCAGATAAAGGGTTAATATCCAAAATCTATAAAGAATTTATCAAACTCAACACCCAAAAAACAAATAATCCAGTGAAGAAATGGGCAAAAGACATGAATAGACACTTCTCCAAGGAAGACATCCAGATGGCCAATCGACACATAAAAAATGCTCCACATCACTCATCATCAGGGAAATACAAATCAAAACCACAATGAGATACCACCTTACACCTGTCAGAATGTCTAACATGAACAACTCAGGCAACAACAGATGTTGGCGAGGATGCGGAGAAAGAGGATCTCTTTTGCATTGTTGGTGGCAATGCAAGCTGGTGCAGCCACTCTGGAAAACAGTATGGAGGTTCCTCAAAAAATTAAAGATAGAACTACCCTATGGCCCAGCAATTGGCATGTATCCAAGGGATACAGGTGTGCTCTTTCAAAGGGACACATGCACCCCCATGTTTATAGCAGCACTATCAACAACAGCCAAAGTATGGAAAGAGCCCAAATGTCCATTGATGGATGAATGGATAAAGAAGATGTGGTATATATAGACAATGGAGTATTACTTGGCAATCAAAAAGAATGAAATCTTGCTATTTGCAACTACATGGATGGAACTGGAGGTTATTATGCTACGTGAAATTAGGCAGAGAAAGACAAATATCATATGACTTCACTCATATGAGGACTTGAAGAGACAAAACAGATGAACATAAGGGAAGGAAAACAAAAATAATATAAAAACAGGGAGGGGGACAAAGCAGAAGAGACTCATCAATATGGAGAACAAACTGAGGATTGCTGGAGGGGTTGTGGGAGGGGGGATGGGCTAAATGGGTAAGAGGCATTAAGGAATCTACTCCTGAAATCTCTCTATATGCTAACTCTCTATATGCTAACTAATTTGGATGTAAATTTTTAAAAATAAAAAATAAAATAAAAAAATAAATATTAAAAAAGAAAATCAATAAATAAATCATTAAAAAAAATAAAGTGGGTCTCTTGTAAACAGCATATAGATGGATCTTGTTTTCTTATTCATTCTGTTACCCTGTGTCTTTTGATTGGAGCATTTGGTCCATTGATATTTAGAGTGAGTACTGAAAGATATGAATTTATTGCCATTATGTTGCCTGTAGAGGTGGAGTTTCTGGTGGTGTTCTCTGGTTCTTTCTAGTTTTTGCTGCTTTTGGTCTTTCTGTGGTTTTTTTTTTGTTTGTTTTTTCATCTTTTCTCCCCTCAGAGAGTCCTCCATAAAATTTCTTGTAGGGCTGGGTTGGTCACAAACTCCTTTAATTTTTGTTTGTCTGGGAAACTTTTTATCTCTCCTTCTGTTTTGAATGACAGCCTTGCTGGATAAAAAATTCTTGGCTGCATATTTTTCTGATTCAGCACATTGACTATATCCTGCCACTCCTTTCTGGCCTGCCAAGTTTCTGTGGTTAGGTCTGCTGCAAACCTGATCTGTCTTCCCTTGTAGGTTAAGGACTTTCCTTCCTTTGCTGCTTTCATGATTCTCTCCTTGCCTGATTATTTTGTGAATTTGACTACGATATGCCTTGTTGATGGTAGGTTTTTGTTGAATCTAATGGGAGTCCTCTGTGCTCCCTGGATTTTGATGTCTGTGTCCTTCCCCAGGTTAGGAAAGTTTTCCACTATGATTTGCTCACATAACCCTTCTACCTCTTTTTCTCTCTCTTCAGCTTTTGGCACTCCTATGATTCTGATGTTCCTTTTTAATGAGTCACTGATTTCTCTGATTCTTAAATCAGGCTCTTTTGCCTTGGTTTCCCTCTTTTTTTCTGCTTCATTATTCTCCATAAGTGTTTCCTCTTTTTGTATGATCTGCTCTTCCTCATCCTTTCTTGCCGCAGTGGCATCTATTTGAGATTGCAACTCAGTTACAACATTTTTTATTTCATCCTGACTAGCTTTTACTTCTTTTATCTCCACAGAAAGGGATTCTAATCTGTTTTCAACCCCAGCTTGTATGCTTATTATCATGATTCTAAATTCTGGTTCAGACATTTTGCTTGTATCTATGTTGATGAAGTCCCTGGCTGTCATTTCTTCCTGTTATTTCTTTTAGGGTTAATGCCTTCATTTCATTTTGAAGGGAAAAAAGGAATTAATAAAGTAAAAAAAAATTAAAGAATTAAATACAACACAAAAAGTCAAATAAATGATGCTAGATCCTAGGTGAGTTTTGGTCTGGTTGTTGAAAGAAATTTGATTAGAGAAAAAAAAGAAAAGATAAGAAAAGGAAAAAAAAGGAAAAAAAAAGGAAAATGCTTGAAAATTTGAAAAAATAAATACAATAAAATAGAATAAAATGAAATTATGGAAGTAAAGTAGAATATAAGAAATTTACAAAGGAGTAAAAATTAAATTAGAAAAAAATTAAATTTTTTAAATAAAAATGGAAAATAAAAATAAATTTACTCTTTCTGTATTCAACAATAAGAAAAGAAAATTGAATAGATGGACCAGCGAACAGAATCGAATATGTTTGAAATTACATCTAGTTTCCCTTAGAAGTCAAACTATGAAGCGCTTTGTAGTCTGTAAACTAAGCAGGTGGAGAGACTTGTGGTGTTCTTCAAGTGCCAGGTTAACCCAGTTGGGCGGGGTTTAGTGTAATGGCTCTGTTCTCCACCAGGTGACACTGCTTAGCTTACTGTGGTGGATTGCTGTGGCACGTGTAGGGCTGTGTGCCTATTCCCCGAGGGGTGAAAATGGCATCACCCAACTACCCAGTCTCTAGTATCAGACTCTGTGTTCTCCCTGACTGGCAATCAAGTAGCTCTCCTTTGTCTTTGGCTTTGTCTGATCCCTGTTTCTATACTGTCCATGACCAAGCCGTCAGGCTGCTAGGCAACACCTCCTTCCTGGGTTTTATCTCAGATGGGGCTGTGTTTCCCAACCCCTCACTTCTGAGGGACTGCGGCTTTGACCCATTCTGAACCTCTGGGGGAGGGTCTTGCTGAGCAATGGCTGGGTGCTGGCCATCCCCAGAAACATTCGTTAGTTCGTTTTGCTTCCAATGCTCAGAGACTGCAGCTGGGAGCCAGCCTGCCCGAGAAGAAGTTCGTGGATTGTTAAGGAGCAGCATTTCAGGGATTATGGCAAATCAACACACATGTGGCACCAGGCTTCACCCTCCACGTCCTCGCTCCAACACCAGTGAATGTGGCCATTCTCTGGGATCTGTTGATTTGCCTCTACCAAATGTCCTCCCAGCAGGGAACCACCTCTCCCATGTGGCTCTTGGACCTTGTGCTCTGCTCCCAGAGATTCGCCCTTCCCACCAGAGCACTGCCAGGTATTGAGCTGTGGAGTTTCAGACTCTGTGCTTCCCCTGTGTATAGAGTGTTAACGGAATTTAAATTCTCTCCTTTCTCCTTCCTCCCTTTTTTGTTCAATCCCTACGGCTGTTTCCACTGTTCCTTTTTCTCTCCAGCTGCTTTTGGGGGGCTGGTGCTTTTTCCATACTCTCCCTTGGTCAATCTCCAATCTGTCTCTGCCAGCAAAACCATCTTCCTGCCCTCCATGGCTTCTCTCTCCCCCAGTTCACCTTGTGCTGCGTACTTGCTGAGTTCTATGGTTCAGGTTGTGCAGATTGTTGTGTTAATCCTCAGATCAGTTTTCTAGGTGTGCAAGGTGGTTTAGTGTTGATCTGGCTGCATTTTAGGGAAGAGAGATGCAAAAAAACTTCCATGCTGTTCTGCCACCTTGGCCCCTCCCGCAACTAACTGGGATGTAGTTTTTATATTCGATAGGCAACATGACACTTCATTCTTTAAGTTTATATTCCTTTATCCATGATGTTGAGCATATTTTAACAAAATATTTGTTAGCTACTTATGAATTTGATGTGAAATGGAAAAATAGGACATCCAAGACTGTGGAAACCGTATTAAAGAAAAAAACATTGGGAACATATGTTTAGGAAATAATATAGCACTTCGTACATCCTGTATTACATGGACCATGTTTTATTGTTTTAGAATTGCTTGCTTATATGGTTTGAACTCTTTAAGGACAGACACTACTAATCTTTGAGGTTTAGACATTATCACATACACCTGAGGTTTAGCTATTGCCTGACTCAATAACAAATAGCTGGCTGGCCTTATAGAAGGTGGATTAGGAAAGTAGGATATTTTCAACTCATAGAGAGGGTATTGATACCTTGTACGCAGAATACTAATAATTTGGAAACTTCATTCCATTGGCATGAAGAACCTGTAGAACAGGGCTCCTGCTCTGGTAGTTGCTCTTCTTGTAGGTCTGTATGGTCTCTAGCCTTTCAAAGACACAGTGGAAATTGTGCTGTTCTTTAGCAGAATATGGAAACTGGAGGTCAGAATTAGGGAAGAGGATGGAAGATATTAGTTCCTCATTCAGTCGGGGAGCAGAATCTTTATGAGGTATGGGATAAGGGATTTATTATACAAACAGACCTTATGCAGTTGTCAGTGGCTGGAGAAGTGAAGGGCCAGGATGAAGTTTTGAGTCAGTCAATCTGAGAAGCCAAGCACATCCAATCACTGAAATGGGGCTGCAGAAGGGAGGCTTGTCAGTGGCAGGGGGTGGGGGTTGTCTGTGGGAGGCTATGCCACTGTAAACACAGTCCCTGTAGGCCAACCAGTCAGGAACAAAGAAGACCTGACAGAGTGGAGGAGAGTAAGGACAAGCTGGAACTTGTCGGCAGCTCTGTGTCTGTCACCACCTCTTGCCACAGTGACTGTCAGAATAACAGCTAGTGATTCATTTCTACCTTGCAGGTTTTGTAAAAATTCCTCCCCACCCCCCACTCCAAGCCAGAACTCGTACAGGAAAGAGGATACTTGGAAAGGTGGCTCCAGTTTAGCAGATTGACACAGTGCAATTCAGTGCAATTCCACACAGGACTTTAGGAGGAAATTGAGGCTTATAACTAGGCTCTACAGGGGAGGAAAGGAGGCCTAATTACAGTGATTGGGGAAGATCTGAGAAGAGAAAAGTATGGAATGCTAAATCTGAGAGGATAACCATGAGCATAGTGAACCCCCATAAGTACCAAAACATGCACTATTTCTGGTCTGTGGATGTGATGAGCATAGCCCTGGTGTTGAAGTCAGAATCTTACTGAGTCATACTTCCTACATATATATAATTATATATATATATATATATATATATATATATATATATATATATATATATAATTTATTTATCTTGAGAAAGAGAGAACACCTGCAGGGGAGGAGCAGAGAGGGGAGAAAGAAAAATTCCGAGCGGGCTCTGGGCTAGTGCAGAGCCTGACATGGAGCTCAAACTCACAAACCATGAGATCATGACCTGAGTTGAAATCGAGTCAGATGCCTAACTGGCTGAGCCCCTCAGGTGCCTCCCTCATTCCATATTTAATGACGGTGGTTTTAGGAGTTCTACCTGTGGCTTGCCGCTTTTCTTCTCAAAATATTTTTCCTACACTGTTTCATTCATAAGTATGTGTTCAATTACCAACTAGGTACCAATTTTCCTAAATCCCTATTTCCAGATAGTTTCCCTAAGCACCAGTGATAAATTTATATACCAGCTTACTAGGCTGTATGTGTCTCAGACACTTAATATCCAACATGCCTGAAACACAGTAAATAACAGAGCTATTAAATAGCTAGTAAATAACAGAGCCAAGATTTGACATCTTAATTGTTATTTTGCTTCAAAGGCTCTTGTCAAGTTTCTTCTCTGAGATTCAGTGACCCCATCTGGAAAATGGAGACAATATTACTACCTACTTTGTAGGATTGTTGTGAGGTTTAAATGAGTTAACATACAGGGGCATCTGGGTGTCTCAGTTAAGCATCCGACTTTGGCTCGGGTCATGATCTCACAGTTCATGAATTCGAGCCCCTCCTTGGACTCTGTGCTGACAGCTCAGAGCCTGGAGCCTCCTTCAGATTCTGGGTCTCCCTCTCTCTCAGCACCTCCCCTGCTTGTGCTCTCTCTCTCAAAAATAAATAAAAACACTAAAAAATTTAAAAAAATGAGTTAACATACGTCCTCCCTGTGGTACAGGACAAACAGAGACAAGTAGGACAATACTCAGTTATGCTGATATTCCAGCTTTGTGACAGCTGGAATTTGAACTCAGTCATCCTGGCTCCATAGCTTGTACTCTTATCCTTTCTGCTGATGTGCTGCTGATATTTCAGAAATGTGAAATGCTGCCAACAGCTTTACCTTTATCAAACATCTATTTGATCACATTACAGTAGTTCTCCCTCATCCAAGGTTTTGCTTTCACGATTTTGCTTTTCGCTGTTTCGGTTACTCTCCTCAGTCACTGTCTGGAAGCAGATGATTCTCCTGGTGAATTTTTAGGAAGTCATTAGTAGCCTAACACTACAGCACGATGCCTACGTCATCCCCCTCACTTCATCTCATCATGTAGGTGTTTTATCATTTCACATCATTACAAGAAGAAGGGTGAGTATAGTACAGTAAGATGTTTTGAGGGAGAGAGAGACCACATAACTTTAATTACAGTATGTTGTTTTAATTGTTCTGTTTTATTAGTTACTGTTGTTAGTCTCTTACTGTGCCTAGTTTATAAATTCAACTTTATCATAGGTATATATGTATAAAAAGACAGTATATGTAGGGTTTGGTACTATCCAGGGTTTCAGGCATCCACTGGGGGTCTTGGGCAGAATTGCCAGTGAATAAAGGAAGACTACCATATTTCCTTATTTAAAGCCTTAAACAGTTCTGTAATTCCAGTAAGACACTCTTTCACATGGTCACAGCATTCATGTTTTGTCTGTTCTGTATTGCCTCATTTCTGCTCTTTTCTCCTTGAAATCCTAATGCATGGCACCCCCAACATATTCTTAATATCTGGATATTTTCCACACTCTTCCATACCTTAGTACTTTCGCACTTGTGGTTCCTTCTGCTTGAAACGTGCTGAAGTGTTCCCAAGTGTCCTTTGAGATTCAGCTTAAATGTTACCTCTCTTGTAAAACTTTCCTGAGCTCAATTGAAGTTCCTTTTGATATGTCTGTCTTTATACTCTTAGAGCCCTGGTGACATTGTGTTTTAATTCTTTGCTAATTTCCTTTGGGTTGTGAGCTTTTTGAAGGTACCCATTTTTGTGGTCTTAGATCCTAGCTCAGGACCTGACACAGGTGCTCAATAAATTTACATGTAACGGATGAACAAACTTTGAAAGAATGTTTATGCTGTTCCCATGGTAAACACCTTATTTGCTGCACCGTAATGACTGCATCTTGGTGTCAGGATTCTGTTAGCACGTTCTTTCCTACTTACTGTTCTACTTATGTCTGTGATTTGTAGTCACTGAGTGTCGATGTTGAAAGTGACGTGAGAGGCAATTTCTTCCAATACTCTATCAATTTAATTTGATCTGTTTTGTCTCTAGATGTGTGTAACTGCAGTTGCCATTGTGTCATATATCACCTTTCTTCTTGTGGCAGCCTGTGTCACCCTATCAGGCTGAGAAATCTCCCTTGATATCCAGGACAGGGAGTTCTTCCCCTCTGCCAGTGACTTGCCAGCCTGTTGAGTATTAGGGAAGCGCAATCCCAAATACTGGCAGGTTTTGTGGCCTTCATTCTTTCTAATCTTGATCCTTTATGCTCAAGTGTTTATTTATATTTATATTCTCTTAAAATATTGAACAAGGATGCTATTTTTTTCCTCCCAAATGAGACTGTATTGTTAGGATCACTCCATCTATAAGCCAGAATCACATTTTCACTTTCCTTATCACTTGGTTGGTTTTTGACACACTCTTAGCTCCTGGGAGATTTGCATAGAGCTGGAATTCATGGGAAAGTTCTCATAGAAAATTGTGCTTGTGTATGGATGTGTGGATGGAAGTGATGGAATGGGAAAGAGTGGGAAGATACAGGAGAAAGAAATCTACTCAGGCCTCCTACCCAACATGGGAGGCAGCATTATGCAGTGGGAAGAAAATTGGATTGTGGTGTTCTGTTCCTTAATTATAACATTCTTTTTCATTTAACTTCAGGAAGTTAATTTTTTTTTTGTTTGAGAGAGAGAGAGAGGAGCATGGGAAGGGGAGAGCTACAGAGGGGATAAGAGAGACAGAGAAAGAGATAGTGTCAGGTACTGAGCTAGGATCTAAGACCACAAAAATGGATACCTTCAAAAAGCTCACAACCCACAGGAAATGAGCAAAGAATTAAAACACAATGTCATCAGGGCTCTGAGAATATAAAGACAGACACATCAAAATCTACTTCAATTGATCTCAGGAAGGTTTTATAAGAGAGGTAACATTTAATCTGAATCGAGAGAGAGAGAGAGAGAGAGAGAGAGAGAGAGAGAGAGAGAGAGAGAGGGAGGGAGGGAGGGAGAGAGAGGGAGAGAGAGAGGGAGAGGGAGGGAGAGAGGGAGAGGGAGGGAGAGAGGGAGAGGGAGGGAGAGACGGAGAAACTTAAGCAGGCACCACACTCAGGGCAAAGCCTGATGCAGGGCTTGATCCCATGACCTGGAATCGTGACCTGAGCTGAAATCAAGAGTTGGATACTCAATTGACTGAGCTACCTAATTTCAGGAAGTTAAATACACAATAGCATAAAATTGTAAAGTTACCAAAAAAGAAAAAAAAAAGGTAATAGCAGCAAGCTTCATTTCCCCTCCTGACTCGTAGTTCTCTTGATGTAGCAACCACTCCATTTTCTTATGTTTTCTTCCACAGATAGTCTGTGTATATGTCAGCATAGTGGCATATCACTTAAAATATACAAGTAATACTATTTGTGTGATCTTAGGCAAATCTCTTGAACTTCAGCATTAACTTCTTTAGATTATTAGATGGAAATACTGATACATCCTTGACAAAACCCACAGGGATTTTATGACAGTCAATGAAGTGCTATTTGTGAACATGCTTGAAAATCATCAGGTATTTTAAAAGTACAGGATGGAGGGGAGGGTAATCATAGAAGTATTGTTCTACAAAGGACAATGGGTCATGTGTGATCTGGTCTGACAGGTGTGATTCTGAATTAGTAGCAGGGATGTTGTATCCGCAACACCCTGAATAACTCCATTGGGTGTGTTTTCCAGCCTGTAAGGCCTGTCACTCTCATGGCATTTTCTTGGGGTTTTCTACATGGCTAATCAAGAGGTATCCCTTTCACCTTAATTGCCAGGTATGTGTGCACTTGGGATAAGCAGTGGACGCTTGCCAGTGTGTGAAACTCTGCTGCTTCTCTCCCCTTTGCTCCCTTTTCATGTTTAGGGAGTTAGTACTAGAACTTGGCTGATGCAACAGTTTGAGTCATGGTCCCCCAGTGCTGTGAGATCCATTCACTTTTAATTGGTAGTTGCTGGAATCATTTCTCCTTTCCTCACCTTGACTTCCTTTTCTAATTGGCTCTCACGGGCCTCCAACTCCTGCTTTAATCAGCCAAGGCAGAGCTGCTGCTGAGAGTCCCAAACTGGCACCTGGGGACCCCAGGATCTTTTGCTATGACTCTGCTTCTTCAAGTTTCTTTTCTAATCTGTTAAAGCAACTTTGTCTTTCAATTAGGCCTGGGGGAATGGGAACCCATTGGGCATTGCTTTCACACAGGGGCAGCATGAACAATGCCAACCTCTTTGAGACTTGCCAACTACTGTATTTGACCTGCAGGTTTTTTTGTTCTTGCTAGCACAGAGGGGAGAAGAAGATACTTGATTGAGGTCTCCAAAATGGGACAAATGAATGATAGGAGAAATGAGTAGATGAAAAAACTAATCATTTGAGGAAAGGTTATCACGTGAGCCTCTACATTTTGGTCCACAGACTGCTTCTCTCTAGCAAAAAAAGCCTTGTAGAAATCTTACTTTGCTTCTGTTTATCACTGCCCAAAGGGGAATAAACACTACTTGTGCAGTTTTGGCCAATTATCATTATTGGGTTACAATTTCTTAAGATTATTTTTTAAATATAATTTATTTTTTTAAGGCAGTTTTAGGTTCACAGCAAAGTTGACTGTTGAGTTCCCATGTACCTTCTACACGCACACACACACACACACACACTTCCCCAACCATCAAGATCCTGCATTAGAATGTTACATTTGTTATAGTCAATGAACTTACATCCAAAACCCATGGCTTGTTTACATTAGGATTCACTCTTGAGGTTGGTTGTACATGCTGTGGATTTTGACAAATGTATAATGACTTGTATCCACCATTTTAGTATTATGCAGAATAGTTTCACTACCCTAAAAATACTCTGTTCTCCACCTATTCATCCTTCCCTTCTCCTCTAACCCCTAGCAACCACAGGTCTTTTTACTGTCTCCACAGTTTCACCTTTTCCAGAATGTCATACATTTGGAATCATAGAGTATATAGTCTTTTGGGGTTGACTTTTTGGGTTACATTTTAAAAAATATTTTTTTAATGTTTGTTTATTTTTGAGAGAGAGAGAGACAGAGTGTGAACAGGGGAGGGGCAGAGAGAGAGGGAGACACAGAATCTGAAGCAGGCTCCAGGCTCTGAGCTGTCGGCAAAGAGGCCGACACGGGGCTCGAACACATAAGCCTTGAGATTATGACCTGAGCTGAAGTCGGACATTCAACCAACTGAGCCACACAGGTGTCCCTTCTTGGATTACATTTTTAAATGACATTTAAAAACATTTTTAAAGTATGATTTTAAAGCTATGATACAGAGTAAATTTATCTCCTGTGGCATATACAAGCACATTCGTGTGACCTCTTTCTGAACAAATGGATACTGCTGAAGGAAATTGTCCTGGTTCCAGCTCACACTTGGAGAAGCAATGCAGTAGTAGACTTGACTTTGAGTGCTTTATACCAATGCTTTTTGGCCAGTCTACAGTCAAGGTCCAGGATGGAAGACTTGTCTAAGGGTTGAATTGTGACTTTTCTACTAAATGATAGGATAGTTGTTAGCCTATGGATGAACATGCTTACAAGGGTGTATCTTGGGACAAGACCAAGAAAGGCACAGGAATCTCAGTCTATACAGTTTTATTCAGTGTTCATTGAGAACTGTGTTCTAGATA